>NC_091830.1:82450095-82762237 GCF_038994185.2 Dermacentor albipictus | reverse complement strand
ATAAAACTTGATGTTGGACTGAAGTTAAACTCTAGCAAGACACCCTGGCTGAAGCATTCTCTTGCATTACCTGACAAAAAGCATAGTTGCAGCCATAGGTTGGCAAACTCGCTCATTAGTCGACTCGCTTGGACTGACCTCACGGTATCAATAAGTACAGCTGAGTAGAACTTTGTTGAATCTGAGTCCGAGTAAGTTTGGTTGAGTAGAATTTTGGCAAGTCAGAGTTAAGTGAGTCCGGCTGCGTAGAATTTTGGTTAAACTGAGTCGCAAGTGAGTGAGCTTTAAGTAAAAAAAAATATTTTTTTTTATTAGCGAGTCTGAGTCAGTTACAATTTTTCTGACCTACGGGTGGCAACCTATGTTGCATAAACCCCGGCCTTTTCAGGGCTTCTTTATAAATTTTCCAATAAGTAGATGAAAAGTTAGTCAATTTTGTGCTGCTAGAGCGTTTTATCTATATGCTACCTTGGGAGATGCTTCAGTGTGGGAATCTTAGCTGCAAGTACTCGGACAAGAATTGCGATGGAAGTATGCGAGTCATTTCAACATAAACTGGAGATGCTGAATGAGGAGGCCATGATATGTACTGAGCACATTAGCCAGCGGTTGCTGTCATAGGGACGCATGTATATAGCGTATCAAGGCGGCTTTGCGATCACGTATGCAGTGGGTCTCGCGCGTGCGCAGCGCGCATTTATCTCTGGTGCGGGTTATCTCTTTGCTTGTTGCCGATCGATAGTGTAGTGCTGCTTCGTCAACTGGCCATGTTTCATGCGCGCTGATATAATGATCCAGCCGTGCTCGACGTTAGCGAGAGCCCGGTACGCACCCACACGTCAAAGCACGTTGGGATGCATGCTGCGTATCAAAGCGAAACCCACTGAGCATGTATTCAGTAGATTTCGTCTGTGACCATCGCAACTACTTGTACGGTGCGATGTACGGATTATTTGTTGCCGATAGTGTGCTGGTTGGTCACGGCGCAATCCAAGTTTCATGCGCGCTGATAGTAACAGGCCTGCGCCGCCGATCACCATGTTGAAGCTCGAACGTTCTGGCGCATGCTGAGAATGAAAGCAGCTTCGTCATCACGTATTAAGTGGGTTTCGCGAGTGTCTTAAACGGCGCAAGTAGCACCAAATTTATGCAGAACAGAATAGCCGTCAGCAACCTTGCTGCTGGTGAAGTTGCAAGATCTTTTGACGGTGTATATACATATACTTTCTCAAGTGCGCGACACCGTTCACATGCTGTGAACGTACGCTTTTATGTCGAATTGCTTTCGACCTCTCGGCGCAGGTCGTTTTGATCGATCCATATCATCTGCCTAATTGTGCCAAAAACTTGGAGGACGCTTAAGCTTCGCCTGAGGTGAACGCGATAGCATTCAAAGACCCCTGACTGCATTTCATGTTTCCGAGCAAGTGCAGCTTATGTAACAATATACCATTTACCGGGAAACGCTGGCGGCGAACGCTACGCACGAAGGCAAGCTTTCTGATAGAAGCGCAGCCTCTTGCGTGGGTCAATCTCCGGTTTCGGACTTTTAATATTTCAGTCTGAGAAGAGCTAACATAAATAATATGCGTTCTCTGTATTTTTGTTTTCTCATTACATTTGTTTGCGGGCTGCCGTTGTCAAAGTTCCGAGGAATAACTTTGTAAAGAATGAAAGACGAGATATGAGCAAATTTGGTGGTAGAAGAGTGGTAGGGTATCCAATTCGGTTCGAAATTCCCTTCGTCGAAGCGGCGCCCGACGCTGGATTTTCTGCGACACAGCGTCCTTAAAGCTATCGATCGCGTTAAAAGATGTATCTGATAACGACAACCGCGCACTAATGCCAAGCGCAGCGGCCCAAACGCCTGCTGTTGTCTTTAATTTTCTGGTCTGCGATACGGCGTCCTTAAAGCTATCGCGTTAGGAGATGTATCTGATAATGACAACCGCGCATTAATGCCAAGCACAGCGGCCCAAACGACTGCTGTTGTCCTTTATTTTCTCGTCATAACCCTTTCAGCAAGATTGCAAGGTGCAAACATGGTAAATCGTCACTGACCAAACTCTATCATTGGGAAGGCATTGGAAGCCAACCCAAAATCCATGCTTATGTGTGACAAAATTAAGCCTAGTACATTTGGCCAAGTGAATGAAGGCCAAGCATGACCAACGCTTGGAAAATGAAGTTGCCATTCATGCACATCAACTGGAAAACCATACGAGCTCTTGCTTTGAAGGTTATGCATTATGGCCAATGTTTAACTCGTCAAAGCGAGTTCCAAGTGCGGCGATTCAAGGCAATTGAACCAGTTGGACCCACCACGAAATGGGTTTGGACAATTTGCAAAGTCGCAGTCCTCCAAATGACCTTGTGGTGCCTTTCTTTCCCATTGAGCACCTGTGTGCATGCCTTTTCATTCCCATCTTTGGGCAATGAAGAGCAAATTGGACCCAGGTGCCCTTGTGGAGCACTACCGGGCCCAAACCATTTCTTTCTCTATGCTCAAACTGCAATGTCTGTCTGCGTCGGAGAAATGGTCATTGTGCTTTTCCCTGTTTGTGCACAGTGCTGTGCATGTCTTGGGCCAAATTCCTCATAGGAAAAGGGCTGCAAACCTCCGAATTGGACGAAGCTGTCGCCAATCTCCCAACACCAGATAGGGGAAACGTGATGTGACCAAGACAATGGAGGAGTTAAAGGGACGAGACGGGCGCTGTGACAAAAAGAAAAAATTGCAGCTAGAGCTTGAACATCTGCATCGTTGCTCATTCTTGCACAAAATGCAAATACCAATGTGTGTTCAAAAACAACCTGGATATCAGGCCCAGCCCCACTATCCTTACTCCACCATAGTGCATGAAGTTCCCCACGTCGCAACAGCACCTTTATTATGCTTATTGTTCTTCACCTTAATTTAAACCCCACTGTAGTAATTCAATCTTTTATACATACCCCACTAAGGAGTGATCACACAAGTGTTTTCAATGTCTTTTTATTTCACGCTGCAAAGGAATACAACAGGCAAAAACTTTCTGTACAATATATATATGTAGACGAAATTCACACCTAGGTGAATAAACTTTATCACAGCACAAGTCAGCGAGGGTGGCGATGTGGGCTTGTTGGTTGATCATCATGAAATGACCTGAAATGCAGTGCAGCAAGGACAAAAACACAAGAAAAAAAAAAACAGACGCAAGTGCTTGTTTTTTATTTCTACTTGATGTGCTGCAATTAATTCTATGCCAGATCTGAACAGATCCGGTTTGTACAAGTAAGGTTTTCAACATACTGTGGATAACTTATCCATAACTTGCTAATAAAATATTGCAGAGCAAGAGATTGCATTAAGTAAAGTAAGGAATGGGGCTAGTTAGTGCATGTTAATGATTATGTTGCACTGAGTTTTATGCTGGCAAAAAGTTACAAAGGAAACAAGGATACAGATGGAGGAAGCATCAGTGCAAAACTCAGCATAACATAATACGTAATCATGAAAGAGATCACAAGCTATCACAGCAACAAGGGACATAATGCACTAGTTACACAGGTTATAGAAAACTCCTCACAGAAAATTAGAGCAGATTAAGATGCAGTGCAGTGTTGAATAATTGTGCATAGTTTTTTATGCAAGCCATGTAACTAAACTGCTTAATAGAAATGACAAACATTAGCAAAGCATCATTTAAATTATAAGTATATAAACAGCACTTAAAATTGATAACATGTGAGAACCTTCTCGTGTGCTGTCACACACGATTACATATCATTGCTGAATTTCCCTACACTGCAACCGAGCATAAACGTTTTGTACATGACATTTTAAAGCACAGGGAAAGCAAATGCTTGGACATAGTACACCAAGAATGCTGAAACAGGCAGTGCTTATATGATTCACTGAAGAGTACCAAAATTTGGTGCACAGTAGCAAGATATTCACCATTTTGGCTCTGGCATGAATATGCACACATAGTGACTAAAGCACTGGAACATCAAGGTGCCTCCTTTGTTTATGAGGAATAAATAGGTGCAATTGTGATCTGTGAGAGTTATAGGAAGTGCAATTTCATCAATGTATATTTCATGCTGAAAGGAATGCAGTGCACAACAACTTCACATTAAATATATATTCATGAAAGTCATACCTAGGTGAGTGCATTTCATCAAAGCAATTATTAGTCAGATTTGAGAACAAAGCAGAAATAATACGTTCTAAATGCTATGACATTGTGCAAAAGTTGCTCATAAAACATCTGAGGACACCTAAGCACTTATGAGTTGGGGATGCGAAAGAAATAATGTCCAACTGAATGCCGCTGAGCGGTCCTTCGAGTGACAAACTCCTTGGAAGGTAAGCGAGCGCATTGAGACACCTGGTGCATTTTGATTTGGCCTTACCGAGGCACAGTTAGAATGGAGGCAAGAGCTTGCACAGGCAGCGAATGCGCTGATAAACAGGCTTCCGAAAGCGAGGCTGAGGGTGACGTAGTGTCACAGCGATGCCCTCTCCCCTCACACAATATCTGACGTGCTACTGCAGTAGCAGGTGTTCCCTTTCACCTGCTCTGTTCCGTTAAGGCGCAGTCGTGACATGTGTTGCGGGCAATGGGTCTTTAGGTGCTATTTTGCTGCTAGACTACAGACGCTGGCTCTTTCGCTCAATGGGCCATTCGACGGTTTCGCATCAAAATATAGCAGAGCTAGAGATTGCGTATTAACACAACAAGGAACATAATGCACAAATATTGCACATTATAAACACTCGTGGCTGAAAATTAGAGCAGTTTAAGATGCATTGCACTGTCTCATTACTGTGTATGGTTCTTTGCACAAACTATGTATTTGCTTCATAGAAATCTCATTAAACAGTGCAAAGCAAGGAAAGGATGGCCAAAAGGGGGGACAAAGACTAATTAGCCTAACATGCTTTGACTGTACTTTGTCTCATTTCCCACCATTTAACATGATAGAACCTTCACTAGTTCAGTCTCATGTCTACTGCTATTTATTAGAAGTGCCAGACATTATCAAAGTGTGAACTACACAGGAGAGCCTTGTTGATGATTCTGCATAACATGTATTTCAGGATAATGTTTTTTTTGTGTGAATATATATATGCAAATGGTCATTGCAATCGTGTTTTCACCTAACTGCAGATAATATGACTGCAGAAGTAGGCATTTAGTGGCATTTCTAAAACTAATAGCCTTACATTGCAGTGTACTAGCTTGAATAACATTCCAGCCACCCATGGACAATGTGTTAAGCCCCAGCCACACTGGAGGAAAAGTGCACGCCGCCAGCTGCTGGTGGTAAAACATTTCAGCAGCAGTGTGGCCACACATTGTAGCAGTGCACCGCCTCTCTGTTTAGTGAGGAAACAGCAGCTTCTTTTTTTAACTTCCACAATAACTTTTCTTACAGACATTGAAAAGAAGAAAGTTCAGCGCAAACTGAGAAGCTATTTTAATGTTGCTGCATAGAAGTGTTTGCTGTGGTTCCAGTGGCATCAAGTGACAGTGCTTTGCAGAATGCTCCATGCGCAGCAGTGTCACTCGACACCACAAGAACCTTTACTATTGAGCTAATGAAATCAGTGAGAAGGAAACTTGGCATAGGGCAAACCATGATGTATGCACTGAAAGATAAGCTGGGTTATATCATCAGCAATCTCGAAGGTATAGTAAAAGTAGTGGAAGAATTCTATAGTGACCTGTACAGTACCCAGAGGACTCAAGAGAACTCCGTTGTAAACAGTAACGAACAGGATAAAGAAACTCCTCCCATAACTAGCAATGACGTTAGAAGGGCCTTGCAAGACATGGCAGGTAAAAGCGGCAGAAGATGGAATGATAGTCGATTTAATCAAAGATGGAGGAGACATAATGCTTGGAAAACTAGCGGCTCTCTATATAAAGTGTCTATCAACTGCAAGAGACTCCAGAAAAATAGGAAGAATGCAAACATTATACTAATTCACAAAAAGGGACACATTATAGAATTTAAAAATTATAGGCCCATTCGTTTACTCCCAGTATCACACAAAATATTCACCAAGATAATCTCCAATAGAATAAGGGCAACACTGGACTTTAGTCAACCAAGGGAACAGGCTGGCTTCAGGAAGGGATACTATACAATTGATCACATCGATGTCATCAATCAGGTAATCGAGAAATCCGCAGAGTACAATCAACCTCTCTATATGGCTTTCATTGATTACAAAAAGGCATTTGATTCAGTAGAGATACCAGCAGTCATAGGGGCATTACATAATCAAGGAGTACCCCAGACAGTGTACGTAAGTACCTTAGAAAATATTTACAGATTCCACAGCCACCTTCATTCTACACAAGAAAAATAGGAAGATACCTATAAACGGGTCGGACAAGGAGACAGAATCTCTCCAATGTTATTCTCTGTGTGCTTGGAAGAAGTATTCAAGCTATTAAACTGGGAAGGCTTAGGATTAAGGATCGACGGCGAATACCTCAGCAGCCTTCGGTTTGCCGATGACATTGTTCTATTCAGCAACACTGCAGACGAGTCACAACAAATGATTGAGGACCTTAACAGAGAGAGTGTAAGAGTGGGGTTGAAGATTAATATGCAGAAGACAACGATAACGATGAATAACCGGGCAAGGGAACAAGAGTTCAGGATCATCAGTCAGCCTCTAGAGTCTGTGAAGGAGTATGTTTACCTAGGTTAATTAATCACAAGGAACCCTGATCATGAGAAGGAAATTCGTAGAAGAATAAAAGTGGGTTGGATCGCATACGGCAGACATTGTCAGCTCCTGACTGGAAGCTTACCGTTATCATTGAAAAGGAAGGTATACAGTTAGTGCATTTTACCAATGCTGACATATGGGGCAGAGACTTGGATACTGACAAAGAAGCTTGAGAACAAGTTAAGAACCGCGCAAAGTGATGGAACGAAGAATGTTAGGCATAACTTTAAGAGACAAAGAAGCGGTTTGGATCAGAGAGCAAACGGGTATAGACGATATTCTAATTGACATTAAGAGGAAAAAAATGGCACTGGGCAGGTCATGTAATGCACAGATTAGATAACCATTGGACCATTAGGGGTGACAGAATGGGTGCCAAGAGAATGGAAGCCAGAAGACTAGTTGGTGCGACGAAATTAGGAAATTTGTGGGTGCTAATCGGAATCTGTTGGTGAAAGACAAGGGTAATTGGAGATCACAGGGAGAGGCCTTCGTCCTGCAATGGACATAAAATAGGCTGATGATGATGATGTCTATTTAAACACTTTTTGGAGCATCATGGTTACGTCATGCTTATTAATTACTTTGGAAGCAAATCACAGGTGTTTGCTTAAATTCACTAAGCTAACAGCAAGTGTACAGATGCTTGGTATATGACAATTCAGAGCTCAGGGAATGTGAATGCTTGGATATAGCACAAGAAAAATACAATAACAGGCAGTGCCTATATGGATTTGCTAAGGCCATCAACACTTGGTATAGATCTGCGAAAACATTTTAAACATAGTTGCTCTGGCACTATGACTGAGCACTCGTCACAACAAGAACTGAACATAAAGCTGTGCCCTCTGTTTATTTCAAATAGGTTTGCGTAAGTGTGATGTGTGAGCCGGTTTTCCGATGAAGGCAGAATGTACAAACCCTCGTGTGCCACACATTGGGTGTGCAGCAAAGAACCTTCAGTTTTCAGAATTAATCCAGAGGCCCTCGCTATTGTGCGCCTCGTAATCAGACCATGGATCCCTATAGGCTAGGGTCATTAATAAAGTTTCTATTATCAGCACCATAAATTTGGAACACGTGTATGGAATAAGCATCAACAAGAGTGCACATCTTTAGTTTCAGCAAGATATAAAAATTGTCTTCTATATAGTATCACGAAACGCTGCGAGGGGCATCAAACTACAAATGGCAGCATCCATTGGGAAAGTTGGTTGAAACAAAAGTAGCAATTTGCTTTCTGCAATTAAAGAGGCACAATGTTAGAGATTCACACTGAGCTGGTTACGGCATGCGGTGACCAACACTGCACAGTGTTGACATCAATTTTTTTGGAATTTTGTAGGGGTGTGCGAAGAGCGATTTTTTAGATCAAATGCAATACAAATCCAACAGTGCTTAAAGCAAATCAAATATAGAATCATTTTCCAATAATGAACAGCCATTGTCATAATTTTACATATAAAAAGATGTTCACATCCTAGCATGCTTAAAGTTGGCAAGTTTCTGTCATACATAGCACGTTATGAAGTGTTGTTTAATAAAAGCACCAACGGGGCATTAGGAGCAAACAAGTAGTTTTTTCAAGTACACAGGACTCTTCAGAAAGTGCAAATGATTGCTGTATAACATGTAAAGTATGGCTACCTAAGCAGCTTAGCCTGCTCCACGAGGCAAGTTCTGTTTTTCTTCTATACTATCCCCATGGGGATGCAAACTTACTGTACGTTTGCTCCATTTTTATGTTTAATTGAGTGCAGTTGACATTGTAAAATATTCTAAAAGTGTTAGAAAAATATTTGCACTTACTAATAGGGACTATTTGATTCGTTATCTGAAAAATTTGAATATTCACACACCCCTAAAATTTTGTCCCTTGAAATGCAGAAAGCTGATCACTGCTTTTGCTACAAGCAACTTTCTCGATTGACGCTGCCGTTTTTGGTTTGGTGCTTCTAGCAGTGAATGGCAGTACTACATAGAACACAATATATACTCTGCTAAATCTAGAATGACATTCACTCATGCTGATGCCTAATGTGTACACCTGTTTCGAATTTATGGTACTGATAATACAAACTTTATGAACACCCCTTGTATATCAGGCATACACTCTGACAAGGCACATATTACATTTAGTTTGCTCACATGACAGTGAAATTTATTCCCACTCCTGCAAATTTGCAAAGTCTAGCAGCTGGGTGACTAAATTCATCATCTCTACTAGTGAAGGCACTGTGCACCGGCTGATCAATGTTGGAAATGCTTGTGGTTGCATCAGCAGCGATTTCCTTCCACTCCCTGCGGTGCATTCTCTCAGCATCACTGCATCCGATTATGGAGACGCTAGATGATGACTGGTCCAAGAATTCACCTTTCGTGTTCTAGCTGTGGCGTCTGCAGGCTCATTTTGAATCTGAAAGCAGATGTCAGTATTAAAATGTGAAGCCCTGATGCACCAAAAGCAACAACCGAAAGAATTACATGGACCGCTATTAAGCTGATATTAATGGACGGGTATAAACGACTGATTGAAGACATTAAAATGTAGCTGCTTTTGCACACTGGCAGTGTGAGGTGGGCAAATAATGTTTAGTCCCCCTCCTACCCCCCCCCCCAAAAAAAATATATATATATATATAAGTTTAAAACGGCGAACATAGCAACGGTGTCCACACAGCCTATCAGCGACCTTGTTGCAACGCGGCGCACTCAATCCTGAAGTGAACGCAGCAGAATAAATTTGAACTGGAAATCGGCCCACGCATACTGTCGCCGATCCCAGGGCCGTCGCTGCTGCAAGGCCGCTGATGGCATGTAGTCGATGCACCTCACTGGACGGCGTAGCGCGAACGCAAGAACTTCGATTGCAGCACGGTTCGGATTTCACGTCGCATTGCTGTCCACCAAAACGACAGAACACTAGCGCTCATTGATAAGGGTAATTGAATCGGTGCTCGAACACCGTGAAAATACAGATAGGCGCAACATGCCCGCGGTTTTAGCTGGCACCGCTAGTTCGCTCTGAAGTTAAACACGGACAAAACTCCATGTTCAATACCACAAATTTAGTGCTTTACAACGAATTCTTGCAAGTGAAGGATAGTGCTAGGAATGAAAAGGAGCATACAGGCGCGCGGAACATACGCACAGGCGCTGTACGCACTTACGCGCTTTCGTTGATCGCGTTGGAATGAACGAACAGAGGCAACTCGAAACACTGCTCAATTTTCGCTCACCTTTGACGACGCCGAGTCGGAGGCGATCATGGTGATCTTCGAGGCAACAAGAAGCATCGCAAAAGCGGGCGACAAAGTAGAAATACACCAAAGAGGTCACAGCGGGGCAACTAAAGAGCGCTGAAAATGAAGGAAGCAATCCGCATATTCTTCAGGAATGCGCCAAAAGATGACAACGCAAACGCGCATTCATACAAATAAACACGCACAAATACACGCTTACATCGACATGAATTGTAATATTTATAAGTAACTTGTGTAACATAATATTATTGCTTAACAACTACTGCAGTTTGCGGGCGTATAAAATTTTTCTGCTTGGCTCCTTTGACAAACTATTTTCTTTATCGCAGTACGCAGTGCACAGGCAGGGCGCGCACGAAATGCGTGGGAAAATGTGCGAAATTCAAACTTCACGCTGTGTGTGCACGCCCAGATTTCATGGTTTGGATTTTTAAATAAACGAAGTAATATGTAAAGCAACCGGAGCGAACTGAAATATTGACTGGAAAAGTATAGCACTGTCGCTGTTTGTTTTTATTGTTTTGACCTCATGACAAATCCTAGAGCAGAGGCGTAGTTTGTCGTACTGTTTTTAAAAGTTCAGTGCGTATGTTTCGGCGCTACGATTTGTCACGGAAAAGTACAGAAGTGAAGCTTGTACTTCGTAGCCAAGCAGTTTCCCAGTACATTGGCCAGCACCCCGCGTATGTTATAGAGAAAAGACCTTGGCCTCCGTGGAAAATGTGCATGTCGCAGGTAATGGCCAAACCTATTGCTTCATTAACTGTGCGCTAAGGGCTAACAACCAAATGCAATCTGCCGAGCGGCAATCTGCGTGGGCGCTTTGAGTGCATGCATATATACATTGTTCTTGAGGATCAATACATTCATTGGCAGGGTCTTTAATATCATTAATTGGTGCGATGAAACGCATATTTTCGACGTGCCTTAGTACTACGACAGAACAAACTCAGGTGCTGCGTTGTGATACAGCTCAGAGCACCCGCTGTTGGGACAGCTATAACCGTGCACATACAGACGAAATATATATATCATATGTGTTGAGCTGAATGCCTCGCTCCATCTCACAACTACTGCGAATTCGTCATAACGCCACAGTGCAAGGACAGAGCACGTATGTCGAAGCTAAGACTTTGTATAGCATTGCGGTCAGCTGTATACATACAATGTATCCAAATCAATTTAACGCACGCGTGACACGATATAACACTGCAAATACCTGTAAGTAGATATGGTAGGGCGGGGGGGGGGGGAGTCCTCTTAACCTGCGTCGAGTATCATTGTATGCGTGTTTATTCGCTCCTGCATCACAGCAAACAAATGCAGTGCTCTTTACTGCATGTGCGCGCAAGTGATGCATCGCCTGGTCCCATGCAGGCTGGCATTCATCAGATGAAGCAGGAGTAAACTTGGTGTTTTACTCTCGGATGCCGCAAGAGTAGAATGGCCACCTGAGGGAGAGTAGAATGGCCATTCTACTCTCTGCCAGACGGACGGAGTAGAAAGGACATTTCACTCTCCCTTCTCTCAGAGAGTGAATAAAGCATTTCACTCTCTCCGACATTTTGCAAGAGTAAAACAACGCCTCGAGGAGTAAATCGGCCCTTTTACTCCTGCGGTACTCTCCCCAGTTTTTAGAGTGTATGCACTGTTCACTTTACTTTCCTGAGCGCTTGTAGCCTCTGCCTTAAGGGGTTATGACTCATTGCTCATAGTTTTTTGTGTGTGCCAATTGACTAGACTCCGTGTTCTTTAGCTATGAGCCATCCGGCTCGAAGCGTTATAACATGCAGATGAAACGCTCTGGTCAATTATAGGAGGTCCGTTTTGTTTAGTTTGCATTAGTAACATTGCGTTACTTGAGAGGTTACAAGCTAGTGACATTGCGTTACAAGCTAGTGGCATGCAGAACAGGCGAGGGTTTCGTTGGGGCTGGGATAGCATAGTGGAGGTTGGTGCCACCGTCTGCGATTGGCATGCTTCTTCTTGCTTGGCTTTTGGTATCGGGTATGAAATATCAGTGGCGTGCAAAGCAAGGGTAAAAATGCAGCCAAAACGGATTCTCAGCGAAGAAAATTTGGTAGAACGGCACCGCGTGCATGCGAAAAAGTCTGGTAAACGTTATACTACCACGCAAAATTTTTATTGTGCGCAAATATACCCATTTTCCCTGCTAGCTCCGAGTCGACGGTGCCTGAGCTGTAGGCGGGCAGCCATCTTCTATCAATTTTGGAAAAAGACAGTGTCAGGCTGTTGAGGAAAAATTTGTTCTGTCCGGTGTTTTAATCACGGTTTAGTGCATACATGTCATTTCGACGAGATGAGTTTTCGCGATTTTGAGATGTCGCGTGACAGAGAAGTGAAGTGGACGCAGCCCGAAAACTTTTGATCAATTTCGGATGGCCGATGGCGAAAAAGGCCTAGAATAAAGAAGTACTTTTATGTTGTTCGGTCTAATCATAATTTATCAGAGTGTAGACATAATACCGGATGAGGAGCTTCAGCGGTTTTACTGGTGTCGGGTGACAGACATGCGAAGCGGGGGTTGCCTGAAAATTTTTTTGCCAATTGTGGAGTGCTGATTGCAGAAATGAAGTAAAAAAATGGAGTATCTTTGTCTTATAACATCCGAGATTTCAGCAAGTTGAAACCCTTTGCCAGAAACTACTTAGTGAATTAAGCTGCCTTGGTAAGGTCTGCGATAATTAAGTTTCTTTATTTTTCCTACTTTATTCATTGCTCCTACATGAAGTGGACCGACGTATCTGAAGCCAGTGGGAATAATGTAAAATATACCGATCTTTCCTTCCTTCCTACTACCGGACGTAGTTATAAATGCGCCTGAATGATTCCTGGCACCACGTTACCCCGAGCCTCGACACTGTACTTTTTTAAGTGTCACATAAATGAAACTGTTCTGTTTCTTCGCTTGTCATACGCCCATCATCTACAAGTATGTATGCGACACGCGCCCCGCCAAATTACTGTGCACTTCGAGGTGCGTACCGAAGTGAAGAAAGAACAACCTTGTATTTTAATCGTCCTACTTGTTCTTTGTACATGCAGTTGCAACACTCTTAGTACGAGCAAATGATTGGTGCGTTTCTTTAAGTTTGTACTGCGAAGCTATTTACCTCTATCCTACACATGAATAAGCAGCATGTGTGCTCTCGTAGAACTGAATCTGGCCTGGCTAACGTCTGCGGAGTGCAGAAAACCGCCTTGCGGCAAAACCAATTTTAACGCAGAAAACGGCCGTAACTCTTGTTTTACAAAAAGGACCCAAAATTATATGACTATTGGCTGCTAAGACCATTCTATCATTTCGCGCAGTTTCATTTACTTTTCTTAATTACGTAGTTTGCAGTGAAGTAGTAAAGGTTGTGGAAGTCCCGTATGCTTTAAATATATGGTGTTCTATGGGAGGGAAGCGGACTGTCCCATGCTTGTCTGCTAGGATAAAACTCTAGTCCTTCCAAGTTTCACTAAGCTAATTAACTAGGAAGTATGCTCAATCGCAAACTAGAAATAAACGTGTTTTCTTTCGTGAATTCGTTTGTCTTTGCTGTCCCACCACGCTCACACCATGAATTGGCACCGATTTGGTCGCACAATTACAGCTTCGCTGGCTTTCCACCTTTACACTCCCCAATTCACAGTCCCCAATTTTTTCGCCTGAACCCAGTCGACGCTTTTGGCACACCGTTCTTTGGAAGTCTTACTGCCACAGAGTTGTATTTCAGGAAACCGTGAAAACAATGGACGATAGCTCACAAGCAAAACAGACCTCCCAAAGAGGATGGCAAAAAGACACGCAATCCACGTGGCATGGGACCTTCAATATCCGCTGCTGCACCGATCGTGGTTTGCCTTAGCGGCACAGGCTCGACATCTGCTACTGTAACCACTGCCCCCGCAAGCATGCGAGCTGTTGGTGAGGATCCAGTCCCTAACGTTAAAGCACAACAAGGACAAGATTAGCAACTGGCTTGGGAACCTGCGTACAAATGGCCTCTGTATGACGGGTGGGTGCACAAGGTTTTTTGTGAGGCGTGACGCCTTGCTTGTGAGATGAACATTTTTCTTCCAAAGACATCAAGTTCCAGAGATATGTAGTCTCGCTTTGCGTTTGTGCAAATGAGCTGTAGCAGTGAAATGTAGCAGCTCCTTGTGTAATTGGGAAGCAAAAAGAAATGTAAGACACGAAAAAAGCACTCATGGCCACAATATTTTCATTCCAGTACCTGGTATGCCAGGGTTTGACATTACGTGGTCAGGATGATGCAGAAAGTCATCTGAAACAGCTTCTGGAACTTCGCGCCAATGACATTCAAGAGATGCAATCGGGGCCTTCTCGGATGAAGTACAGGTGGCTCTCGCACGATATTTTAAAGCAAATGTTGAAAATTTTGGCTCATCACGTTCTGTAGTCGCTCAGTAATGAGGCTGGTGAAGCGGAACACTGTGCCGTGATTCCAGGTGAGAGAGCAGACCTATGTGTCAAGCAGCAAGTGCCGATCTTTTTTAGTATTGCCCAGAACAATTTCGAAACACGTGAGCTGGGTCCTTATAAGGTAACACTGTTCCAAAGTGTTTTTATTCCAACTTGCTGATGTCGAGTTTGCGTAGCCGCCGACGCAAGCATCGGGCAGTGACCCGCAGCGTTGCCAGAACAGCGCAACCAAACGCTCTCCTAGTTTATTGGGGGTTACTTTCCTTTGCTTTCAAAATGAATAACATTGCCTATATTGAGCAGTTTTTCGTTTGTAATTGGCTGCCAGGAGGCGAGGAGCACGCTCATGTGAAGAGGGTTTCGATGGGCCGAGCCAGCGTAATGAAAATAGATAACATGATGAATATGGTGATGCCGGCGTCTGCAATTGGTCCGCTTCCCCTTAGCTTGGGGTGGCTGGTCGAAAATCGCGGTGGCGTGCAACAGAAGGACAAGAATTCCACTAAAACGGATCCTCAGCAACGAAGAGTTGGCAGATATATCTCGTATACGTGCTGTAAGTGCCCGAAATGTTACACTGTCACGCAAAAAGCTTTCTTATACGCAAATAAACCCATGCTCTCCGGCAGGTGCGAAGAGCCAGTGCCTGAGCGACCGGCGGCAGCCATCTTTTATTCCTTTTGTAACGTGGCAGCCTGCGACTATTCAGAAGATAATTCAGTTTTGTTAGGCTCATTAATGCAACTTTAAGGCGTGCATGTCACTATGACGCGGTGAGTTCTCGCAGTTTTGTGACGTAGCATGGTAGGCATGTGGAGTAGGTGGAGACTTAAACTTTCCGTCAATAGCAGAAAGTTAATAACGGAAAGGGGTCGAATCAGAAATAACTGTTTTTCTTTCGTTTGGTCTAATCATGCATAATCAGTGCGTACGCGTCATATCAGATGGGGAGCCATCGAGGTGCTCATGACGTCGCGTAGCAGACAGGCGAAATGGGGGTGGCTCAAAAAAGTTTTGACCAATCATGGAAGGCGGATTGCAGAATTGGAATAAAAATGCTTGAAATAGCTTTACGTTATAGCCCCCATGTTCTGCGGATTTTTACCATTGCGGACCCTAGAGTGGCCAGTCTTGTTTCCCTTCTAAAGGAAGTCCGCCGCCGTATTGATTTGAGCATTAACAATTGTCGTGGGCAATGCTATGATTGCGCTACAAATATGAGAGGGCAGCACGGTGAGCTGCAAGCTCTCATATAGCAGAAGGAGCCGCGAGCATTGTACGTACACCCTCTTGCGACATGCTCAACCTGATACTGTAGGACATGAGTGAGAGAGTGGAAATGTGTCGCGATTTCTTGGGCATGATATCACAAATGATCAACAATTTTACGTACATTCTAGAGTACCTTGATGAATTCCAGGCATTTCAGAAGAACGACTAAAGCGTTAGCTTGCGGCAGTTATGTCCCGCGAGGTAAAAGCTAAGGACCGCTTTCCAGAAGTCGATTGTTCAGAACGATAACCACCGTATCTTGGTTCTTCGTAACCTAAGCATCGGAGGAACGGAATGACGCCCGAGCCAAGGCCAGTGTATTTTTGGAAGCGCTGTCAAAATTCGACGAATACTTCATGCTCAAGCTCCAGACACTCGCGTTCGCGCGATAAGAAAAAGTAAGTACTGTGTTGCAGAAAGCAGCACTGAGATCTGATCAAGCAGAAAGAAATGGTCAAGGTCGTCAGCAAGAGTCTTAGCGGATTTAGGAAGGAAATATTTCGCCGATTTTGGAACAAGACACACGCAGACAGCCATGAATTGGGAACTGGATGTTCAAGAGAAAGAAGCTCCTGCGCTAAGGCAAAAGAAGACTACACGACCATATCACAACGGATCTGTACCTAACGGATTTCCTTCGGCCATGGACATGTAGCACCACTGGTCTTATTGGTCACAGCAGATTCCTTGCTTGACGACATGTACCCACCACAAATGTGGCAGCACAGGGCCCAGATTAGGCAGTTTTTGACTGGGGATGGTGAAAGCACGTACCTGTTGAAGTTCTGCGGTCAAGCTCTTGAGCCTTAATGACTCAATGTTCACCGTAGTATGCTCATACATATAGGAAGGCAGCACAATACACCCTTGAAAATGTCACATGTGGCTCTAGAGATGGGTTCGGGCGATAACTGTGAACAGCTGCGAGATATTTTGCCTGAGGTGGCTAAGCTTGTCAAAATTGCTTTGGCTATCGAAGCCACTATAACCTAACCGCAAGTAGCCCTATGCATTTCGCGCTCATGCGTCGTCCGTCTCGTACAGTTCGCCCTAATTCTCGCCTATTGCTTCCCACGGAACAGATCTGGAGTCGCCTAGTTACGTCGACTGCGACTGCTCGCCACCTCAGACGTTGACGTACGTCGATATTTTCTAGTAATATAAAGCTTCATATTGCTCGCGAAGCTATTGAACGAACTCACAGATTATGACGATCATCATCATCATCATCAGCCTGGTTACGCCCACTGCAGGGCAAAGGCCTCTCCCATATTTCTCCAACAACCCCGGTCATGTACTAATTGTGGCCATGCCGTCCCTGAAAACTTCTTAATCTCATCCGCCCACCTAAATTTCTGCCGTCCCCTGCTACGCTTCCCTTCCCTTGGAATCCAGTCCGTAACCATTAATGACCATCGGTTATCTTCCCTCCTCATTACATGTCCTGCCCATGCGCATTTCTTTTTCTTGATTTCAACTAAGATGTCATTAACTCGCGTTTGTTCCCTCACCCAATCCGCTCTTTTCTTATGCGTTAACGTTACACCTATCATTCTTCTTTCCATAGCTCGTTGCGTCGTCCTCAATTTGAGTAGAACCCTTTTCGTAAGCCTCCAGGTTTCTGCCCCGTAGGTGAGTACTGGTAAGACACAGCTATTATACACTTTTCTCTTGAGGGATAGTGGCAACCTGCTGTCCATGATCTGAGAATGCCTGCCAAACGCACCCCAGCCCAATCTTATTCTTCTGATTATTTCTGTCTCATGATCCGGATCCGCAGTCACTACCTGCCCTAACTAGATGTATTCCCTTACGACTTCCAGTGCCTCGCTGCCTATTGTAAACTGCTGTTCTCTTCCGAGACTGTTAAACATTACTTTAGTTTTCTGCAGATTAATTTTTAGACCTACTCTTCTGCTTTGCCTCTCCAGGTCAGTGAGCATGCATTGCAGTTGGTCCCCTGAGTTACTAAGCAAGGCAATATCATCAGCGAATCGCAAGTTACTAAGGTATTCTCCATTAACTTTTATCCCCATTTCTTCCCAATCCAGGTCTCTGAATACCTCCTGTAAACACGCTGTGAATAGCATTGGAGAGATCGTGTCTCCCTGCCTGACGCCTTTCTTTATTGGGATTTTATTGCTTTCTTTATGGAGGACTATAGTGGCTGTGGAGCCGCTATAGATATCTTCCAGTACTTTTACATATGGCTCGTCTACACCCTGATTCCGTAATGCCTCCATGACTGCTGAGGTTTCGGCAGAATCAAATGCTTTCTCGTAATCAATGAAAGCTATATGTAAGGGTTGGTTATATTCCGCTAATTTCTCTATCACCTGATTGATAGTGTGAATATGATCTATTGTTGAGTAGCCTTTACAGAATCCTGCCTGGTCCTTTGCTTGACAGAAGTCTAAGGTGTTCCTGATTCTATTTGCGATTACCTTAGTAAATAGTTTGTAGGCAACGGACAGTAAACTGATTGGTCTATAATTTTTCAAGTCTTTGGCGTCCCCTTTCTTATGGATTAGGATTATGTTAGCGTTTTTCCAAGATTCCGGTACGCTCGACGTTATGAGGCATTGCGTATACAGGGTGGCCAGTTTCTCTAGAACAATCTGCCCACCATCCTTCAACAAATCTGCTGTTACCTGATCCTCCCCAGCTGCCTTCCCCCTTTGCATATCTCCCAAGGCTTTCTTTACTTCTTCCGGCGTTACCTGTGGGATTTCGAATTCCTCTAGACTATTTTCTCTTCCATTATCGTCGTGGGTGGCACTGGTAATGTACAAATCTCTATAGAACTCCTCAGCCACTTGTACTATCTCATCCATATTAGTAATGATGTGGCCGGCTTTGTCTCTTAACGCATACATCTGATTCTTGCCAATTCCTAGTTTCTTCTTCACTGTCTTTAGGCTTCCTCCGTTCCTGAGAGCATGTTCAATTCTATCCATATTATACTTCCTTATGTCAGCTGTCTTACGCTTGTTGATTAACTTCGAAAGTTCTGCCAGTTCTATTCTAGCTGTAGGGTTAGAGGCTTTCATACATTGGCGTTTCTTGATCAGATCTTTCGTCTCCTGTGATAGTTTACTGGTATCCTGCCTAACGGAATTACCACCGACTTCCATTGCACACTCCTTAATGATGTCCACTAGATTGTCGTTCATTGCTTCAACACTAAGGTCCTCTTCCTGAGTTAAAGCCGAATACCTGTTCTGTAGCTTGATCTGGAATTGCTCTATTTTCCCTCTTACCGCTAACTCATTTATCGGCTTCTTATGTACCAGTTTCTTCCGTTCCCTTCTCAGGCCTAGGCTAATTCAAGTTCTTACCATCCTGTGGTCACTACAGCACACCTTGCTGAACACGTCCACATCTTTTATGATGCCAGGGTTAGCGCAGAGTATGAAGTCTATTTCATTTCTAGTCTCGCCGTTCGGGCCCCTCCACGTCCACTTTCGCCTATCCCGTTTGCGGAAGAAGGTAGTCATTATCCTCATATTATTCTTTTCCGCAAACTCTACCAATAACTCCCCCCTGATATTTTTTGTGCCTATGCCATATTCCCCCACTGCCTTGTCTCCAGCCTACTTTTTGCCTACCTTGGCATTAAAGTCACCCATTAGTCACCCATTAGTCATTAAAGTCACCATCATCATCATCATCACCAGTCGTCATCATTAAAGTCACCCATTAGTCACATTAGTCATTAAAGTCACCCATTATGACGATATGCAACAACAAAAAAATGCCTGTGATACTAAAGCTTCTATCATTTAGAAACAAGGAACGTGTGCTGAAAACTTCCGGTAAGCTAAAGGTTGATATGTTCGGAATGAGCGAAGTCTATTCAGCTAAAATCAGGCCGGAGAAGCAAGAACTGACAAAATACACCAAAGAGAAAGGCGGTGACTTTAGGCTTCGTTCGAACAAATAATTCATGAGTTGCCACTTCTTGTAAAACAGCGCCGCATATAACGCTGTGCCTATCTCTAGATAGTCACCATCGGGGAAGGCCATGCCACCTAAAAAAAAAGCTGGGAAATATCAATAGAGATCCATTGCAGTGACTCATCGCAGCTATAAAAACAAGAAAACATTGTTCGTATCGTTATTGAACATGATTAAACCACATATAGTTTTTGGTATGGAATCTTGGCTCCATATTACTGTTCGATCAGTAGTGGCTCATCTGCAGTGTTCAATCCAATTGTGAAAAGATATATAATGATCAAGTTCTTCTCAGCATACCATCAGTCAGCTCTGCCTCAACGGCAGAAATCGCATACACACTGCAGAGGTGAGTATCGGGCTCTGTGTATTGCAGCGTCATCATTTCTTGCGCGGTAGTTCCTGCCAAAAGAATAATCAAAGAAAAGCAATCAAAACCTCAACCAGCAGGAACAATGGCATCTGTGCGCCTGACACAAATACATGCACATAGTGAACAGTGAGCCATATTGTCTATTATTGGTATAATACTCTTGCTGCGAGAAAAATAGGTGACATCAGTCGCGAATAACAGTCGCTGTCATGCCAAACAGTATCACACATTTCAGGACATAGTGTAGATTTTCCTGTTTATTAGTTACTAGGTATCGTCCAGCCATAGACGTTCGAAACATGCTAAAGCACTATCTCTTAGAAAAAATTCCGGTACATATCCTGTTTTATGCCCTAGGATGCCGGGTTCGCTTGAATACGATTTCAACTTTTTGATGCAACTCAAGTGTTTTTGGCATCTTAATGACCAACTGCAACTAAATTATGGACCACGTAAAAAGTCCCGTTACACATAACTTAGATATGCAGTAGCTTCTGTAGAAAATTTCACTATTGAAATGCAAGTGGGCGCTTCAGGAAACGCTCGCAGAAAACGATGTTTTTTTATCTTTTATTTACACAGTACTGCGCAATCATGCTCCAAGCACGTTGATGAATACAGAAAATAGCAAGAAAAAGCAACCACAATACAGGCTCAGACAGGTCTTTTCACAGTTTGATCACTTGCTTTGATAAGGCAGTTTCATTCACTAATGGTTCTCGGAAAATAAGAAAACCTAAATAGCCATGTGCGAGCAAAATATCGGGTTAGGGCGTTTTTATTGCGTTGTCGGGTGGGCCTGCTAGTTAAGGGTGACAAATTTGTAGATGCATCTAGCGCTAGTTTGTTTTCCAAGAGTTGAGAAACAAATTCTAATCTAAATTTTTACCTTCGTGCCTGTAATAGAGGAATGTCATTTGCTTGCGTTAACTCAGAAGGCGTGTTTAATGCTGAAACTTTAATAAAAATAAACCTTACGGCCTTTCCCTGAATACGGTCAAGACAATCAGTGTTGCGCTTAGTATGAGGTTCCCATATAATACATGCATATTCCAGTCCTGGCCGCACAAGAGCAGTGTAGCAGAGCAGCTTAACATTAGTGGGAGTAGTTTTGAGTTTGCGTTTAAGGACACAAAGCGTGCGGATGGCGGATGGACAAACATTATCAAAATGAAGATTTCAAGATAGGTTTGAAGTGAGTGTTACACAGATATATTTATAGCAACGTAAGTCTTCTAATGGTGAAGACCCTAATATGTACGTATTTGCATTTTTTGGCGAGTTACTGGAAGGCAGAAGCATTCGCTCGTGTGGAGTCATTCCTCATATTACACACCATTGATATATATGGCCCAGACTAGTGTTGAGATCGTTGTAATCGTTAGTCAAAGTAATTTCTTTAAACAAAACACAATCGTCAGCAAACAATCTTACTTCTACACCAGGGCGAAAAACATCAACACTATAATTAACATACAATATCAACAGTTAAGGGCCTTACAGGCGGCCCTGAGATACAATGGATGTGACCGGAGGACAACCTGAGCGTTACCCCGCTATATCAACGCATTGTTTGCGATTACTCACGTAGGCTGAAATCCAGACAAGTGTTTGTGGAATGCCTATTGTTTCAAGTTTGAAAATGAGTTTACTATGATGAACCAGGGCGAAAAACATCAACACTATAATTAACATACAATATAAACAGTTAAGGGCCTTACAGGCGGCCCTGAGATACAATGGATGTGACCGGAGGACAACCTGAGCGTTACCCCGCTATATCAACGCATTGTTTGCGATTACTCACGTAGGCTGAAATCCAGACAAGTGTTTGTGGAATGCCTATTGTTTGAAGTTTGAAAATGAGTTTACTATGATGAACGTTTTGAAGGCTTTGCAAAATCCAAGAAAAGCATATCTATGCTACCATGCCTATCGAGGGTCAATGCCAGTTTAATACCGAAAGTGAAAAAAAAAATGCCGCCATTACCAGTCGTCCAAAGTGACGTTCTTTCGGTACTATAGAAAACCAGTGCCCTGGCCGTCTGCGTTCCTTGCTTACATACCGTTGAAACCTACCAATCAGTGAAGACGTCCCGCATGTCTGCTAGCCACAGGGTTAGTAATACACTTTGCTAGCTGCTTCGTGCGCTATGCCAGCGTCGTTGCGCGTACGCGATGCTTTCCTAATGCAAGGAATTCTGGGAGTCCAACCAGTTTTCTTTATCTAGTTGTCTACGTTTAACCGCACAGCCTCGATGCGTTCTGCCTTTGTTCGATGTAGAGTGCATTGGGGTGGACAAGTTAAACGCGCGGATATAGTTCGGCTTAACCCGGACGCAATGACACATGGCGCAGCTAGACTAAATCAGCGAAAATGGGATGCTTTACATTCTAGTATGGCTTGCAGGGAATGGAACATGCCCTATCGTGTGTTGGGTCCACTGCAATAAGGTGCATCGCGCGTTAGGTTGGCTGACCAGAAGCATGAAGGCCTATATAGAGTTCGCTTTCACTGAAGCAAGCTTGTTGCTTGAGCGCCTTCGGCAAATAGAGAAGCGCTTGCTCGCTGCGCAGTTGTGCGCTTGCGCTGCTATAACAGCTGATCGCCACACTGCTTCATCATCATCATCATCATCATCATCATCATCATCATCGTCGTCGTCGTCGTCATCATCATCATCATCATCAGCCTGGCTACGCCCACTGCAGGGCAAAGGCCTCTCCCATACTTCTCCAACTACAGCGGTCATGTGCTAAATGTGGCCATGTTGTCCCTGCAAACTTCTCAGTCTCATCCGCCCACTTAACCTTCTGCCGCCCCCTGCTACGCTTCCTTTCTCTTCGAATCCAGGCCGTAACCCTTATTGACCGTCGGTTATCTTCCCTCCTCATTACACGCCCTGCGCATGCCCAGTTATTGTTCCTTGATTTTAACTAAGATGACATTAACTCGCGTTTGTTGCCCCGCCCAATTTGCTTCTTTCTTATCCGTTAACGTTACTCCCTATGTACTTCTTCCCATAGCTCGTTACATGGTCCTCAATTAAAGTAGTACCCTTTTCGTAAGCACCCAGGTCTCAACCCCTTAGGAAAGTACTGGTAAGACAAACTGCTTGAGATAATGTTTAAAGTCCAGGCCAAAATTTTAGCGATCTTAGCGACTCTGGCAGGACGTATTCGTCTTCATCCGGCTACTGCCTGACACGCTGAAACTGACGGACTAGTCGACCGAACAGATCACTACCGCTATCTGTAGTAAAGGGTGACAAGTAGCTGAGGCTCGGCACACCCAGTGCAGAGTGGCTCGGTGCTAATTAGGTACCCGTAACTCGCGGCCAGGCAGGCCGGGCCAGACTGCCTGGTCACTACGTCGGGTTCACCTTCGTGACAAATGCAGCATGCGCTTCCTGCTCGTTTCTCGAGCTGTGTCAGAAAGGCTTTCGTTCGTCTACTTCAAAACATCCCATGTAGAGACGCGCGGAATGTCTTGAAGACGATGCACTACCGGAAATGATCGCACGACAACATCAACCCTGAATACAACTTCGGTTTTCGTGCGACATCGCGGCTTACATCACTTAGAGTCGTTGAGCAAAAAGCGTTTGCCAAGCAGATCTTGATGGGTAAGCGTAAGATCTGTTAAATCATAGCGTGTGCAGCTTCGTCAACTGCAGTAACATGCTTTGTGTGCATCGGCTGCACCGCGTCGCAATTGGCGCCGCGGTGCATATTTGCATTCTGAAAGCTGGGACAGGAAAGATGTGTTCGGCTTTCATCTACACAGTGCTGTGTACGGCACAGTCATCCCTCGTGTTCGAGTACGTATTCCAGCAGCCGAAGGCCGCACAAGGCCTCGGCATTCTAGCAGCAGCTTAAATCAACAGCGCAACAGTGATACCGCCCACCGAGAATAACGCCCGTCAACTCGCAAATCATGAGCGGCCAATGCGCGTGGCGGCCTAGGCGCAACTGATCGATGAACAGTTGCGTACGGTTCTTCAATATCAGCCACATCCGCATCGCTACCACTTTTGCCACCAGCTGCACGCGTCATCTGCATACGCGCTGTTTAACAGCTTCTGATAACAAAATTAGGCGATTGCCAGCCTTGCGACTTTTCCAACATTGATTCTAGATTATACACTTGCAATTTATCCTGAATTTAACGCAACAGAAATTTTGTTGTAGTGGGCCTTAACGGATTTTGCTGGGAGCGTGGCAAGAAAAACATTTGTGTTGTTGTGACGGGCACTACATTCGCCGCACAGTCATCAACAGTACCAACTGCTTCATCAACATGTGGAACACAGGTAAGTGTGAACATGACATTACGTAGACAAATAGCAGCGAGCGACAAGATGTGGGATTGTGCATGTAAGTCCTTTGAGCTGTGCAGTTGAGAATCTTGGTGGTGCGTAATACCCGACCGCTACTCTAGGGCAATCATCTCTTGAACTCGTAAGGCCATCTTACTTTAGTCACACCGCATAGGCTACCCACCGTTCACAAAACATGCGTATTCAAGGATATATCGCTAGGAGACCGTTATATATCAACCAGTGTGTGAAAATACATGCAAACTGGTTATATATGTGTTCTTGAGGGGGGGTGGAGAGCTTAACTGGGCAAAATGCATCGCATGCTGCTACTACCTTCACGTAAAACAAGTGTCAAAGTAGAGAGAGAGAAAAAAAAAGCAACACACATGCACCCGCTCAGAAAGGGGCCAGAACTGAGAAACATAAAATGAACTAAGTGAAGCTTGATAACATTGTCAACAAGTGATATGTAATCCATCTCGGAGGTGCAGCCAAGGCTATGTAGGCCAGATTAAGGTGACAACTGACGTTCATTCTTTATTATTCTTGCTCCGTGCACTTGAGAAGCAGCGATAATTCGCAATTTAAATGGCTCAGGTAGTAGGAAACGCGTTGCGCTGTGCGAGTCTCATTGTGACGTGAAACGACGCTGGTTCAGTTCAGCAGTAGGCAGGCACCAGTTTCCATATTGCAAGTGCATACCACGCAGTGGCTACTTGTAGTAGTGATTCGTCATTAGACACTTAGTGACAAGCTCGCAAAGTTATTCCAATGTGAAATGTGTGAGCAGGCTACCACCAGGCGTTAATGCCGGGCGTCAGGCTTCACCTGTCTGCCGACTCCTGACAATTCTTCTCCTCTACGACTTGGAAATAATATTTATGGATACAGCTGTCTCGAATGTATTCTGTGTCCTTGTATTACGTCAGGCGGGTGCACATTTAATTGGTACACTGGAACCCAGTTGAAAAAGACAACAGGAATTCCTGTCGCAACTACAGAAATTTCTGTTGTACAACAGGATTTTTCTGTAGTAACTACAGATTCCTGATGGAGCGACAGACTTTTCTGATGTACAACAGACATTTGTTGTTGCTACTACAGAAGTACAGTCTGTCGTATGTCTGTTGTTACAACAGAAAGCTGAAGCTCTACAACAGATTTTTGTAGTACTACAGAAAAATTTGTCATCACTACAGGCACCCTGTTGTCCCAACAGAAATACTCCTGAAGTAACCCGAAAAACTTCTGTAGTGCTACAGAGAGCTGTTGAAATACTACAGAAACCTATTGTGGCAACAGGCCCCCAATTGTCACAACAGAAGTGTTCCTGATGTAATGCGACCAACTTCTGTTGTACTACAGAAAAATGTTGTTGTACGACAGAAACCTATCATTGCAACAGGCCCCCAGTTGTCATAACAGAAGTGTTCCTGAAGTAATGGACAAACTTCTGTTGTACTACAGAGAACTGTTCCACAACGGAAACCTATCGCCGCAACATATACCCAATGATGACAACAGAAGTGCACTGAAATTGTGTGATGCGACAAGCTTCTGTAGTGCCCGGTTGAAAAAGACAAAAGGAATTCCTGTCGCAACTACAGAAATTCTGTTGTACGACAGAAGTTGTTGACATTTCTTAATTGGGAGACATTTCTGACGTTACGACAGAAATTCTGATTTCGCAACAGAAGCATTCTGTCGCGACAACAAGAGTTCTGAAGTCGGAACAACAGCTTTATATCCTGACAGCGACTCCGACGTTACGACACCAATTCTGACGTCGCAGCAGAAACATTCGGTCGCGACGGCCAAGAGTTCCGAAGTCACAACAGAAGCGCTTCCCGTCGCGGTCCTTTAAAATTGTATGTTTTTGCATCGGTAGTGTACACTGTACTTTTCTCCTGCGCGGTATTCAATCGCGCTTCTCTGAAGCCGGCAATGCTGACACCGATGGCACCGACACCGGTATTAAAGTCGACGTGGCGAATAGTTATAATTGTGCCGTGACGACGCGGCACCAGCAACGCCCTACCGGCCTCCTCAAAATCGGCCGCTGATCAAAATCATACCATCTGCGGGAATGGCTGCGTATCCGTTTTTTTTTTTTGGTAAGATGTGGCACACAGGCCTGCGGACTTACATGTGCTGTTACAGTGACACATTAGTTAATTTCCCAGGAATATTTCACAAGCTTATGCGAAGCGGAAAAGAAGATTTCGGTTGTTCCACAAAGTTGCGTGAAAAGCTGTCTCGCTCGGGTCTCATTAATCTGATACAGTGCTGCCGTGAGAAGCCAGTATGCTGTCAGAAAGAACTCTCATCCACGAATGTTTATGTAGCTATTTTGCATTGAACACACGAATTATATGCGCGCTCAAAAGTGTAAAGAACGAGAGACAACTGTCGAAACTAGCAGTAATAACCCTAAAAGTCAACGTTGTCTATTTCTGAATTTCTTATTTAATATGGATATCGTACATCTAAATCGATGTTCTAGCACTGCACTATGTGCTTGTCGATGGTACGAACACTCTTGCTCTTCTAGAGGTGCGGCACTTGACGCGGTGGAGTGATAGCGGATCTTGGCTCTCAAAATGCAAATGTAAACACCAGCGCATCAGCACGTCGTACTGTTCACATGGACAAAACGTACACTCGAAGAGCATGTCAGGGGTGGTGCAGTGGTAAGATGCCGGGCTAGGAATCGAGAGGTCGCATGTTCGAATCCTAGGCAAAGACGTTTTTTTTTTAATTTACTTTTATGTTTTTCTTTTTTGTGCTAACAAATTTACATAATCTTACGGACGTCTCTGTCAATTTTTAATTAAATATTGATCAAGAACTACAGAACTTTCTACTACAGGACGTCACACTACAGACAACAGAACTACAGGCAACAGAACTACAGGCAACAGAACTACAGACAACAGAACTACAGACAACAGAACTACAGAAACAACGTCCCAAAATACAACAGACTGGTAAAATTTCCTGTTGTGTTTTTCAACTGGGAATGCTTAAAAAAAAACAGCTGCCTCGCTTGAACCGTCGACACATGTTTTCCCTTCTGTTAGGCTGTTTACATGAATTCCGCAGAAACAGGTCAGGCTAGTAGGGCTGAGATTTGCTTATCTTTTATATGTCAATGGTAGACGATCGAGCGTAGCAAGCGCAAGTGGAGTCAAACCACTGCCGCTGCACAGAGTAAGTTAACACATTCCTAACAATGTTAAGTGGAAACGTCAAAGCTAACGGCTGGGGTCACAGTTCACAACTAGCAACGTTAAGCAGAGGCGTTGACCTATACGAAAGCTGTTACCATAAAACGACTCGGTGGCTCTGTGTTCGTTTAAATACTGGCGAGTTACTTTGTTCGAGCCCTACTTCTAACTAAACCAGCATGAGGTGTGTCCCAGCGTGGACTCCTTTTGCTCCGCGACACCAATTAGGAATAATTTGAAGGCGAATTTCACTTCAAGAAGTTCACACAGCCCTGTTCAAAATTTGCTAAATTAGAATCGCCAAGCTATTATTCATTAGGGTGAATAATAAAGACAAAAAGTGCACTTGAGCAAGCTTCACACTGCCGATGACATAATGCAGGATAAGGGCCTCTTGACTTATAAGAAATATGCGTTCGGTCTGTAAAACGCGGGAATGTGCTGGAAGGCTGGAGTTCGAGCAGAACACGAATGAAAATTTCAGCGTCCTTGAACTGTGGAAATTCCAACCCAATGTTCTTGCTGACTATTGCCATTGGGGATGTGGTTCCAAGGGATCAAAGATCATATATTTGTTTGAAAACTAGGTCCATTCTAAAGCATGACAATTTTTTATCATGCACTCATGTGTGTCTGCGAACGCCCAATGCTGGACGGCATACGTGATGAGTTTTCCAACTAATCAGTGATGAGTTAATGAGGTGATCATATGTGATGAGTTTTCAAATGATCTGCAGTGATGTAGTTTGCCTAGCAGATTCTTTCTCCTTGATGTGGAAAGTCGTGTGCATAAAAGACAAGGAAATATAAGGCGAGGCGATTTTCGACCTGTGAGGAGACTATAAAACTTGTGATTAAGAAAATGGAAGCTTTAAATTTGACTTAATTAGGCTCGAGGTAGCCCTCCAAGTCCAGGCACCTTTTTTAGAAAGCAAGTTTCGCAGCTGGAATTGTTTCTCCTGGGCTGGAAGCCTGCTCGAATACTTTTCTGGAGGAGGCGCACTATCAACTCATCTAAAGAACAGACAACTAGATGAAATGGCAATACCATATCACAGGCAATTCAAAATCTAGGGCTGTTGGTCAATCATCCTGCTTTGTTTAGAAGGGTGCATTGCCGACATTTATGCAGCCCCTCTTTCAGGGAATGAGGTAAATTTACGTGTTTGTAAACAAAAATATTTCTTACTTCCTGCTTCGTAAACCATCATAGATTTCGGTGGTCGATTCTTGGTACGTTCCCTCGTCGTATTGTATATAAATTTTCCAGTATAATTTATCTGTATGCTGCGGGTAGCAAAATAAGTATAACAACCTTGCGGAGGTACATGAACGTTTCAAAAAGAAGTGCAATAAGCTTTCATAAAACGTTTACTTCATTTTTCATCGCACACATGACAAAGCACGTTTGATAGAATCAGCCGCTTTCTCGCTATTATAAGTATTGTCACACTACCTAGCGTGCTAAGCTCGTAAAATATTCCGGCAGAACCAATCTAACGTATAAAATTGACGTTTTTGCGATTAGTACTGAATCAATGTGACGACACAGAGTGTTGTGCGCACCAAAACATGTCATGTTTGAGTCTCGTTCATGCTTTTTCAAGCTCCGGCTGCTGCTTGTAGTATTGACCATTTTCCTTAATGTACACTTGAACATCTGAGGAGAATCAATAAATATATTTCTGGGTCCCTGGAGATAAATGCAATGGTCTGTAACGCTAGTCGCATTAAAGCAGGAAGTCACCTTTCTTCTTCTTGAGCACCTTGTGCTCCTCGCATATCTAAGCAGCCGTGATTCCTGCGACTGAAGATGGCGTCAATGAGCGCCAATAGAAAGCAGAACCTACCAGGTGATGCATAGCCAGGTACCCAGAATGGTTGAAAAGGTCTTCATTAAAGGGAGGTACATTCAAAGGCTTATGTATCCAGCAGTCCAAGTTGGTGCGACGGTTGGAATTCAACAGCGTTGCCTGAGCACAACAGCCCCATATTCTGTATATTACACTATGCCATAGCCAGGGACGCAAGTTGGCGGAAAAGTGGTTAGCCGTGGAGTTACATACCTACCGCCTAGTGGGTGATTTTTTCCCGAGATTGTTAAGCACATTAGGATATTCTACTCAACATACTAACTCATGACCACAGGTTTTATCACATTTTTTCCCTAGGCTCTCCCCTAGTGCTTCATAGAGTTCATGGAATCCAGCTGAGTACGCTCCATACGGGATGCCCTTGAACGCAGAAATCACAGCCGTTTTTATCGCTGCCAACTTTTTATGACGTGTAAAATGGAGCAGTAATTTCCCCTGATCGAACATAAAAAACTCATGCGGCGACAGGTTGACTAAATACATGGGTTGTGGTGGCGCATACAGATGGTGTTTGTCCACGTATGCTAATGGGCAGCTGCGGCGAACGTACACCGATGCATTCTTGCAAAATCTGCATTTAATAACTTTCTACAGACTTCCCGTCCACCTTAAAACACGTGGGCTTCAAACTGCGAAAAATCCCTTTGCGTTGGAGTTTCTGCGTGACGCTGTGACTCAAGAAAAAGACTTCATTTCATCAGGACAACGTCGTTCCTTCTAACCCTAAAAACTTATGCTACCTCAAATTCGCGCAGGAAACGATCCACAATTTCAAAAGGACAATCGTTCCTTACCCCCTTCGTCCCCCAAATAACAGTTGTGCAAAATCATTTCTGAAACTACACAAATGCAATATTGAGTAAACTGCTTTTTACAGCTGCGTGCGTCACATTCGCAGATAATTTTCCCGCTATTTTATTTCCTACTGCCACATTTCTTATTCTTGCTTATATCAAAGTTACACAATAAGAGTCGCTTGTGCAAAGTGTGATGCACCTGCCGTCTCTGGGGCTAAAATTCTTTACACACAACGCTTCTTTCTTACCACGTCACTGCGTACTCTAGTCTGTAGAAAAAATATTTTCGTGGCAGAGGAGATTAGGTCTGTGAAACGTGCAAGAATAAAGCCTCCTGGGTCTGAAAGATGCGCAACGACCAGGCTTTCAAAAAATGAGGACCAAGACACGAGCTATTCCACACCTTTGCTGTACTCACTGGGAACGTACATCTTTGGTGGAAGGCAGGTAGACCGGGCAAAACAGGATGCGGACTAGGTCTGGAACAGATGCACTTTTTGCTTACCTAAACTTCAATGGGGACACAGCTTTCAAGGCAGGAAATTCCGAAGTAGGGCACGGCGATATTGACGCTGACGTATAAGAAAGCGCATAATCTACATGAACAAGTCAAAAGGCCCGCTAACCATCTGCTTGGGCACCCGAGCTGTTCTAGCCTGCTTGTTGCCATAGAAATTAAGATAACAAAGAAAACAAGTATTTCGAAGTTTAACTGTAGTGATGCACAGGTGGGTTGGAACAGATGAGACAGCTTTTATAATGGGTGAGGTGAGGGTAAGTAAAGGGGTGCACTATTCTCATCATGGTCGCCTCCAGTAGGCGGCTGACATCGCCGAAATGTTGCCACACCCGTCCTCACGGCCGGCTAAAAACATCCGGACCAAAGACATTTGAGGCGCCCTGCCGTGGACCTGCGCTTTGTCCTTACAGTGGCGTACCGTCAAACGGGAAAAGCCGGTAGTTCGAGAACGATGCAAAGGTTGCAGGCACCGCTGCACCGGCGCGACGCCAATGGGCAGTCCACGCTGGCATTGCCAATTTCAGAGCTTGCCCCCCTTGTACAGTCTATCACCGTCGTTATTCCTTCGCAGTGAAGTCGCCGCAAGATCACGAAATTTGCACTGGGCGGTTCACGTCCAATACGCTAATTACACGAGTGAAAATTGCGTCCCCTGTTTCGGTGCTGAACCGCATAAATCGCAACTGCATTAGCCAAGTTGACGATATAAGAGTGGTCAGAGGGTGCGACACTTCATGCATAGAAACCTGTCAGAACTATTTGTAACGTCATATTTAAAAAAATGATTTGCTTGTTCCTGGTTTCGCAAACATCATGTTCCCTCATTATCTAAACGACAATGTCATTAATTGCCAGAACTCAAAATCCAGATTATTCTGACAGTTCAGGGGAAGCAAGGAACAGTACAACCAGACGCCTGTCCTAGATCTATGGATTCATTTACCACGTATGACGCATTAAGTTTACTTTTAGGTTTACCTTAATTGCTCGCCGAAGCCTTCCGCCAGCGGGTAATACGCAGTAGCTGAACGGCGCCACAATGAATGTAGATGACAAAGTACTTGCGCGATTTTTGTGGTAAATGACTAGCCACAATTTGTCACAATTTTCTCCCAGCCACACAATATAGCTTGCCGGTTCCCCATGCGGGCAGTGATCTCAAGCGTAGGCTGTCTAATTCGATCTTTGTCAATGCTTTGTAGGGCAACACATCTGGGTACAGCGCATCAATGCCCACAATTTTCAGCAGGTAGCAATACCCATATGAGGAAGTTTATTTTGGGGGGCTGGAATATAAAAAAAAAACCGCTAAAATGGTGCGCTGATATGGGGATTCTTCTTAAAGTAAAGCAGCCTACTTCATTGTTGAGTTTGATCCTCTGCCATACGTCACATGACTTATTAGATGGATTATATTGTACTCTACGCCCTGCCACTGAAATGTTTCGAGGACGATATCAGTCGCGCGATTCATCTACTGTTTCCATCTGTAAGGCTGTCATGTGCAACCCTCGTAACCCTGGGCGTAAGTATGTCACGCAGATGGAGTGGTTTGATGTCCCTCCTGGCTGATGAACTCTTCTTCCGCACGAAAACAATAAGCAGCATGAACTCCGTGAATGCCGACTGTTTAGAAAATGGTATTTTAGGCATGAAATCTGTTTAGCTCCCGTTGTTCCCGACCTACAAGTGAACTTGAGCCAAAAGCCAGAGTCGTTATCCGGGCAATCAAACGAGAACATGCGTGCAAGTTGCTGACAAGGAAATTTATTCACCCGTAGGCACACTTACAACTGTGGTATGAACGAAAAGTACAATATAAAGCACATCACATGTAATACATCATGCTTGATGTAAACAAAAGAGACTAACAAATGAAATAAATGGTGCCTTCTTGACACTGGCTTTGCCACACACAACAACAACAACAAAACTCATTACCGCATCCACGCAAAAGCATTTTTGCCAGCCTCGAATTTACGAAAGGTAGCCGAGGCACACGCAGTTACAATCTGAACTCAGGTAACAGAATTGACGATTATTCTTGCTGTAGAAAGACTTTGCCTCGGGAGACGGTTATGTACCGCGTAGACCAGCGGCGAAGAAACTCGGCTTCACCGAGTTTGAACAACTTTTCTTCAAGATGACCCCATACTATCACTCGTAGTTTTCGCATTCTGGGGTACATTGCTCTATTTGACTGCCGAGATCGTTCTGCGATGTTACGGAAGCACCACAAAACGTAGCTAGCGGTGTAGTAGACGAGACTTGCAAAGCGATCTGTGAGAACAAAACAAGATAATTCCATAGAGAAAGAAAAAGACTAAGAGCGGACACTCCGAGAAATCTGGCCTCAGGAACTACGTCACGGCTACGTAACGAACGAATGCTCTCATCAAACGCCAGGGGACGCAGGCGCAAAAAAAGAAAATGTTGTAATGAATTCTGCTCAGTCGCTTTACAAAATAATAATTATACACCCAAATTTGGCGTGTTTCTGATACATAAGAACAGAATTTATCGAGAACACCTTCCGTGCTTTTTGTTCTTCATTCGTACTGCCATCAACACCAATCACCATTCGTCCATGGAGAAGAAATCAACGACACCAGCGGCGTGCCAGCGGGAACGTCTCGTGAACGTCGGCTGCGGCGGTGTTCTTGTGTGTGAGAAAGGTGAGTCACGTTTTTAAGCGAAGCTTGGAGTAATTGACTTGTGAGCGCGACGAGGTTCGCTAAAAAAAGCAGTTTGCGGCTCTATATGAGGCGGCGAGACGCGAACATTGCGAAAAGCATCCCCCCTCAAGAAACGCGTAGCAAGAGGGCTGTACTAGCTGTACTTCCTTGCTGTCTCCACCGAGAACGGCATAATCTTTGTTGGTTGCGTTCCGTGAAAATAATCAAACGACGCGAAGCTACCATTACCTTCCACCGGTTCACGGCTGTGCACTGCACTGCGACTCGCAGCTTGTCAGACGCCATCGAGACGCTGCGTCTAGGTTTGCGAGGGTAAACCGTTCTTGCCCAGCGCTGTTTGCGATAACCGCGGTATCGGCGTTCCATTGAAATAGTTCGTGTTGGCGGATTAAAAATGATCTGCTGGACAACGCTTAAGGTCGATATCATGAATTGCGCATTTCAGGAAAATTCCGGTTTCGAGAAAATTGAATTCCTAAACCGCGTTTAAATGATCGCGTCACGGTTGACGGTCTTTTCGTTGGCCCGTTCTAGAGGCTGACGAACGCTGGAAAGAACATAAAAGACGCCACGCTGATTCAGTCCGAAAACGGCGTTCCGGGGACGGGCGCTACCTAAATAAAGCAGGACGTTAGGCACGCTGTAGCGAAGTTTTGCTTGCTCGTTTCCTTTATAGAGTAAGGGCTCCTGAATATTTTAACGATATTGCTTGCAAATAATGGCATGTGACATAAACAGCGAGCATAGCTTATTGCGTTTGGTACTTTAGCGAGGTGTGTATCTAAGGCGCACGGACGGACGCTGGTGTATGCGTCCGTGCGGATTGTTTATACAGAAAAGTAACGGTGGAGAAAAGTCACCAGTGACTACTGCACGTACTTATTGCGGCGGCCGTGTTGGGAAGTACTGCGCATTCTAGTGATTTTCGGTTCCTGATCATTTTTTTTGTGGCGAAGACATTGCACAACGTATTGTCGCGTAGGCGTGGCGTGGCGCGCATTTGAACAAAGGCCTCGTATTTGGACGCTTCGAATGTATCTTCATCACGCTTATGTGAACTGCTATTTTGCCTACCAAAGTGCTCCTTATACTGAGTACGTACAGGGGTGTCCAAAACTTCACAGGCCGCGATGCCCTCCATGGGATTAAATGGGAAAGCGGCCTGGGAACTTTTGAACACCCCTGTACGGGGTATCAACATTTATCCTTGTAAGTCCGGGTTATATGGGTCAGAGGTCAGGATGTGTCGGTGGTTTTATATTATGCATCGGTTCGCTATTCATTCAAAGCGGTTTCCTGGTACAGTTATGACGTGTGCATATGTTTTTGGTAAATAATGAAGCGTGCACTTATTGACATTTTCAGACCGTGCTGATGCCATGCCGTCCGGCGGTCCAAGCTACGGCAGCTACTGCAGTGTGTCGTGGTGCTTTGACAACGGCAGAACCCAGAAGAAGCCTATCTTGACTTGCAATAAAAACATTGCGGAAACTCTGTCTCTTTGATACATATGAGCGCTTGTACCAAAACACAAAAGACAAGCGCGATGGATAAAGCCGTAGTGAATTATGATTACCTCTATCTTCATCTGTTACAACTTAATCGAAATAAAAATTGTGTCACTACCTCAATTCACACCAAATATTGAACTAGACAAAAGAGTGAATCGCTAAATCAAAGCGACAAATAAAAGCGTTGCCATTTGGGTGACGAAAAGTGGTCTGAAATGACAAGCTTCCGCGACAGCCCAACGTCGGTTACGCGGGGTAATCCAAATTTCGCGCCAGCGGAACCGAAACAGGAAGTGCAGGCATAGAGAAAGAAAAAGACTAAGAGCGGACACTCCGCGAAATCTGGCCTCAGGAACTACGTCACGGCTACGTAACGAACTATTGCTCTCATCAAACGCCAGGGGACGCAGGCGCAAAAAAAAAATAAAATGTTGTAATGAATTCTGCTCAATCGCTTTACAAAATAATAATTACACACCCAAATTTGGCGTGTTTCTGATACATAAAAGCAGAATTTATCGAAGACACCTTCCGTGCTTTTTGTTCTTCATTCGTACTGCCATCAACACCAATCTGACCAATCACCATTCGTCCATCGAGAAGAAATCAACGACACCAGCGGCGTGCCAGCGGGAACGTCTCGTGAACGTCGGCTGCGGCGGTGTTCTTGTGTGTGAGAAAGGTGAGTCATGTTTTTAAGCGAAGCTTGGAGTAATTGACTTGTGAGCGCGACGAGGTTCGCAAAAAAAGCAGTTTGCGGCTCTGTATGAGGCGGCTATACGCGAACAATGCGAAAAGCATGCCCCCTCAAGAAAAGCGTAGCAAGAGGGCTGTACTAGCTGTACTTCCTTGCTATCCCCACCGAGAACGGCATAATCTTTCTTGGTTGCGTTCCGTGAAAATAATCAAACTAAGCGAAGCTGCCATTAACTTGCACCGGTTCACGGCTGTGCACTGCACTGCGGCTCGCAGCTTGTCAGACGCCATCGAGACGCTGCGTCTCGGTTTGCAAGGGTAAACCGTTCTTGCCCAGCGCTGTTTGCGATAACCGCGGTATCGGCGTTCCATTGAAATAGTTCGTGTTGGCGGATTAAAAATGATCTGCTGGACAACGCTTAAGGTCAATATCATGAATTGCACATTTCAGGAAAATTGCGGTTTCGAGAAAATTGAATTCCTAAACCGCGTTTAAATGGTCGCGTCACGGTTGACGGTCTTTTCGTTGGCCCGTTCTAGAGGCTGACGAACGCTGGAAAGAACATAAAAGACGCCACGCTGATTCAGACTGAAAACGGCTTTCCGGGGACGGGCGCTACCTAAATAAAGAAAGCAGGATGTTAGGCACGCTGTAGCCAAGTTTTGCTTGCTCGTTTCCCTTATAGATTAAGGGCTCCGGAATATTTTAACGATATTGCTTGCAAACAATGGCATGTGACATAAACAGCGAGCATAGCTTATTGCGTTTGGTACTTTGCGAGGTGTGTATCTACGGCTCCGCACGGAAGGACGCTGGTGAATGCGTCCGTGCGGATTGTTTATACAGAAAAGTAACGGTGGGGAAAAGCCACCAATCACTATTGCATGTACTTATTGCGGCGGCCGTGTTGGGAAGTACTGCGCATTCTAGTAATTTTCGGTTCCTTATCAGGTTTTCGTGGCGAAGACATTGCACAACGTATTGTCGCCTAGGCGTGGCAGGCGCGCATTTGAACAAAGGCCTCGTGTTTGGACGTTTCGAATGTATCTTCATCACGCTTATGTGAACTGCTATTTTGCCTACCAATGTACTCCTTATATTGAGTACGTACAGGGGTGTCGAAAATTTCCCAGGCCGCGATGCCCTCCATGGGATTAAATAGGATGGCGGCCTGGGAACTTTTGAACACCCCTATACGGGGTATTAACATTTATCCTTGTAAGTCCAGGTTATATGGGTCAGAGGTCAGGATGTGTCGGTGGTTTTATATTGTGCATCGGTTCGCTATTCATTCAAAGCGGTTTCCTGGTACAGTTATGACGTGTACATATGTTTTTGGTAATTAATGAAGCGTGCACTTATTGATCTTTTGAGACCGTGCTGATGCCATGCCGTCCGGCGGTCCAAGCTACGGCAGCTGCTGCTGTGTGTCGTGGTGCTTTGACAACGGCAGAACCCAGAAGAAGCCTATCTTGACTTGGAATAAAAACATTGCGGAAACTCTGTCTCTTTGATACATATGAGCGCCTGTACCAAAACACAGAAGACAAGCGCGATGGATAAAGCCGTAGTGAATTATGATTACCTCTATCTCCATCTGTTACAACTTAATAGAAATAAAAATTGCGTCACTACCTCAATTCACACCAAATATTGAACTAGACAAAAGAGTGAATCGCTAAATCAAAGCGACTAATAAAAGCGTTCCATTTGGGTGACGAAAAGTGGTCTGAAATCACAAGCTTCCACGACAGCCCAACGTCGGTTACGAGGGGTAATCCAAATTTCGCGCCAGGGAAACCGAAACAGGAAGTGCAGGCCAGTTGCTCTCATCAACCGCCAGGCGCGCTAGGTTCGATTGGGCCGCTGGGGGTGTATGGGAGTGGCCGCTCTTAACTTTTTTTCTTTCTCTATGGTGCAGGCCAGTTGCTCTCATCAACCGCCAGGTGCACTAGGTTCGATTGGGCCGCTGGGGGTGTATGGGAGTGGCCGCTCTTAACTTTTTTTTCTTTCTCTATGATAATTCGGGCAGCCGGTCTAAACTGAAGAAAACGTAGCCTCCGGCCCCCAACCCTTTGTAGAGGACCGCATCACATACGCAAGTTACTGCCCGAACTAGTTAGGAAAAATATTGCTTCCGAGTTCTTCATAATTTTTCTTTATAATATCATTCAAGCAATAACTTCTAGTGCGCTGAATGTTTATTTGTGATTTCCAATAGCGATATTCAAAAGGCAGATACAGTTTATTCACACCTTCAGGCGCTGATGTAGTGTTAATTGTGCCCTTCTGAACGCTAGCGGCCCATAAGTTCCGTGGCGTGGCTTTTGCGTTGCCTCAAGAGATGACGACATGCAAATCCTGCAGGCGCTTCTAGGAGGGCAGTGCACTCTGTCTCCCTGGCGTCTTTCGCTGCCTATCGTGCTGCCTTCAGCCAGTTTTCGTCCTCTATATGGGCAGTGTCCGTATGGACCAGTACAGAATCTAGCGTGTTGCGGTGTGCTGTCGAGGGATGTGTCGCTGTGAACGTGCACTACACCCACTTTAAGGTTGGGGCTAGCACCATCTGCCACTAATTTGCTTTGCCTTTTGCCATTTCATGCTTATATCTACTCTCGATAACGGGAGAGCCAGCAATTTTTACCTGATATTTTCAAGCAACTTGTAAACTTTCGATCAAGTTGCTCAAAATTATTTCAGTGTGGTAGAGAAACATCCAGTGGACTGAGCTGAGCTCCCTGCAGCTTTGCACTAACATGAGTTTTTGTTGTCACCACACTGTTGTCCCAACGTAGTGCCCTACTTGAGGTTACAGCCTCACCCCTGCCTTGGCATTCGACTTCTGTGTTGCGTGATAACCTGTCGCCCTGCGGGAGCACAAATTCTGGAAGACGAAACAGTGCGGCTCGTTCCACGCTTTCAACGTTACTGACAATGACGTCGTATCCTCCAAGCCTACTGTGTGCATTTTTCTTTCAATAGCCGGTAACCAAGCAGACGTCCATTTCCGTTATGTTTGTTGAACCCGGTATCACGGGTGAATAATGTGGTGGCTGTAATTCTTGCAGAGGACAGTAGCAAACACCATTTCGCCACTAGAGAAACAAATGGCAGTTGATTAGCACGGCTATGCCAGGATATACCTAGCGAAAGCTAAGGCATAGCACGGTTAGCCTTGGATAATCTTCATTGCATGTCCTTATCAGAATTGTTTCCGTCCATACTGCCACCTCAAATGTGGTTGCAGCGCACGCGAGCTCTCCTTTTTAATCCTCCGTCATGTTATGAGGCATGCGATGCAGCTGGCGAATTGAGCGGAGGCGAGCGCAACGACGAGGAACGCGTGTGACGTCGTACCGGACGGCGGCAGCGGAAAGGTGCTGCGCTGCGCAACACCTGTGGCTCGGTGCTACTAGTGGTGCATGCGCAGTAGTGACTAGGGAGCGAGAGAGAGAGAAATATCCGCGGCGACGCGCGCGTTGTGACGTCATGTGCCTCCTCGGAGCACCGCCTCGGCGAAATCGGAAGTTCGCGGCCAGTAAAGCTTTCGCTTTAAAAGAAGTGAATAATAGAGGGCACATAAGACATCCACCCGTTCGTAGCAGTTGCTACAAAGGCAACCCATACGGGTTCCTCGAAAGAAAAGCCTCGCAGTTGAAAAAAAAATTGACCTGGTCCAGGACGCAAACCCTGGTCCACAGCCTACCGGGCAGCCGCTCTGCCATCTGATCTAACCAGGCAGCTAGCACATAGCAGGGCGAAGTCCAATTTGGGAATAACTCGAAGAAAAGGCTCGAGTTTGACGTGATAGTTCTGCGGAAACCCGCAAAGCGGAGATAATGCTTTGCGTCATGATCATTTTATAGGTTTAAACTGAACAAATTACGGCCTATTACTCTGCAAAAATTGGTAAAACAGTGTTGATAGGGCAGTGTCCCGGCGGACCGGTAATGGATGGAGTGAGAGAACCTGTTTACGCTGCGGTATGCTTGATTGAAAGCTGTAATTGCCTGAAATAAATCTAACGGAGTGGTTTTGAATAGCCTAGCACGTCGAATAAATAATATTTATGAGGACACCAGGTGGCACAAGCTAGTGCAGATCGAGGACGAACTAAACTTAAGTACGCTTGTTTACGTATATTGGAAAGATTTACGTTGGTTATTACCTAGGTAGCCTAACGTCGTGGAAGCATTAGGAAATATAGAGATGTCGACATGTGAGAACCAAGAGATGTTCTAGCTTAGGTTAACGCCTAGGCGCTTATATACTGTAGTTCGACCGGTAGGATATTGTAACGTACATTTGAGTTACGGTACTTTGATCAGTTTACGTTGGGCGAATTTGTGTCCGACACTCAGGTCAGTAAGAGTCTCACTACAACGTCCAGAGTCTTTTCGCAAGAGCTCCACTCCTCTTCTTCCCTCGTGTCCCTAGCTGATGACGCGTTGCTCCGATCGTACATGCCTTGTGAGCCCGTGTTGCCCACTTACTTCCTCTTTCTTTTGCAAGTAGTAGAAAGCAACTGCACGGGCGCAGGATGCCGCTGGGGCAGGTAATTTGAAATCATATTGTGCCATTGTCCGCCTTCCAGGAGTACATCATTCCGATGCTCACGGAGAAGGCGGTGGTTTCTAGGCTGTCATTCGCAATGCTTGTAGGTAGAAGCAGATATTTTCTTTCGTAGTATGGTTTTATTCGGACGACATGAACGATTTCTGTTCGACACCGCCATCGTGATGACGTTTCTTGACCTTCTGTTACTTCATAAAACAGGTAATCAGTTACAAACTACTTCTGTAGGAACACCACGCGAATATTTCACTAATCCTTGTTTACATTATATATTAAGAATATTATCTGGCCTTTTTTTCAATTGCCTTCTGTAACTGGTTTTGTGGAAACGTGCAGTAATTGTGAATCTTGTGTATTCTCCATATGTCTGATATCGCTGCCTGCACTGCAGGGGCGGCTGCGCGCTTCAGTCAAGTTGCTTGTTTCTCGAGCGACCTTTAGTAACTCTCCCCTATCTTCGATGGAAATAATAATAATAATAATAATAATAATAATAATAATAATAATAATAATAATAATAATAATAATAATAATAATAATAATAATAATAATTTATTATTATTATTATTATTATTATTATTATTATATGTTGCTCCCCGTGCACTGCGGAAAACATTGCGTTTTGTAGTACCGCACTGCAACACAAGATTTGGTAAGGCTAGTAGGTATGCTTATGTCCCAAGAATATTCAATGATCTTCCTGATCATATATTTACTGCAACTTCGAAACGAAACTTGAAAAAAATGTTGAAGGCACTGTAAGATATGTATAATACTGCATTTCTCTTTTCTTGTATTTCTTTTGTCACTGATTTCAGCTGATTTTCTGTTTCATTTTGTGTGATGAACTTCACGAGCTTGTTATAATATAACAAGCTCGTGAAGTTATATTATTATATAACTTCACGAGTTATATAACGGGCCTGCCTTCTGATGTACGATTATTGTAAGATGGCAACAATAAATATTATTATTATTATTATTATTATTATTATTCTAAGAGCTTCAGCTGTGCTTGGCTATGGAAAGCGCAGACTTTGTGAGCCAAGAACCAGATGGGCATTCCTATCGTGTCACCAATGAACGAGAGCTCGAAAATATGCCTCCTATAAAGTACTTGCGTTTTGCCGGCAATACTTGTCTTGCACTTTACATAATTCTGTTTCAATGTGTTCTTGCTACTGATTGCTCAATAATGCCAGTCTATTCATGACATCGCACGGCCATAACAAATCCTCAGACACAGTATCTTTGTTTTCTTCATTTGGCTTTGATTTTGATGCAAGAATTTTCATTTAAACAAAGTAGAATAATAGTGATGTGTATAATCTATCTTTGTATCCGTCTTCTGCTTAAATACAGCTAGTATTTTCGGCTGATGGGTACTTTTGCAGAAGAATTCCCCTTGATGTGAAGCGCTCACAGATTTTTGCGTTACATGCAAGAATTCTAGCAATGTTGTTATTAATTAGTGGGACTTTTATTTGCGCGTGGTCTATCGGCTTGCTAAAAGCAGTATTGTGGCTGCTTTAGAATTTCGTGACTAATTTTAAGGTTTTATATGTGAAAATTGCAATTAGGTTTTCTTAGATAGGGATTTTAGGCCATGGAAAACGCAGCGATTCTGTAGTGAAAAGCTATGATGTTGTTCCCCGAGCGGTTAAGGATTCAACATTAGAAGCCCATGGAAACGGCGATAGCTCGTCCTTAATGATCAAGAGAAAACGGTCTCTGTGATAAAGGTACGGCCACTTTAGTAATAGACGGAACATTGTATGTAGTGCGAAGACTAACCTTTGAATTGATGCCTCCTATCTCGACTCTGTACATATAACGCACCACTGTTCCCAAAAGCTGTTTTTCGAGCGCACTTGTGCAAATTCACGGGTCACCGTGACAATTCTCAAGCGTATAAGCCCTGAATCATCGGAAGCAGTGGTCACGGCAGTGGCAGTCTAATGGCAGGCACCTATCGCCCCAAGTCATGCCGGCAGTGGTTCAATGCCGTGCTCCATAACACACGTCTTAAGCGCAACTTATGTCTTACTTCCACAATCACCCACCAGTAGGCAGAAACAGAAAAGTCTAGCTTTGAAAGGCAAATTACCACGACCTGTAAATAGACAACCAAGTCATCAGAAAGAGAGTGAAGCAGAGGCAGGCAATGGATGCATAGAATAATAAAGACCATGTAGATTTACGAAAATGAGAAGAAGGATGTTTGGGTGGGAAATGTGGACTATAAAGGCGAAGCCAATTGCCTTGCTATTTGAGGCTTGGGCTGGTTGCCTAAGGACGAAGACATACTGCAGTAAATATTCGCAACAAGAAGAGACATGTATGCGTATGCCGCAGCAAAACTTCAGAGATCAATTACTCTGCACATGTTTGTAGAATGCGAAGGCATTCACGTAGTGAGACCCGTAGGTAGCGTACACGTTTCAGAATCGCTTCGCTTTAAAGTGGATGGAAACGTTAACCGGTCAGCAGTCGAGATAAGAAAGAGTGGTTTAGAGCATCGGTAGAAGAAAACCAGGGTAGAGATTAAGGCGGAATTCATTACAAACATAAGTTACAGTACAAGGTAGATATACAAGTTGTGAGGTAGAGATAACTATTAAAGAGATGTGAACAAAAATGTTATAATAAAAAGCATGCATAGCCTACCAGAGTACCTCAGGCAGGCTATGTGGCTATTTGTAACCGCCCCGTTTAAAGGGAGACGCCAATAGCTTATTAGCTTCGCTTTTTGTTTTTTTATTTTTTATTGTCGCTTTTTCAGTGGTGCGCCTCCAACATTAAATAGAGCATTTCTTTAGCTGCACGAAATTTATATGTGTAGGCTGTGCTGTTAGGTTCATAACGTATGACGAATTTTGTAGTAGCGTGAGACCGCACTGCCACATCCACCGACGATTATGTCTCTCGCAAGGATTTTTTTCGTGCTCAGGCGCGCTTATTGTAGGTGCAGTAAGGTCATACAGCCGGTTAAGTATGTTTCTAATAAAACACGCCTAAGCCTATTTGGAGCAAACTGTACGCTAATTAACACGTAGTATTAACTTGCATTCAAACCTATACCGAGATACTATTTCCAAAGTACCCATTAGATTAGCTCACATCCAAGCGTCATCGGAGCGAGACTTGGCATTCACAAAGTGGCAGAAGGCCGTACAGCAACACGTACAAAATTGTTAGGAGGTAGCGGCCTCTGACGCGCCGAATGCCCGACAGCGCAGTGCGGCGGTTCCCGATAAAAAGTGGCTGTGTAATAACAGGCGACAATTCGGAGTTTTTGCTTACGCGCTTATATGACGGCACTTAGTAGCACTAGATTCGAATTAATTGTTTATTAACACTCATTATCACCTAATTGCGAAAGTGTTCAATGTAGTCCGCATTTATAGTTGTGCTTTTAAAACCATGTGACCCATCGGTGTAAGTCGTGTCAATTCGCTCCCTATTGCTTAACGCCAGTGTATTCCCGCTCCGTCACACCAATGTTTACGCACCGCGACGTCGTTTTAGCGACAAATCCATCCACTGAGTGAAGTTCCAGGCACACGAAGCTGTTCAAGTTGGTGCGGTTTCCTGCACAACCTCGTTAAACGGTGTGAAAGTGGACATCGCAGAAAGAATTGCATTGTTTGCTTCAGGTATTCACACCTTTAAATAAAAGCGTACAGCTAGACTCAGGTTTGTCAGGCTGAGATGGTATAGCTGATCGAAATATTGTGGTTGCTGACGTTCTTAGTAATGTAGGTGGTAGAGCAGCCACCTAAGTGATGTGCAACAATAAGTGTGGGAAGGTGTTCTGATAAGAGCGTCCCGTAGCTTTTTTTTTACTGCAAATTTACACAGGAGGCCATTACTTGTATGTAGTGTAAACAAGAGTAATAAAACGTGTTATACTTAGAATAGCACATTCATATTTAGTATCAAGTAAATGTGACTGCCTTTCTGATGGACTGCATTGGGCCACCTCCGCGATCACCGTGGCGCAAAAAAGGGGGGCTTCCACCTCCGCTGAGTTACGCATATCCGATGGTGAGCGCTGTGCGAATGCTATGCTACAGCCACTACGGGATACAAAATGACATTATCTACTGGGGGTTTCACATTTGCATAGCATCCACGAACGAGCGGTATTCATAATATGTCTCTTCTTAAACTTCCCGTTTCTGCTGCGCAGTATTCTACAAAGCCCGTCAAAGAGGACGCCAAGAGGACACGGTAAAAAATGAGTGTATCGTTAGAATGAATTCATGAAGGTATTATAATAATTGACTCTTTAGCTAGCGTGAAGCATTCTAGACACCCATCACTACTTAAAACCACTTTTTATTTCCATTCTAAGAGAAATAAAACATTTAGCCTTGTCAATCAAGAAAAAAAGGTTCTCCAGCATATTTTACAGATTATAAACTTATTTGGAAATGACCGATGCGTAAAGAATTATGGGTAACGAAAGGGAGAAAAATGATACGAGAAATTTTGGGACATTAATCGTAAGAAATGCACCAAAGATATAATTTGGCGCCCTGCACTTGCAAATTAGCTAAGGGGTGAGACAAAGAAACTAGGGAAGAGCATATTTGCAAATATTAAAATTTATAAAAATAGGGGCCTATGAAATGAAAAAGAAGCCTTTTCGCTGTTTGCGAGGTCACTAAATGTCTCTATTGCGTGATCGAGACATGTCTCGTGTGCACTTTTTAGCAGGTTAATAACAAGCAATAAAGGGACATAATGTCGTCTGGTAGCAATAACTGCAAAAGCTGCTTCACCGTTTAAGCAATAAAGAATACATAGGAAGAAAATGGGCTCCAATCCACTCACTGAACGCGGCTGGCCAGCAAAGTTGTGTTATCAGCTGATCCGGCAGACCACCCTGACGTATCCATGACGTAGCACGACGCTGTGGTGCATATGTACGATGCAGTTCTGGTGAACGCTCGTCGGGCTCACGACGATTTTCAAGAGTCCTAACTCTGCGTGGCCTTCCCATAGCGGTATCATAATAAAAAAAATGAAATACGTTGCTAGGCGGGTACTTCTTTTACACAAGGACCAATAGTTACGTCACTCGATGCATCGTATGCTACTGCAACTGTAACTTATACAGCCGTAATCTCTACTGGGAAAGGCTTGCGGCGAATGCTCTGCGCGAACGTGAGTTACTCGTTCGTTTTGTTTTTGTTTCCACCGCATGGCCGGAACTGAGACTGCCGCGGTGATAATGCTGTTGATAATTTATTCGCGTCCCCAATAAAACGACGCGGGGACAAATAGCCACCTACCTTGCTTTAGTTACTCAGGTACACTATACATGTTTTTGTGTGCACCTCTTTACCCCTTTTTCTCCCTCAACACTTCTCTGTATACCTCCTACCCATGCCTCTAACTCTCAATTTCTTTCAATCAATCTCTTGCTTGCTTTTTTTTTTAACTTATGCTCTAAACATATCTTGCTTGTCTAGACTGCCGACTGGTTGACGCTTCTGACCACTTTAAGGTCGAGTGCCTCTGGAAGGTGAAGGTTACCTATGGGTCGCACTGGATGAATGCCTTCGCATTCCGTTAGAATGTGCTGAGGAGTCTCCGGATTTCTGTTGCAGCCTATAATTGCCTTATCTAATTACGGGTATTTCTCCCGCTATGGCTTTTTCTTACGCAACAAGCTAGAGCGCCAAATAGCAAGGCGCTTCTTTTTAATTTTCGAGCCAATTTTCCCTTGGTAATTACTTCTTGATATTCATGTAAATATGACGAAACAGATTCTGTGCGCATCCGATCGCCTCCACAGGTTCGCCGAGCCGAACGCCATCAGGTGGTGCTGCAAGAACCCCAGCTGTGCACGGGGACCGCTGTGATTGGTTTAGTTTTAGCAAACAGACACGTCAAAGCCATTGTGGGGTAGAGGTATGCAGCTTCACAGTAGAAAGTGCAAAACGCAGAATCACTGGTTCAGGTAGCACACGCCAGAATATTCATCATTCATATGGTAAAACACATTTTACGACATAAAATAAAATGACATAAATAAATAAGGAGCAGGGGCCCATCAAAAATGAACTTTGTACAATCAGAAACGAACATTTATGATGTGGTTAACCAAAACACGAACACCCTTATGACATAAATATGCAAAATGCATATCAGTAATTAGTTGATGAACACTGTAGAACGATTCATATCTTTATGAATACGATGATCTGAATATTCACTTGTAGACCGGCAAATATGTTGCTCTAGTGGCTTTGTGTTTCGAAAGCACATGGCAAAACATATTTTTCTGTTAAGTTACTTATCCTACGAGTTCTTGTTCGGAGGCATGATTAGGCTATAAGAATAAAAAATGGCAGTACTCACTTGCTTGCTGCGATTGTCGCAGTTTGTGTAAAGTTGTATTCCTGAGCTGTCAAGCCAGTCATGTTATTTCGTATGCATCTGGTGGTAATGTTGTACTTAACGTTCTTTCTCGATATGACAAATTGATTGCTGTATGTTTGAAGGTAAACCCACACAACTTCGCTAGTGTTCACTACCTGTCGTTCAGAAAGAACAAAAAAGAACACAATCAGGCATCGCTGGGTACATACGTTTGCCTAATAGCACCAGCTTAGCTAATCCGCTTACAGAAATGTTCTGCATTTCTTCAGGAACTATAGCAGTACTACTCCAGCAGCATGCTACTACTAGGCGCTAAACTGGAAACGGCCGCTGAAGGTACGTTTTTTTGGTGTTGCCGTCAGCCGTACCGGTGGAACGCGGTCATGGTACTAACGCTACATGGGCGCCCTGAGTACCGATGTCTAAATGATGACCAGAAAGTTGTCACACGTGCAATGTTGAGCATGCAACTTCTATATACAACTGCTACACATGCTGTGGCTTCTGGTGGGATAAAACGGAACTGCAATGTAAAATTTGTACGCATCGGCGCTAAGCGGCATGCATGTAACATCGCGTGTCAGATGGCACGATATGAGGCTAATGATGATGGTGATGATAATTTAATGGCATTCCCTTTGAAACGTGACGGTGATAAACATTCGCCTAGCCTGCTTCTATAATCAGGTATGTCATAGATGCGTTTTGCTGCATCAATATTTATACACGTCCACATTCTTCTACTTTCTCAAGATTTATCTATCTAACTTGTGTCGCTACCTATGCAACTGTTACATGACCTGCCACCTGGTGCAATAATTCGCAACTGGAATGCATGGGGCGTATGCATAAAAGCTACGCGGCGCGCACCTCACATCATAAGGCAAGTGGAACAATAATATGCCAACGATGACGTATATGATGATGATTTATTCACATCCCCTTTGAAACGTGGTGGTTACGTAGTCACAATTCTAGCTTCATTTAGTCATATACGCTAAATATATTTTTTTAGCCTCCTTGTATACATTATCGCTCAGCATGCCATAGTATTCCTGCCCGGACAACGGGTCGGCTAGCAGCTTAGATCACATGATCGGGTGGTGCCCCTAATTACGGGTGCCCAATGAAGTCACCGAAGAGGCGTGGAGCTCAGTCACCAAGAGTTCCGAGCTCCTCCCACAACTCCGGTCTGTCCAGACATCCCACAATGCGGCGCTGAGGCGAGCGAGGCCTCCCGTCCCCATGTCAGTGCGGTCCGCGGTGCTGCTCCAAGGGCGGCACTTCTCAGGACCTCAGCAAAGTCTGTCTGTCTATCTGTCTGCTATCTGTTATCAGCATAGAACAGTTTACACCCTTTGGAGTGCCCCTTCTGATAACGCGCGTGCCGTTCGTTACTGGAAAGTTCCGGGCTCGCAGCGTTAAAGAAAGGAAACGCATCAAGGCAGATAACGATTATTGTTGTGTGGCAGAAGGGGCAAGCCAAAGGGTGTAACTTTGCCTGAGAGTGTATGATGATATGTACGAGTACCATCTTCGAAATGGGGCAGTGAAAAGATAATACATTCAGCAGAGTTAGGTCATAAGTTCGAATCCGGGCCTGAAGGCTTTTTTTTATTATTTCCTTCTATTTATTTCACGGCGTAGTCTCCTATGAGGTCATCCAATAGCCGCTTCGTTTGGCGGTGTCGTCTTCGGCCAGTGCCCTTCGCAGCTGTTACCAGGAATCGGGGGAAAATATACCTAATTCAGGCCGGCATCAAACCTGGGCGTCCTGCTTGGTAGTCAGCTATTCTACCACTGCGCCATGGCAGCGCTTGCTAGATGCCGCAGAAAAGTGTCCTACATTGCTTCCTAACGTGCCAGGAGTGACGGTGATCATCATGCCTTAGTGGCTGCAACTTTGAAACCGGGCGATGACAAGTTCCCACCTAGCCTGCTTAAGTTTCTGAGTGTGCTACAGGTGCGTCCCATACTGGCTTTTTAAAATATATCTTTAATCTTATTTTTCTTCCTCAAAAGCATTCTATCTAGCTTATTATTTCACTACCTATGCCTGTGAAGAACAAGGTCGTATCAATCTCTTCTCTGCTTTTTTGCACCAGTGGTCCTAATGCCTCTTGGTTATTCCGACCGCTTATCGGTTGTTGCTTCCATCCACGTTATATCCAAGGGCTTATGGAAGGTAAACCTATCCTGCGGCTTTCAATGGCTGAATTCTTTCGAATTCCATTAGGATATGCTGAAAGGTCGCCGGATTTTCACAGCTCAATGGACCTGCCTCACCTTGTTGAAAATATTTGCCCCTATATATTTGTGTCTCTACGTGACCAGCTCGATTCTCAAATAGTGAGGCGTTGCCTTTATGCTGGTCTACAGAGTTTTCCTGCTGATTTCTTTCTTCTCATTTTTGTAAATCTCTATACCCTTTTTATTTTCCATTCTTTGCATCCAGTCTCTAGCTTCCTCTTTCTTTTCGATGACTCCTGGTTGAATATTTACACTTTCAATTACCCTGCACTTGGTTGCCAGCTTTCTTGACCTCTTCCTCCATTTTGTGCCCACGCCTTTCTGGTGCACACGCTTGTTTACTTTAGCCCCACATTTATTTGGATTCGTGCTCCTGTGCCTTTCTTCAAAACAAATATTGCTCTCCGTGTCTCTGGCTTCAATATAGGTCCAACTCATATTACTATGCACTGCGTTCTTTGCGGTTTTATCGTGAGTTCCCAAAGTGAATCAGACTATTATTATTTGCTTAAATTCGAACCCGGAAATGACACCCCATTTTAAACATAGAATGATGTTTCTGAACGTTAGCGCTTGCACCATTAATCCTTTCCAGATTCCCCCTACCACCTCATTTAATTTGGCCCTAATGTTTCATTATTCCTGCATTTCGTTTCCCCTTTATTTTCATATTATCTTGGGCGCTTGAATAAGTGTTTCTTTCATTTTTGTGTAAGGTAAATTATTTGTATTGCTTCACTGTGGGCATGACGTTCACTTTCGAAATTGACTCGCCATCCCGGCCCTGGGATAGCGGATGTCCAGCAATGCTGCAGAAGCCTACAAGTGCTGAGGGTGGGGGGGTATGAAATTAGTTTTTTTTCGCTGTGGAGTAATACTAGTATTGATAATTTAGAAAAATGCAAGTAATAAGAGTAAAGAAAATTTGCACTGCATGCCGCGCCTACAGCAGGGCTGCAACAACGTTGAAACCATTTTCTAGGCCGGTTCATCTAAATGCAAAAGCCTAGAGACATCACTCGCCACGTCGCAAGCTTCCGCGCTGGCGGCAATATTCTTTCTTGGAAAGCGTATGCGGGGAGCGCTACGTGCTAAGCATGGTTCTCACAAGCACATTATCATCAAATATTCAGTTCTGATGACAATTTTGTGCCTGATCTTTATTGAAACGTAACTTAAGCTGTGTGCTGCATGCGTTATTCCAAAGAAATTACGCATGCACTGTTTGCTTCCCTTTGCCACCTGCTTGAAGCCTCTTCCTAACGGGGGTACGAGCCACTGCTCCTGACCATGCCCTGCCGCCCTGATCGGCCCACGGTTTCCCTGGCCGACGCGGACAAAAAAAGTGCCCACAAACTAGAGGCTAACAACTTGGCTTTGATATGCATAACGTAATTATTTGACTCATCATCATCCCCTGATTCCTTCTGTTGAACTCAAGGCATAGATTCCTTGCGGTGTTGCCCCACATATATCATCATCATCATCATCATCGTCAACCTGGTTACGCCCACTGCAGGGCAAAGGCCTTTCTCATACTTCTCGAACAACCCCGGTCATGTACTAATTGTGGCCATGTCGTTCCTGCAAACTTCCTAATCTCATCCGCCAACCTAACTTTCTGACGCCCCCTGCTACGCTTCCCTGGGAATCCAGTCCGTAACCTTCAATGACCATCGGTTATCTTCCCTCCTAATTACATCTCCTACCCATGTCCATTTCTTCATTTCATTTCTTTTCTAGATTTCAACTAAGATGTCATTAACTCGCGTTTGTTCCCTCACCCAATCTGCTCTTTTCTTATGCGTTAACGTTACAACCATCATTCCTCTTTCCATAGCTCGTTGCGTCGCCCTCAATTTAGGTAGAACCCTTTTCGTAAGCCTCCAGGTTTCTGCCCCGTAGGTGAGCACTGGTAAGACACAGCTATTATACACTTTTCTCTTGAGCGATAATGGCAATCTGCTGTTCATGATCTGAGAATGCCTCCCAAACGCACCCCAGCCCATTCTTATTCTTCTGATTATTTCCGCCTCATGATCCGGATCCGCCGTCACTACCTGCCCTAAGTATATATATCCTCTTACCACTTCCAGTGCCTCGCTACCTATTGTAAGTTGCTGTTCTTTTTCGAGACTGTTAAACATTAGTTAAGTTTTCTGCACATTAATTTTTAGACCCACTCTTCTGCTTTGCCTCTCCAGGTTAGTGAGCATGTATTGCGATTGGTCCCCTGAGTTACTAAGCAAGTCAATATCATCAGTGAATCGCAGGTTACTAATGTATTCTCCATTAACTTTTGTCCCCAATTCTTCCAAATCCAGGTCTCTGAATGCCTCCGCACATACGTAATAGCAAGTGCCCGTAAATATCTTGCATTGTCCGCGAGCGCACTATGTTGCAGACATACGTCAGTGCGGGGACCAACTGTTACAGCATTTGTCTATTACTCAAGTAGGATATAGCACACTCATATTGACTGTTCTCTACTCGCAATTTTACGGCCTTAACTAAAAGCTTGAACAACGACGGAGACAGAGGACATGCTCATCTCAGCCTTTGGTTAATTCCTGCCGCTTCCCACTGGACACGCACAGCCATCTGAAAGCGCCTCCACGCAGCCATTGCGATTTTTGGATTGCACTAAAATCAGGGAAAGATTGAACAATTTTTTTATTTACCAGTGGAACGTACTCAGTCAAATGCACCCTGTGACCCGAGTTTCCGTCAGAAAGGCTCATTGACAAGCTGTAAATACGCAGTGGCACGTGTCCAGTGAACCAAGACGGCGTCAAGCAGTTTCATTAACGAGGGGCACGTGACTTATGCCCAATATTGGTCCAACGGTTAGCATGAAATCCGGCTCCCTCAACTGAGCAGCTCGATGCTCTACCCAATAGGCCACGCACTACCCGTAGATATAAATTGGCGCGAAATAAAGTTAGCCGAGGGCGAACTGGGTGAAGTGCAAGGTGGGCGAAGTTCCCAAGTGATGCTCATTGCGGTTAAATATGCGCTCTAATAAGTAACGATGCTACGGGTTCCTATGAATGCAAGATCTTCAGAAGCGTATAAACAGAGTCACTCGCCATTTGGCTCTGAATCGTTTAATTTAACGTCAACCTTAGAACAATAATTGGTACTTACAAACTCACACATACAAACATCTATAAGGTTGAGGGTTCCATCGTCGACCAAATGAAGAGCAATCTCATTTTTTCCATTTGCTACGTGATGGTTGTAGAGAAAAAGCAGGATAATCAGGCGGCCCTGCATTGTGACTAGATGCATAACAGCAGCGATATTTTAGGGAGCTCTTCAGCAGTGTGTATATATATATATATATATATATATATATATATATATATATATATATATATATATATATATATATATAGATATCGCTATCGCTATAGCAATAAGGCAGTAAGGCAAATCTGTTCAATATACTGTAATCATTGTCGTTTCGCATTCCATGTTATAGAACAGACTTACAGAAATCACTTTTGCGTGGTCTGAGTTTTATACGGTAACCTTTTGTAGATACGTCATTCGGATAAAAATATTGTAATCAAGTAAAAGAATAAGAAAACTGACTGCGATTCTTCGTCACTAATTTATGCGGACTAGAATCACGTGAGACTATCGTTGATGCGTTGGAGTCACGGGGGCTTTGTAACCGAAGGAGAAACGCACCTGCGTTTGTGCATTCCATAAATGAAAGGTCATGCTATATTCAAAATGCCAATGACTCACACAAGTCGCAGAAATTTATTCCAACTTCCAGCGAAAGCACATTATTCGATCCTCTCGAAGTATTCGCCTATTTTGCTGTGCTTGCGAGAATACCAATTTTGTTTTCGCAGCTCTAATAGTTTTGTGATTTGCTTAGAACCTCAACGGAAGAGCCACATGTTGAGAAATGTCAGACATATTTGTCCCCTTTTCGAAAAAAATAAATCAAATCCATCTTTTGTGTAATATTTCTCCAGTAATATTTCTTTTGAAGTGCTGTTATTCAGAAATTTGAACGCGGGATCCCCATGTTCACGTGAGGGCGCGTCATGCGGGTGACGAGAGCGGCAGCACCCGGCGCAGGCGTGAGAACCGAGCATTGCCTAATGCCCTTGAACAAAATAAACGTGGTGCCATGTCCTCTCTCCCTCTCTTGCGTCGGCGCAGTCTTATCCTACATGGCACGCTCTCACAAAATGCTCCCCGCGTTCTCCACTCGCCTTGCTTCAACGCTAAGTCAGCGGCGAGCTCACAAAGCCCGAAGATGTACCAGCAGTCGGCACTCTTTGTCGGCATCGCAGATCGCTTGCAAGGTGCCGCCCGCGCTGCGGTGTCGTCGGCCGACTACGTATGGTCGCGGCTTCGAGCGTATCGACGCAGATGGATGAGGCGCTAACGGGCGATGACGACTTATAATGATCGAAACGTCATCAGCAAACCTGTTTGCCTACGTACCGTCACCGCTTCGTAACGTACGGCGATACATTCAAAAGGTGCTCTTCGCATACGTTCGGGCCAAACAAGCCGTGTAATGTAAAATAGTCGACAAAAAGTGCGAGTGCTTGAAGATGACCTGATTGAAATAGGGCAATAAATTTATATATAAACGCAGCGCGAACATGCATCACTTAAGAAAGCGAGAACCTACTTGCCGCATAAACAAGTGGCCGCATATGTGATTAGTGATGAGCGACGAATCGCTCGCTTGCCTCACAGAACCGGGTGTGGTATCCTATGTTGAATTTTGGTTTCGGTATTGGGTCGTTTACGTTAGGGCGCCACTCAGCGCCACGCGCTGTAAGTTGCCTGCAGCGTTACCCCTCGCAGAAATAATATTATTCTTGGTCTGGTCCCGGACTGAAGCAGTCCGGCTTTTTCTTTAGGCGCTGCGGGCCCCGGCTGTTTAGGCTTCATGCCATAGATCCTCCGGCCTGCCACCCCGTCGAAGCTACAACAAACTGGCGGCGAGATCAACCACTCACTTTACTTCTTACGTCCCCTTGCTTTTTCTACTTCTGCTGTTCTCCGGCTTCCGGCATGCAAGATGATACGTCTACTTCGTCGTCGTTCACCTCAACTCCCCAGCCTTTGTTCTCGGTGCCCAGCATGGTGTTTGCACCCCCCATGCCGCCTTTCCTTGCATTACTCGGTACTCCTTCGGTACCATGGCTCAGATGGAAACGTTCTTTTCGCACGTTTCTCCAGGCAACTGGCTCTGAGGCACTACAAGAAGAGAGGAAGAAAGTCATTTTACTGAATAACTTAGGCTCCGAAGGGCAGCACCTCTACGACGACCTCGCGTCGCAAACGGACACGACGGGTACTACGTTCGAAGACATTCTCCGCATCTTCGACCAGCACTACGAAGAAAGCACCAATCCCCTCGTGCACCGCATCGTCTTCCTGGACAGGAAGCAACTTTCCGCAGAAACCTTTCAGGACTTCGCTACCGCGCTACAAAGGCTAGCGCCTGCTTGTGCGTTCGGAGCTTGGGACGACGAGTCCCTTCGCGACCAAATCCTCCAAAGCGTCGCATCAACAAGAATACGAGAAAAGCTACTCTACGAAGGATCGTCCCTCACGCTCAAGAAAGCCGAGGAAATCGGACGAAGCGTGGAACAAGTTGACCGGGAACTTCAAGGCTTCAACAGCTCGTTTGTGCAGCGCGTCTCGACGCTACGCCAACATGGGGTCGCCAGCCATCTCCTACCTCGCCCGGGCGCGCAAGATGGCGGTGCCCGCCCCACTTCTCCCTCGATCCGGCGCCTTCAAAATGACGATCAGCGGTGTGGCGGACAGTCGCATCCTTGAGCGGCCGGACAACGTGACGCCCGGCTCGAACTCTGCGAAGCCAGTCCAGAGTTCCCACCCCATTTTTACCGATGTGGTTCACCTCACCACATCGCATCCGATCCAGCCTGTCCGGCAAAGCACGTTACCCGCCGTGCGTGCGGAAAGTGGGACATTACGCTTCGGTTTGCTGTTCGAGGAACCGAACGTAACGACAGTCTCCTGCTCGAACGCAGCTTGTTTCCGTTGCCGCTTATACAGAATCAGCCACTACAGTACCGTTTGTGCTTACAATTCAAGCACAAAATTCCCGTCAGGCAACAATTCGCGCCGAAGTGCTCATTGCGAATACTGCACTCAAGTTTCTGGTGGACACAGGAGCTATGGTGCTGCTGATGAACAGCTCCCTATACGAAGAACATTTCAAGCTTTTTCCATTATCTCCTTCGTGTCGACGACTAAACAATTATTCGCAGCAACAAATTCATTTTCTCAATGATTAAAATCACCATAGAGGGGCGCAGCATATCCCAGGAAGAAATGGATACAAGCAAGGGATGGAAGGAGGTCAGACACAGAGGATCAAACGGGTGAACCCTCCAACGTCGGGAGAGCACCTTGTCGCCGACGCAGCTCGACAAGCGCAACAATAACCCATGGAAAGGCAGGCTAAAGCAAATGCGCAAGGCAAGCAGAATGCCACATTTGCCAAGAGGGGATTACAAGATTGTGGTCAGACCGTGTGGAGGACTCAACATATCCGAGCATGGTATAGTTCACCTCACAGCTGTGGTACAAAATGCGGCAGGCATTCCTCGAGACGAGAGGGAGGAGGACATTGTCTGCCCCAACAATTATCAATATATCCTCATCGTCAGTACATCGGATCAAGAGCGTGCAAACAAATATCAGGAAGTAGCACGCATCAAGATTCAAGACAGGTTTCACGAGACCAATGCTTACGAGACAGCACCTGACATGACGCGTCCAACGGAGTCATCAGAGGAATCTCACTTGACGTGGGCCCAAGAGACATAACAGCAGCGGTGGTTACGAGTAAAAACCCAGCGGCGATAGCAGCAAAGAGACTCGGTAATACTACGACAGTGATTGTGCTCTTTGAAGGACACAAAGTGCCCACGTACGTTCGATACAGGGCAGCACTGCTGCCTTGCTCCTTGTACAGGATACACGTGGATTTCTGTCACCAATGCAACAGACTTGGACGCACAGGACATCTATGTCCCAACTCTGACAACAAGATTTGTGGGGGATGTGGAACACCAAACGCAGATAAAGACAGCAGGTGCCAACCTAAGTGTCAGTTATGCGGCGAGGGCCATCCTACCGCAGAAAAGATGTGCAAAGCCAAATTCAAAAAGCACTTCATCGTTAATCAGAGACAATGGCACATTCTGCAACGAGAACGACAACAAAAACATGAAGACGCTATCTCAAGAGAAGACAGGGCAGAGTCTCGCTAAACGCCAGGCCTTCCAATGGCCAGGGAACGACGCTCCAGATCGAGAACAAGGTTTCCATTCACCACCAAATCCTTATCCCGGTCCGTGTACAGGACACCGGGGACACGTTCCAGATCCAGGTCCAGAACTGGGCCATCCTCTTCAGCAAACCAGACAAACACGACGAGCTGGCCAGACGTGGTCGACGGCGTGCGCCCGGGGGCTGGTGGGGAGACTGCCATTAATAACGAGAACAAGCAACTAAAACGCGAGGACGCGCAGTTGAGGATTTTGCTAGCACGTATGAGCGATGAAATAAAAATTCTCAAGGAAGGAAAAAACCAAATAAATAAAGTAACCCCCGCTCCACACGCGAGCGCGAAAGAGCCATCTGAAATCCTGGACAATAAGATGGACGCAGGGGATGACCCCCACCACTCAGACGCAAGGTCCAAGCCATCAGTGGTAAACAAGATGACGCAGTGGTAGATAAAGCATTAGCCGATATTGAAAAGGCCCTAGCAGAGATAAAAAAGTCAAATGAAAAACGGGACCAATTGATGAATCAAATAGCCAAGGCAATAACAGCAATTATGAGTAGATTAGACATACTAGAGGCAAACCAGTCACCAAGGAATGGACATCCCTCCGTTACGGCAGAAGCACCACAATCCTCACCCACTTCACAACGGCATATTTATATAAGATCAGCTTCTTTCCAACCTCCCGTCTCCCTCCCATGGTCGCACCCTAAACGAGGCGTGCTAAAAAAGGGTTCAGGATATGGCAATGGAATTTTAGAAGTTACGAAAAGAAAAAGTCAGTTTTGCAGCAGTACATAAAAGACAAGGATACACCGGACGTCATAATTCCGCAGGAAACACACGGGATTGCAAAGCTAGCAGAATACAGATCTTTTGGCTATGCTGAAGGGGACACCATGGCATTAACCACGCTGGTAAAAAGAAACATAACTTGCGTGCAGCACAACACAGGCATAACGCACATTGACAATATTCCATTGGAACTCATCCCACAAAAAAAAGACAAAAAGTAGCTTATTTATTCTCCACATTTATAGCAACCCCAAGCTACATAAACACAAATTCAAGAACCTATTCCAGAAAACTCTCAGACTTGCTGGAGAAATTTCGGTAGTTATAGGAGGAGACTTTAATGCCCCACACACCCCCCACGTGGAGACACTTATGTACCAGAGCAAAAGGAAGGGCTTTATGGAACGACTCGCAAGAATTAGGCCTCACGCTCGTCACAGACCCCGCCACTCCTACCAGAGTAGGCACGGCGCTAAACATGGACACAACCCCCGACCTAACCTTTACCAAGAATATCGAAAACCGACGTGGCCCAACACAGTGGAAGATTTGGGTAGTCATAGTCGCATATTGAAGTTACACGTCAGAGAAGGGCCGAATAGACCCAAGGAACTACAGATTAAATTGTAGACTGAAATAACTATTTCGTAGAACGCGAGAGACGACACAGCAACGATCAATCGCAGATATAGAACAATGGACTAAGGAGCTCTTTGATGACGTCAAAGCTGCCGCAAAATAGCACCACCTGAATCTAACTTGGATAAATGCGACAGCAGACTTCTCCAGATGTGGGCAGCTAAGAAGTCGCTTCAGAATAGACTTAACGGTCAGAAGCAAAACAGAAAGTGAAGAAAGCGCATAACGCTGCTCAACAAAAAATAGAAGAACACGCAAAGCAATTGATCATACAACAATGGGACAAGATATGTAATTCCCTGGACGGACAATTAAGCACCGGCAAAACCTGGCACATGCTCTGGTTCCTGCTTTACCATGATAATACCAAGAAAAATCACATGCAAGCCATTAATAAGTTAATACACGCATATGAGGGCACAGAAAAGGAATTTCTCAATGAATTACAGGAAAAATACTTAGCACAGGCACCTTTTGCAACTATCCTAGCTACAACGGGAATACAAACCCGAAATTAGACGAGGAACTCACGCAGGTAGAAATCCGCGTAACCCTAGAAAAGTTAAACACCATATCCGCCCCAGGCCCGGGCGGTATAACCAAAAAGACTCTCAGGAACCTCGATGATGAATGGATAGCCAAACTAACAGAATTCATAAATGAGTGTTGGGCAAAGGGAGAAGTGCAAGGTCAATGGAAGAGAGCGACGATAACGGTCACATCAAAACCTGGTAAGAAGCTTGAGATCGACAACCTCAGACCAATCTCCCTAACATCCTGCGTCGGAAAATTGATGGAACATGTAATTTTAAACAGTGTAGATAACTTCTTGCAGGATAATAACACATACCCAGATACATTGGTAGGATTTCGCAAAATGCTTTCGACAGAAGATGCGATGCTCCAACTTAAGCATCGGATAATCGTTTACAAGACGCGTTCTACAACGGCCATCTTGGGCCTTGATGTTAAAAAGATTTCGATAATGCCAACCACGCAACCATATTGGAAAACATCGAAGGAATAGGACTAGGGCAACGGACGTACAACTACATCAAGAGCTTCCTATCAGATAGGAAAGCAGTCATCTCCGCCGGAGGGCTCAAGTCTCCGGAGGTTGACATAGGGGGGGCCGGCACGCCGCAAGGCGCTGTCATCTCGCCGATGCTGTTTAATCTCGTCTTGATGGGACTACTTGAAAACTGAATCACATAGAGTCCCTGAATTACACAACCTACGCGGATGATATTACTATGTGGACCTGTCATGGCAGCGACGGATCAATAGAACAACGACTCCAGACTGCAATTAGGAACATCTCGTAGGAACAGGCCTCACATGCTCTGCAGAGAAACCTGAACTTCTATTGTACCGCCCCACACTTAGAGGCAGGCCTGCCAAAGGATACGACAGAAACAAGGCTCATGAGTAAATCAAGCTACACACCAAGAACGGGCGGAATATCCCAATAGTCAACCAGCTCAAGGTTCTGGGTCTGGTAATCAAGAACAAATGCACAAATAGGGAAACCATAAAGAAGTTAGACACAAAGGTAACAAACACCATGAGAATAATGAAACGAATGACTAAGAAGCACCAACGTACGAAGGAAGAAAGTATCATACGGCTGATACATTAACGAGAGAATTTCGTGAAAAACTCTTAGTACGAAATATACCCAAGAACATGCATCCAGGTTACAACGACGGAAGACGTAACAGTACAGCAGTAACGTCAGTACAACGTAACAGTACAGCGTAACAGCGTAACAGTACAGTACAGAGAAAATTATCCGAAGCTTTGGGTCAGACTACAGAGCAGCCTTCGTAGACGTGGCTAAATACCCAGACATAATTAACTATGTAGCAGTAACCGTAGATTACACCCAAAAACCCCTTACAAGCTTATCAATTAATACCAAACATTCCGAGACAGCAGAGGAGGTAGCCATTGCACTAGCATTGGTTTCCACGAATGCTCAGTACATCATGAGCGATTCTCAAGCGGCCATTAGAAATTATGCAAAAGGTGCGATCTCTCCTGCGGCATGGCACATCATCAATGAAGCAAAATTCTCCAATGCAGAGAAGAATGGCAGGCAATGGCTCTGGTTCCCAGCGCATGCGACTCCAGACATTCCCGCAGTCAACTTCAACGAGGTAGCACATCGCGAAGCCCGAGGTCTTACTCGTGGAGCAGAGCAAAGAGTGACTTCCATCGGTACGGAGAACACAGAGGAGGAAATCTGGAGAGAAAAACATATATTAACAAGATTTAGCGATATAAGCAAATTCTATCAAACTGCGAGCCGAATATTACCACCGCCTCACGCTAAACTGAACAGAGCTAAGTCCGTTACTTGGAGGCAACTGCAAATAGAAACTTATACGAGTACCGTGCAACTAAAAACTTTCTACCCCGATATATACGAGAGTGATATGTGGAAGCAATGCAAGTCTGTTGGAGCCACCCTTTAACACATGTTGTGTGGATGTGAAATGTACCAAAATAAAATGGCAGTCTCCCCAGAAAATCTACAGGCGCGGTGGTCGGTCGTGCTGCTCAGCTCAGAACTGAAAGACAGCTTTGGGTCATCCAGCGAGCCAAGGAAGTCGCACGGGAGCAGCAGCTCCAATTGGCCGTCTAGGCGGCCCCAGACCCAGGCCTCCAAATCGCTGGATTCCAAATAAAGTTATTATATCATCACAACAAATTCTACATTCAAGACATTTCTCCGTGCTCGTCAATCGCAACCAGGCTGCAGTAGTGACATTTCACGTCACGAACCAAGGCACTTCTTTGCTGGGCTTAGACGCCATTCAAGCTTTGGACATTGACATTGTAGGGTCTTCGCTCATATGTCAACAATTAGCAGGACTTTCAGCTGAACCCAAGCGTCCAGCTTCCGTCTCTTCCACACAACGCTCCAGTGGAGATCACGAATCTGTACTCAGGACTATTGGGACTTGTAAAGGGCTTCGTCCACGACGTTCGTCTCCGGCCTTCAGTGCAACCAGTCTCAGCGAAACTGCGTCCTCTACCTCTGGATCATCTGGAGCAAGTTTCCGCCGAGCAGCAACACCTCAAATCAGCCGTTGCATCCTATCGTCTTCCCAAGACGGGTACTTACTCTTCTGAACTATAGCGTAATCGTGTTAATTTTCAGTTTTCGTGTTGTGCGTTTTTCTTAAAATTGGGAAGCCAACGATGTAATTTTCTATTGTGTAAAGATGTCATTACTTAACACCTGCGTTACAATGCTAACATGTGTTCTTTTGTAACTAATGACTTACTTTTCTTGTGAGGAGAGCCAGTAGTGCATTTTCCTCTCAAGGGAGAGGTGATGTGGTATCCTATGGTGACTTCTGGTTTCTGTTTTGGGTCGTTTACGTCAGGGCGTCACTCAGCGCCAAACGCTATAAGTTACCTGCAGCGTTACCCCCCGCAGAAACAAAATTATTCTTGGTCTGGTCTTCGACTGAGGCAGTTCAGCTTTTCTTGCGGCGCTGCGTGCCCCGGCCGTTTAGGCTTCATGCCTTAGGTCCTCCATCCGGCCGCCCCGTCGAAGCTACAACACCTCGACCATTGTGTTGGGTTGAAATAAGCTTGGCTGATTCTTTGAAGCCAAACCTTCTTCCGTGCCGTGTCTCGCTTGGCAGATGAAATATGGAGTGGTCGCTTGCCTTCCCTTTCGCTTGTGCTACTCCCGAAGGTACAGCAGCACGGCATCACGAACACGGAACTCCGATACAAAAGCACAAACGAGGCGCGAAACGTGGTGCATGCGTACGCCGCTCGCAATGTTCGGCACAGCGATGACGGCGGAAGCAAAAATAAATAACAAAAAGCGCGTGAGGTCGTTCGGCCAATGGGAGGGCCGAGCGTCGAGGGAAGGCGTAGGGCAGAATGGCAGTGGGAATCTTCAAGAGGTGGCCCTACATTATTTTTCATCGAAAGGCTTTATAATTGCTAGATCAGAACGCCATCACGCGGTAACACGCGATGTGGCATACGCGCCTGACGCCGAACGCGCCCAGACGCGGTGAGGCGTGTGCGAATGCATTCCGATGGGTGGTTGTAAAAACATTTTATTCAAGAAGTTAGTAAGACAGTTGCTTGCTGTGCGCCTGAGTGACAGCCCCTATTCCGGGTCGCCATGGGAGATGGCCGCTGCCCGGGCGCGCGCCACCAAGGAACGTTGAGCTTCCAAGGTAGAGCATCCGAGCAGGTACTCCTCCCAAGCCTCTTTAGTAGGGATGGGGAAAGGGGATGAAAAGGAAAGTGGAGCGGCGGGGCACGAAGCCACAGCGTCAAAGATATCGGCGAGGACCTGACAAGTTGGGCACGTGCCTGAGATTTCCGGCATGAAGTGCCGGGAGACCGCCGGACTAAAGAAAGTATTGGTCTGAAGGCGGCGTAGTAGTCGTTCGTCCGCTTACGCCAAACCGCCTGCTGGGTTAGGCTAGAGTTGGCGCGAAGTGCGATAATAATCCAGAATATCGCTGTAGCATGTGATGCTCGAGTTGCTAGGATCCGACACAGGACATGAAGGGGCAGCGGCCCGGATCACAGAAGCGCGGGCAGCGGCATTCGCCGCCTGGTTGCCGGGAAGACCTGTGGCTTGGGGTGCAGACTATTCTGATGGAGTGAGGGTTGAAGCGCCAGGAGGCGGCCCGATGAAGACTAGCCGCCAGCGGGGCGATGGAATCCTGGATGTATCGGGAACAGGCTGAGCGCGAATCTGTCAAGATAGTGCGAGTGGTGAAGTGGGAGGCGGCCAAAGCGATGGCAACCTCCTCTGCATGAGTTACAGCGTCGGCTCTGAACGAGAGGCCATCGACGTGGGGGCCCGCGGTCATCACAGTGGCCGTGAAGTGACCTGAGGGGGATGGGCCCGAGACGTCTACGTAGAATACGCCGGGGCGTTCGGAGTGGCGCGCCTGAAGGGTAGCGGCACGCGCTTGCCTGCGACCTGGGTGTTGTTCAGGATTCATGCTGCGGGGGAGTGGCTTCACCCATAGCTTTTGGCGCCAGAGTTCCGTTATCGGAAAGGGAGGGACCGGGTTAGAGATTGAGCTGAGGCCAAGTCTGCGTAGCAGGAGGCGCCCGCAAGGCGTCTGCGACAGACGGGTGAGTTGATTGACGCGATGGGCTTCCCGCAGCTCCGCGAAGGAGTTGTGCACCCCCCGGGCCGCAAAGCGGAGATTGGAAGTAGCGATGGGCAGGCCCAGCGGGCACTTGTACAGGGAGCAGAGAAGAATATTCAGTTGGTGTTAGTGGTGACGAAGCAGGTGAAGGTATGGTGAGGCGTAGAGGACCCCACTGGTCACAAACGCTTGGGTCAACTGGAGGGACTGGGCCCCTCGGAGGCCGCCACGCTTGGCAGCGACCCGCCGAATCATACGACTCACTTGTGCGCTGGTGCGTCGGAGAGCAGCTATAATACCCTTAGTGTCCAGGGAGGACGAGAAGTGAACCCCGAGAATCCTAAGGTTCTGGACCGAAGGGACAGGGCCTGACGGGAGGAATCTGGGGTGGCGGTAGGCGGGAGACTGATGGGAGTGCATGCCTCTGGTTAGCCCTTAAGATATTGCGATGATTACCGCTGGCTCAACAGAATCTCGAAAAAGGATGTCTACCCGCTTCCTCAAATGGGTGAATGCCTGGATCTTCTCTGAAATGCAGATACTTCTCATCAGTGTCCTTAGAGCAGCTGTTGACTGGGTGAAGTTCTCGAAATGGTTCTGGACACCGGATGGGCTATACCATTTCAATGTCACGCCACTTGGACTCTGCGCTGCCCTCGCAACTATACCAAACGTTATGGACACCGTGTTGGCTGGTGTACTGTGACAGACTTGCCCGGTGTAACTGCACAGCGTCATAGCCTTCGTTGCTACATTTGACGAAAGCCTTAGCAGGTTATAAGTGGTAGTGCGTGCTACCAAGGCTTCAGCAATCGTGCTGAAGCCAGAAAAATGTCGCTACGCCTATAGATACTTCAGGTTCCTTGGACACACTGCCAGCTCTACAGGACTTCTTACAAGATCCAGAGAAAACAATTGTCGTCTGAGCCCGCCCACAGCCCCGAGAAGGAAGAGCGTCTTATGACTTGCCGTGCATTGCGGGTACTACGAGCACTTCCTCAAAACGTTCTCGTGAATCACCCGGCAATTCACGCGCCTAAAAAAAGAGAACGCGTCGTTTGTTTGGAAGTGCCCGAAGAGCATTCATTTGGAGTTCCTCAGCGTCATCTACAGTACCCTCCCACCTTGGCGCATTTTGAAAACAATGCGGAAACCGAAATGTACACCTGTTCCAGCAGTATCGTCCTCAGCACCGTCGTTGTTAAGAGGCAGAAGTGACAAAAGCATGTTCTAATCCACGCAAGAGACTCTTTATGGAAGGTGTAGTGAAACAGTTCTGCCGCAAAAAAAAAGGAATGTAAGAGAGGCATACGGGGGACCCTCAAGTTCTACCCATATGTATCACCGTCGTTATCGTAAATTATGTATCATGGTAGAGGGCAAATCTGAAGGACACGTCCTGCCGCCACAGATGATGGAGTTTAAAGCTGCAGGATTTCGACATGTGCATTGTTTGCATGAATGAAATAAAACATTCAGAGGCTGATTGTCTGTTCGGAGGCCCCTTTCGAGCGACCACCACCATGTATAGATGACCACTAAACGTTCCTGGCTAAGGTCCCCACCTCCGGTTTCGCTATGCAACATTGGGTCAAACCTGCACTGAGTGACCCTATTGGATACCTTTAAAAACTGAGTGACCACGTGATCGGGAAATACGGGGAGGAGAGCATGGCAAAAGCATGAGGAAGAAAACTGAATGCCATGCAAGATCGACTCGGAAGCGACGACCAGTAGGAGAGAGCGCCACAGTAGCGGTCCATTGTCTGTTTACCGATGGTATGAGGCAAGCGCATCAATCAATACCATATGTTGGAAGCTCGGTTTAGCGGAGGCAAATAATACAGATTTTGACATGTTGAGAACGGAGTCGACTGGCTTTTATCACAGTAAAAGGAGGTTTGCCGAGTGGCGCCTCATTGAGGCAGGGACCAATATGGACAGCCACTCGATATAGAGCAGGGCGCAATGACACCCACGTGGAGGCCTATCGAGGTAAATGGATTTCCCAGAAACGGCGACGCCGTAGAGTGACAAATGGTCGCTACGAGCCCCCCTGCTCCCTTAGAATGCGGGAGATTTGGTGTGAATGGCGGAAGGAATACACGTTAATGTTCAGATAGGCTGCTTTCACGCTGCTGCACGACAATGTCTCTTTGTAGCGCACGTCAAATTTTGAGGTTTTTTTTTTTATTTTGAACGCGAAACCACACGAAAGGGCCTTCATAGGAAGGTGTCCATGGTGGCTTGATAGACTCGCGTCGCAGAAAGACCTGCGTGGTTGTGTCCACTGTCGGGCAGCTAAACACAGGCTGCCCACGGGCGATACGTGGAGGTGTAGGTAGAAGCTGGTCGAGCCAGGAATGTAGCCTCAGTGCGCGCGGCCGCTGGTGGAGTATATTGTTAGACGCCGAAAAATTGGCCTGGAAGGCGGATTGCCGTTCCACAGAGCATTTCGGCTGCACCGACTCCGACAACATTTTTTAACGTTCTTCGCAGCCCAAGTAGTACTAAGGGTAGCTTTTCCACCCATCGTTGTCGGCCGAGAGCAGCGATAAATGACGCCTTCTGTTGGCAGTGGAGCAGACGCTCCATCATGCCCATGTTCTGTGTGTGGTAAATCGCGGTGTCGTGAATGCGCGTGCCGAGCAGTCTCGTCAGGGCAGGTAGAAGTGAGCTATGGAATGGTCGGCCTCGGTCAGTAGTTATTTACAAAGGGCAACCGTATCCTGACACCAGCGTAGCAACAAACGCTCCCGCCACTGTTTCGGCCGTGGCGGGCTGCAGAGGCGTCGCCTCAGGCCACCTTGAGCGCCGGTCGACATACGTGATGAGGTACTGGAAATCTTGGCTGGGCGGAAGAGGCAAGTCTAAATGCACGTGATCGAAACGGCTCTCTGGCGGGGGAAACGGCTGCACCACTGAACGCATGTGCCGGGTCAGTTTCACGGCTTGACAGGCTTGGCACTTTCTTTCCTAGCATCGAACAGCCACGTTTATCCCTGACGAGACGAAGTGGTCTGCGATAAGCCTATGTGCGTCTATGATGTCGGGATGGCTTAGCCCATGCAGTGAACCGAACATTGGACGCCGAAACTGATAGGGCAAGAAAGGGCTGCAGAGCTGTCTGCGATGTGTGGCACATGACCAAGTTTGTTATGTAGGAGTGCCGAGTGTGGGTGATTCATTGTTTTGGGAAGTTTCCGCAAGCAAAACATCAGACTTTAAGGAAGGGAGAACACGAAGCGGTACTGACAACTGGTGATTAAATGAAACGAGCTCCAAGATCAGGCACACGCGCGCACCCGAAAAGCAACGTACCGCGACCTTAAACGCGAACGCACCGCGACCTTAAACACGGGTGCGATACGTTGACAAATAAAACGCCAACAGACTAGCGAGGCACCCAACACGTGTGTATCACTTGGATAGAAAGAAAACATCTTTTTGAGAATCCGCAATTGACGGCGAGCTAACGCACTCAAAATTGTTAAAGCGTCGCACGGCTACTACCTCTACGATCTCTCTTTCGAGCTGGACATTCTTCCTGCCAATAATCTCAGTATTTGAAAAAAAAAGGAGATAAGCCCAAGCAATTGCATCAGTGAATAGCCAAGTGCGACCCTCCAGCTCTATTCTTACCTCTATAGGGCACCAGGAGTCCATGATGGTCACACGCCTAAATACATTCAGAAATCTTCAGCTGGGAAACGAACTCGTTCTGGCAGCAGATGTGCGGAAATGAAGCACACGTAGTGGCAGTTGACGCAGTCGGGCACTGTACATTTAATTATTCAGGAGCGAGACCTTTCTACGATGATATATATTCGCGAAGAATTCAAACTTGACGTGGCATGTAGTGTTCTTCACCCCCATGATCTTTATGTCAATCCTAAGGTTCAGCGACATTTTTTGCAGGGCGTTAGCAGCATCTCGTGCAGCTGCTTCTGGTTCGACTTTATGGAAAAGGCGAATTGAATAGTACTAGAGTTATAATGTTATATTCAATACACCATATATTACATATCCATTTGTCTTCCGCATGTTTGTTTCCATCTTATTTCGTACAGTAATTTTTGAAAAATAGCACAGCCGAGCATACGGTATACATCCCTGCTCATCAGCATATATATATATATATATATATATATATATATATATATATATATATATATATATATATATATATATACGCGATATTTGACGTGGGAATTGTTCCATAGGCGTTCTACGATCGCTGGACCCCGGCCTACACATCAAAATGTAGAGAATCGATTGTATAGCATATCGTCTCGTTTGCACACAAACACAATATATATATATATATATATATATATATATATATATATATATATATATATATATATATATATAATGTTGCCCAGCTAACTTGGACGAAGATGTTAAAAAACCTATGCGTTCTTCAGATCAGAAATTACGTGGATTTTGTTAGCGTTTATCTAAACTTACACCACTATATTGTTGCCCGTCCTTTTTTGTGTAATTCACCGAGAAAAACTTATTTCCTTTATAAATATAGCTTAAAACGTTCAGGCGTCAATAGGAAAGTTGGGGAGCTTCACAAATGTTGCCCAACCCAGATGCTTCCAATGAGATAGACTTAGCGTGGCTATTTTTACTCCAGAAAAACGAAAGCCCGCGGAATTTAAAAGATACCACGTGACAGCACGCTCTCTGCGCCCAAGTTCGCCGCGATTACAGCGCTCTCATGAGTGATTTGGAAAAACATCGCCAGCGCCGTACTTTCCCTTCACTTACGAGAAAGGACTCCAACCTTTGCTCGGCTCTGACATTAATGGCAGCGGCTGGCGACGGCGCTCCGAAAAAGCGCTTCGGCCAGCCGCTGCGGGTGATTTCAGGGCCGAGCAAAGCTTGAAGCCCTTTCTCGCAAGTGAAGGGAAGGTACGGCGCTGGCGATGTTTTTCCAAATCACTCATGAGAGCGCTGTAATTGCGGCGAATGCGGGAGCACAGAGCGCGCTGTCACGTGGTAGTTTTTAAACTCCGTGGGCTTTCGTTTTTCTGGAGTAAAAACGGCCACGCTAAGTCTATCTCGTTGGAAGCATCTGGGTTGGGCAACATTTGTGAAGCTCCCCAACTTTGCTATTGACGCCTGAAGTTTCAAGCTTTACTTATAAAGGAAGTAAGTGTTTCTCGGCTAATTACACAATAAAGGACCGGCAACAATATGGTGGTGTATGTTTATATAACCGCTAGCAACATCCGCGTGATTTATGTTCTGAAGAATGCATGGTTATTGCAAAATCTAGGTCTAAGTTAGCTGGGACACCCTGTGTGTGTTCCTTATATTGCGTTTGTCTATATTTAGGCAAAGGATATATATATATATATATATATATATATATATATATATATATATATATATATATATATATATATATATATTGTCACGTGGAGTGACGTATGAAGAGCCCAGTATCAACACTGTGAAAGACGCAACTGACTTTATTCGGTGAACCTGGGCCCAGAAAAACAGGCTACGCTTAAAGAACGGCGACAACGGCGAACACAATCAGCAATCGTCAACATCTGATCAGCGGGTCAAGCACGTCGGCTTTTATAGAGCAGTCGTCAAATATTCCAGAGTAACCGCTGCGACCCGCATGCCTTCCACGAAGTTCTACACCATTCGAGTCGCCCATACATGCAATCAGATTACACAAGGTTCGGTTACAACAGACAGCGGATAGAAGCATCGATAAGATTCCAGAAACTGCCGATGCGCGGAGACGCGGCGTGGAGTGAGCGATAACATTTCGCAGACGTTAACAGCGCTCACCCGCAAAAGATGCACGAGTGGACCTGGCAATATATATATATATATATATATATATATATATATATATATATATATATATATATATATATATATATATATATATATATTGAAACCATTAGGTATGTTCGCGTCTTATGATTAGACTAATGAAAATCGGTCTCCTCACTGGAGTTTCTTCTAAAACGGATAGAATACTTCACTAAAATTGTCGCAGCGGGACCGGCATTCGTCAGACTCAATGGGTCTACGTAACCCATTCATATTCAGGCGTCGCAAAGGAATAAAGTGGCCATGCCACCGATCACATGCAAACACGCTTTCAGCCTTCCTCTCTCTAAGCATGTCTGCCTCCCTGGTCCCTCTTTTAAGTACTTTATAGCGATACTACTAAAATCCAACTATTCCGCGAACCAAGACACGGTAATTGGAGAGTCCTAGCTTATTCATATGTTTATTGCCCCAGCTCTGTGTGAATAAGAGATTCATTGGCGGTGTGTTCCTTCAAGGAATCCACAAGTGCGAACGGCAAAGCAGCGTGAGTCACCGTCTCGAAAAAGCACCAGCGACAAGCACGGCCAGCAGCGCGAGCCGAGCATTGGCGATTCTGCTAAACGGAGGCGCTTCTTCTTCACAATCTCTCCCGCAGGAAACGAACCGGCCTGGCGTCCTACGAGGTTGCAGGCTGAGGGTCATGGTAGGGATTTAGACGCGCCACGTGGAAGAGTTCGCTTCCAGGCTGCCGCAGCTAGCCAGATCAAGAAAGTCGCTCAATGAGAAAATTCGCCGGGGACGTTCAATGCTAGACGCGGTAAGGTCCTTCGGAGTTTTTGAAGAGTTTCGAGGAAAGCCCAGGAGCTTGGCAGGGAACAGCTAGCCATACAAGAAACCCTGGGACATAGGTGGAATTTGGAAATGAGTAGGCGCACCTTAGCTTCTGACGAAGTTGTTCTTGTGCTGTACAATTGCGCAAGAGCTGGCATCATTTTTCGACTGGACGGACAGCTACGTATACAGGTGGGCACTCAGAAGCATCAGGATGGTACGGAAAGAGTTTGACAATGGCATGCAAATGCTCGCTGTCGTATAGGAGATAGAAAGGTGAAAATCTTTTAGTAGCTTGTATGGCGGTGTTGCGTGCGAACGTTAGAACAGGAAGAACATTGTCCCAGTTACCTAGATTCGATGCTGCGTGCATCACGAGCGCAACGCCGAGGTTGCGGTTAAACCATTCCGTGACTCCGTTAGAGTGTATATGGTATGGCTTGTATCGCGGTGTTGCGTGCGAACGTCAGAACAGGAAGAACATTGTCCCAGTTACCTAGATTCGATGCTGCGTGCATCACGAGCGTAACGCCGAGGTTGCGGTTAAACCATTCCGTGAGTCCGTTAGAGTGTATATGGTATGGCTTGTATCGCGGTGTTGCGTGCGAACGTCAGAACAGGAAGAACATTGTCCCAGTTACCTAGATTCGATGCTGCGTGCATCACGAGCGCAACGCCGAGGTTGCGGTTAAACCATTCCGTGAGTCCGTTAGAGTGTATATGGTATGGCTTGTATCGCGGTGTTGCGTGCGAACGTCAGAACAGGAAGAACATTGTCCCAGTTACCTAGATTCGATGCTGCGTGCATCACGAGCGTAACGCCGAGGTTGCGGTTAAACCATTCCGTGAGTCCGTTAGAGTGTATATGGTATGGCTTGTATCGCGGTGTTGCGTGCGAACTTCAGAACAGGAAGAACATTGTCCCAATTACGTAGATTCGATGCTGCGTGCATCACGAGCGCAACGCCGAGGTTGCGGTTAAACCATTCCGTGAGTCCGTTAGAGTGTATATGGTATGGCTTGTATCGCGGTGTTGCGTGCGAACGTCAGAACAGGAAGAACATTGTCCCAGTTACCTAGATTCGATGCTGCGTGCATCACGAGCGTAACGCCGAGGTTGCGGTTAAACCATTCCGTGAGTCCGTTAGAGTGTATATGGTATGGCTTGTATCGCGGTGTTGCGTGCGAACGTCAGAACAGGAAGAACATTGTCCCAGTTACCTAGATTCGATGCTGCGTGCATCACGAGCGTAACGCCGATGTTGCGGTTAAACCATTCCGTGAGTCCGTTAGAGTGTATATGGTATGGCTTGTATCGCGGTGTTGCGTGCGAACTTCAGAACAGGAAGAACATTGTCCCAATTACGTAGATTCGATGCTGCGTGCATCACGAGCGCAACGCCGAGGTTGCGGTTAAACCATTCCGTGAGTCCGTTAGAGTGTATATGGTATGGCTTGTATCGCGGTGTTGCGTGCGAACGTCAGAACAGGAAGAACATTGTCCCAGTTACCTAGATTCGATGCTGCGTGCATCACGAGCGTAACGCCGAGGTTGCGGTTAAACCATTCCGTGAGTCCGTTAGAGTGTATATGGTATGGCTTGTATCGCGGTGTTGCGTGCGAACGTCAGAACAGGAAGAACATTGTCCCAGTTACCTAGATTCGATGCTGCGTGCATCACGAGCGCAACGCCGAGGTTGCGGTTAAACCATTCCGTGAGTCCGTTAGAGTGTATATGGTATGGCTTGTATCGCGGTGTTGCGTGCGAACTTCAGAACAGGAAGAACATTGTCCCAATTACGTAGATTCGATGCTGCGTGCATCACGAGCGCAACGCCGAGGTTGCGGTTAAACCATTCCGTGAGTCCGTTAGAGTGTATATGGTATGGCTTGTATCGCGGTGTTGCGTGCGAACGTCAGAACAGGAAGAACATTGTCCCAGTTACCTAGATTCGATGCTGCGTGCATCACGAGCGCAACGCCGAGGTTGCGGTTAAACCATTCCGTGAGTCCGTTAGAGTGTATATGGTATGGCTTGTATCGCGGTGTTGCGTGCGAACGTCAGAACAGGAAGAACATTGTCCCAGTTACCTAGATTCGATGCTGCGTGCATCACGAGCGTAACGCCGAGGTTGCGGTTAAACCATTCCGTGAGTCCGTTAGAGTGTATATGGTATGGCTTGTATCGCGGTGTTGCGTGCGAACGTCAGAACAGGAAGAACATTGTCGCAGTTACCTAGATTCGATGCTGCGTGCATCACGAGCGCAACGCCGAGGTTGCGGTTAAACCATTCCGTGAGTCCGTTAGAGTGTATATGGTATGGCTTGTATCGCGGTGTTGCGTGCGAACGTTAGAACAGGAAGAACATTGTCCCAGTTACCTAGATTCGATGCTGCGTGCATCACGAGCGCAACGCCGAGGTTGCGGTTAAACCATTCCGTGAGTCCGTTAGAGTGTATATGGTATGGCTTGTATCGCGGTGTTGCGTGCGAACGTTAGAACAGGAAGAACATTGTCCCAGTTACCTAGATTCGATGCTGCGTGCATCACGAGCGCAACGCCGAGGTTGCGGTTAAACCATTCCGTGAGTCCGTTAGAGTGTATATGGTATGGCTTGTATCGCGGTGTTGCGTGCGAACGTCAGAACAGGAAGAACATTGTCCCAGTTACCTAGATTCGATGCTGCGTGCATCACGAGCGCAACGCCGAGGTTGCGGTTAAACCATTCCGTGAGTCCGTTAGAGTGTATATGGTATGGCTTGTATCGCGGTGTTGCGTGCGAACGTTAGAACAGGAAGAACATTGCCCCAGTTACCTAGATTCGATGCTGCGTACATCACGAGCGTAACGCCGAGATTGCGGTTAAACCATTCCGTGAGTCCGTTAGAGTGTATATGGTATGGCGAGCTAGTTCGATGAATAATGAAAGCAGAGCTTCGACGACTTCGGAAAGAAAGGCGTGACCTTCATTATTAAAGAGTTCTCGGGGTGAGCTATGTGAAATGGCGAAACGATGTAGGATGAAAGAGGCTACATTTCGCATTGTAGCATTTGGTAAAGCAGAAGCTTTAAAGTAGCGCGTGCAAGTGGCCACAGTAACTATTATCCACTGATTGCTTTCCGGTACAATTGGAAGCAGGCCTTTCAGGTCAACGCCGATCCAATCGAAGCGTTTGGTAGGGCACGTAAATGGCTGCAAGCTGCTAGACGTGCGAAAATGCGGCAATTTGCAACGTTGACGTTCAGGGAAGCACTGAACAAACTTTCGTACAAAGGTCTACGTTCTGCGCCCGTGGAAATGAATGCTAATTGTTCGTATGTCCTAAATACTCTGGCGTGAGCAGATTGCCGACTGTCTTGAAAGACGCACATGTTTGTGATTTTAAGCAGCTCGAAATGACCAGTTCCTATTTACAGCCTGCGGCAGCGCATTTTCGTTGGCGCAGCAATCTATGTCGAATGGCGAAATGAACAGCTGGGCGTCACAGAGTTCGGGAAACAAGGATGGTATACGATCCGGAGATAGGCGAAAAGAGAAGCGATCCACGGGCCACCGCATTGTTTGGTGCCCATTTAGTCAAGATCGTGAGATGACATGGAGTGTGTGCATGTGCTTCCGCAGGCCGAGTCTGGAGGTAATATGAACGGCACAGGCCATTTGCGTCGGAATGCTTGCGTCTGTTGCGATACAGGGCGCGAAAATCGTACTCCTAGGTTATGCGCTTCTAGCGTGCTAGGCAAAGCATGGCATGGCGACTCGAGGTGGTGACCCAACATAACGAGTTAAGAGGTCCAATGAACGGTCGTATCAATATGGGCGGAACTTGCGCAGTAACCATATGAGATCTAATCACTCTTTTAGAGCACAGTTGAGCTGTGCACTTGGTTGTTTTTTTTTCTCTACCCTTGTATTGCCACAATATTGTATGCGCTTGCTTGATTCTGTGTTCTCACTCTATGCCCCATGTATGGCCCTAGTAAGGTATTTTAGAAATAAAAATAAACTCTTTGGCGCCCTTTCCTGTATCGAGTGTGGACCACCCTCAGCGTAAGCGAACGAACGAGCAGGGCAAATGATAAAAGAGCGAACGCGTAGCACAGCGGTGGATGAAAGACGGCAATAGCGAAGAGAGCCCGAGGAGGAAAGCTAATGAGGAGGGGCAGCGAAGGCACAAGGAGGGAAGTGGAGGAGGAGAGTATGGCGAGAGGATGAGGAGGAAAGCGATGTGCCGCACGAGAAGTTCTCTACGGTGGCGACCAGGCATGGCGAGCGATTGGGCTCCGGACTTCGGAAGCGTGGGCTTCGGACCCATTGCGCATGGGCTACTTCGCCTGCGCCGCCACCGCTAGAGAATGCAATCCACCCTAGCGACGCGTTTTGGTGTTGACACTTCTTTTCTGAACAATGAGCGTTGCAACCAGTGGAAATGCCTCGTCTTCCACTGTTCCTAAGCGAGCTGACTGGCCGAGGAGAGTCTCACCGCCTCCACCGACAGGGTCCTGTTGTTCGGAATCAAACTCTTTGCCAAAGTATGTCGCGAATTCAAAACATCTAAGCAGCTGCGCTCAAAATACGCAATAGGGAGTACCGAAAACGTCGGCGGTTCTTTTAAAGCACCGCTATTAGGCGCCCGTTCCTGCAGCTAGCGTTCGCGGCGACGGCATCGGTGGCATAACCTAGCGAACGAACATAGCGAAAGATGATGGAGCAAATGCGGAGCGGGAGATGAAAGATGCGAGCCGCGAAGGGCGCAGACCAGTGAGAGCGGCCCCTTCAGTAGCGTGCGCACGGGAAACTGGTGTCATGCAAACCTGCCAAAGAGCACGTTTCGTGCTATCTTATGGTATAGTCAATTCTTGCGCAAGCTTGTTCGGTTTACTTGGTTGGGTTTTGCTCGGGTTTGTTTCGATTGTCATGGTTTTCAATTGTTTTGTAATCTGAGTGCATGCGTGACGCGAATTGTGTAGCAATTTTTGGAAGACACACGGCACTAGCGATTACATTGCAGCCTTCGACAAGGCATCCCCCCGATTGCCGACTCTGCTAGATTTCTCTCTCAAATCCTTTCACTCAGAATATCGTGAAATAAGAACCCGTATAAAGGTGTGTGCGAATTTTGCATTAAGGAGTGTCCGAATTGTGGGTGAACTTTTTCAGTCACGCTGTAATTGGCTTCTGGATTTGCCAGCGTGTGACTCGCATTGGCGATGACGTCTTCAAAGCAGCCGGGCTTTCGTTGTGCCAGGACAGCGCTAAGACTAACGCCCATGCGTCTCTATGTACCTAAATTACAGCTGTCGTGCCGAAATGGCGGAGAATAGGTGAAGAGATAAGGCCACGCAGAGTAGCAAATGGGACGTCGCATGCAGGGGACCAGAGGAGAGGTCCGCTCCACCGCGTAAGAACTTTGTTAACGTTTACACTATCAAAGCGAAATTGCGAACAAAGTCCTACAAATATCAGCATAGGCCCATAAGACTGAATTCTTTGATGGTAGCAGCCTTCCCGAACTTAGTGACTGTGCGAAGTTTCACAGTCTGGTAGAACTACATGCTATGACATGGTGTCGCCTACGATGGTCAGCTCCTGCGCGCTGAAGGGGTACTTTTTGAGTTTGAGTTGCAGGTCAATGTTGGTTAGGCACCTCAAAACACGTCTGGGGCGAAGTAGATGGGCAGAGAAATGAGCAGAGAAAACCACGATATCGTCGAAGTAACGTAGACACATAGACCACTTGAGGCCACGTAGCGTGGTTGAACGAGTCGTTCAAACGTGGCAGGTGCAATAAGAAGTCCAAAAAGAATCACCTTTATTTCGCACAGGCCGCTAGGTGTGATAACTGCAGTTTTCTGGCAATAGGTTTCAGCCATCGGGACCTGCCAGTACCCAGAAAGAAAGTCTAGGGACCATACGAATTCTGCTCCTTGAAGCTGTCAAGGGCATCGTCGATGCGCGGCAAGGGATAGGCGTCTTTGCGCGTTACCTTATTTATACGATGGTAGTCAGCGCAAAAAGTAAACCAATAGACCCGTTCTTTTTGCGAACGAGAACGACAGGAGATTCCTATGGACGGTTCGATGGTTCACTAACGCCACGGCGTATCTTATCTTCAAGTTGGTCGTTAATGACATGGCGGTCTTCGCCAGGGACGCGGTGCGGTCTTTTACACAATGGCTGGTGTAAACCAGTGTGCTTCCGACGTCCGGTCCAGTTGGAGCTGAGCAAAATGGACGAATGTCTAAACATGTGTAGAAGCTGAACAAGCTCAGAGCGTTAGGCAGGGGTTGGGGTTTCGGCGGTGGTCCTCGAGAACATGTGACTCTAAGACTCTTCCATTATCGAAAAGTCATGTAGCTCGTTGGAGTCAATACGCCAAGACTCGTCTGTCATGTTAAATACAGAACGACGAGTCAAGGTGTTCCACGCGGCCGAAATAGTCACTGACAATGAACACAAAAGACGCAGAAAAGGAACCAAACTATTGCTGCACAAAACTGTTGCTGAGGCAGCAGCGATTACAAGTGTTTCAAAAGGCAGTGTAACGCCTTTAAAACATGAAGGCGTCAGACAGTGTGAAGAAGCCCGTATAATCAGCGATGGCACTGCCGAAAACAGTAATGATCGGCAAAGGAGCCAGGCGGAATGTCGATATCATCCCAACTGGTCGAGTTCCACCAGTCTCCTGTGCACGTGCTCGCATGCGCTGTTAAGCGCGCCGTTTGCGGAAAGCTGGGCGGCCAAACGCTTAAGTGAGTGGTCAGAGCGAGCCGAGCATTGGCGATGCTGATAGATTGAGGCACGCCTTCTTCTCCACATGTGTAATAATAAAAGCACCGGTTAAGTCACGTTATTGCCTGGTGATTAGAACATCGTTCGTGTAACTCCTGGGAAAGTTTTCTTTGCAGTTATCTACCGGAACATTATCCTGTTGGTCACTCTTCCCACCTTGCTGTGTACTATGCTGTTTTCTCCTTCCCAGTTGTGCCAATTGTTCACTTGCCAGTTTGTCTAATATACAGTCTAATGTTAGTCTTAGGCCCAGCAGATGAATTTCGTGTTTCGCATAACCGGTTCTATGAAAAGAGGACAATCATCTTCTTCCTCTTGAAGCTCCCAATGCTGCTTTCGGACTCAAAGAGCGCTGGTCCAAGTTGATGCCAAAGAGCTTCATTGAAGAGCGACAAATAACCCGTACCCGTGTCACACATGCAGTGACACATGTTGGTGTGAAATAGGTTCCTTGAAGAATGGCACAATCATAGCGACACGTATCGAGTGAGTGAGTGAAGTAACTTTATTTCGGTTCAGAGAAGACGCAGGGGAGACCCCGCGCCACCCGGCTAGTCGCACGTAGGGACCGCCAAGCCGTGCTTGATGGCCCGATCGCGGGCACTCTGGACGGCCAGGGTTTGGTCGTTGAGTTTGGGGCTGCCCAAGAGCGCAGCCCACCTATCCTCTCAGAAGGAGGAGCCGATGGCTTCCCACTCCCACAGCACATGGTCGAATGTTGCCCTTAGTCCACAGGCAGGGCAGTCCGCACTGTGATATCTTTCGGGGTGTATAGCATGAAAAACCGCGAGGTTAGGGTACGCACGGGCTTGTAAAAGTCGAAGGGTAACCGCCCGCGCCCTACATACGGCGGGGTGCGGGAGTGGGAAGAGCCGTCTGGACAGATAGTAGTGCGTGGTGATCTCATTAAACGTAAGCAAGGGTTCCCCGCGGTGCTGAGGGACTGCTGAGGCGGTGCGGTCAGTGAGTCCTCCTTACGAGCCCTGTTGACTTCACATAGTATACCCATGCCGTATCCTATAGATAGTGGGCTACCCAGTGAACAATGTTGCTGATAGAACAATTACTTAGATGGCAGCCAGATAGTTTACTTCAAGTGCGTGAATTACCAAATACTCCTCATTGTTTTGTAATCTCTGGTGCGTGGTACCGTCGACATCCTACGCTGTCGTGACGCATCGCAGCCACCCACATGTTATTTCTATATGTACCCACGTGTATATATGTCCACATATACCAACGTGCTCTCAGTCATTCGATCCGACCAAGGCTGCTCTACCGGGTGCTATGTTATTGAAATAGTTGTGATCAAAGTGTGAATATATTTTTCGGGAATATTTCTTTGGATTCCGCGAACGCTTTTCTTCCGGCTGTGCAGGGGTTCCTAAGTAGGCTTCCAGCAATATTAAAAATGTCCATATTGAAATAAAAGGACGGTTCGTTCCGCGACATATCGTCAGCGCTTCCGACCATGGTCAGTGCTTCCGACCATGATGAGTGATGCGTAGTAATTAGTTGCTAAGTGCCGAAAATATATTAATTAGCTTTTGCAGACATTCAGCGGGCTCGCCATAATTGGGAATTTTAAAAAGAAATTCCGTGAAAGCCACATCAACTTTTAAATCTACAAATATGCGACTACCCACAGAATTGTAGCAGGACGAACAAGAACCACAACTGTGAGGCTAAAGCGAGTCCAAAGCCGCACACCTCAAACGGATGTTCTGCTTACGTCACACGGTGGCCGGTGGCCAGAGCACTGCGACGAGTACGGAGCCGCATGCTCCGTGAATATATATATATAAAATGACACATGTGCGTGTTTATCTTTCTAGGGTGACCGCTTTCACCGGCTAACGAAGCTTCAGGGTTAGTGCTCAGCGCATGATGCGCCTGCATGTATCGAAAGTTTCTTGAATGCTGTCGATGATCCTATTCGTTGTCTCTTGTTACCGAACCTTGTGTAATCTCATTGTATGCATGACGCGAATCGTGTAGTTCTTTCTCGAAAGCACTCAGGCGTGAATTTTTCTGGAATTTCGAGAATCGTCGACTGTGTTCGCCGCTATCATCTCAAAGAAAGGATTTCAACAAGCGTTCAACAACAATTTCCGCATTTTCAACTCGGCGAAAACTGCCAACAATAAATACGCCGCGGAAGTTCGTGACGCTTTCTCTGACCCCGAGCATTATCGCAAATAATTTCGTAACTTTTCGGGGTACTTTTGAGGCGCGCTCGCGCCTGCCGTTGTGACGGAGTTAGCGAGATGCACCTTCGCCCCATCACGCACCTATTTTCCTATGTACTGAATATCACTGAGACAAGTTCGTGACGCTTTCCCTGACCCCAAAACTGATTGTAAGTAATTTCGTTAGATATTATGATAATATTTAGGCGCACTCGCCGTCCGTCTCGTGACGCAACGAAAAGCAGCTCGGCTGTGGAGACGTAGTTAGTTTCGCGTGCACACAATCTTACGGGGACAAGTTTTTGATGTTTTCTCTGACCCTGAACAAATTGTAATTAATTCCGTTATTTTTTGGGATACTTTTGATTCACGCTCGCCGCGCATGGCGCTGTGACGCAGTTAGCAAAAACCAGCTCTGCCGTGGGGCGCAGTTTTTTCGCGTGTACTGAACTTCATTGGGACAAGTCACTGACGCTTTTTCTGATCCGCAAAATGATTGCAATTTCGTTAGAATTTGGGATAATTTCGAGGTGCACTCGCCACGCCGGTCGCGAAGCAGCAAAAACCAGCTCAGCCATGGTGACAAAGATAGTTTGGCGTGTACTGAACCTTAGTGCGGCAAGTTTGTGACGCTTTTTATGGCCACGCAACAACGTATACCTTCTGTCGGTACACACGCTTGTCAAAAATGCGTCGACCAATTGCTAGGAGTGGCAACACGGGAGTGTGTTGCTTGCGATGGCAGAACGCGCAAAAGATAACGCCCAGGCGTTCAAACGCCAGGAACTTGTAACTGGCAAATTCTGTCTTCTGAACGACTGAAGACATGCTTTGCACACGCTATTTGTCTTAAGTGCGAGTAGAAGGAATTCTGCGAGCGTCTAGCATGGTCTGGTTTAGAGCCTGCTTTGTGGCCACCTCTGTGTACTATCAGCCTTCCATCGCGTCTGTTAAAGCCAAGTCCTTTCGAAGACGCGCAGTTGCCCGTGCATTTGGGCTCTTAAAGCGCAGCAAATAAGGCCCGAGAAAGGGGGGAATACTGGCAAATCGGATGTTTTCGTGATATGTACGGTATTGTTTGGCATGAATCAGGTATTTTCCACCACATGTATGCGAAAGCGAATTGCTTTTGTTTCTAATGCCGCCCATTCACTACGTTCGCATGTTTCCCGTGTACACGCGGTATTCCTATACGGCATTATTACCAAAATGACACATGCTTGTCATTCACTTTTTGCAGCTGGCATCGTCCGATGGAGCTTCGCACGGGGACAAGTGCTGCTTACCTGCTGCGCCACCACGTTGGTTACATCGTTCGTCTTTCCTTAGCGCGTGGACACGACTGAATTTCCTCCTGTTGACGTGTTTGTTATTCAGAAACTGTTTACCCGCTTTGCTTTCCTAGAAAGTTTCTTTGCTCCCTGTTTGTACACCCGCAGGTTCGTGAAGTGTGCATTCTCATTTTTTGTTTCATCTCGCTTGCTTCTTTGATATTTCACCGAAAAAATGCATAAAGTGAACTCTATGTGCGTACTGTCACACACACACACACACACACACACACACACACACACACACACATATATATATATATATATATATATATATATATATATATATATATATAAATATATATATATATATATATTCCTTGTCCGCGTGTCTTACCTAAAACATTCACTGCGTCGTTTTGCGCAGAGCAGCACAGCCAGATACCGGAGGTTTTATGACGTTATTTTGCTGCTCATTTCTGTAACACCGCCCTCATTTCACAAGTGCGGGGTCTCTAAAAAAACATAACGAAAGTTACTGCAATAAATGTTGCACGCAAAGCAGAGTTTCTGACAGCCAGACAGCGGTCAACGCAGAGAAAGAGAGCCTCGCACAGCGTGCAGGTGCAATTCGTGCAGCGTTCCTCTTCAATAAGCTGCATTTGAACCGGTAAGTTGATTTCTGTTAAGGGAAAAACGTTCGCCTAAATGTTTTTGTGAACGTTAACTCGTGAGGATATGGAAAGCTGGTACCGTGAAGGAGCCCAATGCCATAGAAAGAACTTGTCGCTGGAATCGCCGAACCCACGCAGTTTTCATTCAATCCTTATGAACAACTCCACTATGTAATTTTCTATCTAGACAACAACAAAGCGCGTTGCACGAAAAATACCTTCTCTACTAATTTTTTTTATCCTAGTTTATTCTATCTTCATTTGCATTTTAGGCATGCCATGGCTATGACACTCCTAAGGAAAGTACCGCTGAAGTGTGCCCCTTCTTTCCGCCCCACTAAATACAGCTCAGAATAACGCCCGAAAAATTACCGCTTCTTGTGAAGAATTCCCATGTTTTTCTATCTGTTAGCGAGCATTACATTTTCGTACTAAAAAATGATTGGCAATTTTTTCAAATTATATCTGTCGGCGATGCTAGGGTTTAATAGACTGTATTTTCAAAGTGCGCTGGCGGCTTTATGAGGTTGGGTATGCAGAAAATATCGAAGATGATAAAACATGCAATTTCAAACTGGCTGCAAGAGACACCGTACTGGATGACTTCAGATAAAGCTTGACCACTAAGAGCTGCTTGAAATGAAGTTAGCGCATTTCACTAATGCATTTCACAGAGTTAGATCATTTGAAGTTAAGCCGCCATCCGAATCGAGCTTGCAAAGACAAACTGCATGAGTCTTGTCGACGTTTTTCAACTTTAAGAACATTACGTTTTTAACTGAGTGTCACCATTAAAGTTGTAAAAATATAATTCTTGTTTAATGTGTTATGTTTGAGGGGTTGTCGCATGAATCTTCTTGACAAAGTTACGAGTGAAATGAAGCCCATGCCCTGGCCGCAAATGATTTCGGGCTCCAAAACCGTCGGCTTAACAAACACCGTAATGGAAGGTTTCTACGTAGATTTAGTGGCTAAATAGTAAAGTTTATTCACTACTCTATGACAGCTCTAACAGCACGATTATGATGCTCTTCAGTGTTAAATGATTAGCGTACAGCATGTACGCATTAGCGTACATGCTGTACGCTAAGCATTAGCGTACAACATTCAAGCAGTGACACTTTCCAGTGCGTAAAAAGATGTAAATGTGGAATTGGCCCCTGTACTTGTTTATCGTTTCCCGGTTACTGCTTTTCGCTGGATGGGAAATGTTAAGCTTACCGCTCGGCGTTAGACGCACCTGCATTTATCGGAAGTTTCTGGAAGGTTGTCTGTGGTTCTTTCCTCTGTCTGTTAACACCAAACCTTGTATAGTCTGATTGTATGCGCCACAAGAATTGTGTAGTAACTTCTGGAAGGCACGCGGGCACCAGTTACAATGCTCGAAGCTTCGACCAGTCATATATAAAAGCCGACGCGTTTGACCCGCAGATCAGATTTCGATGACCGCCGACTGTGCTCGCCACCACTTCGAGTGTCACTTGCTCTAGTGGGCACAAGTTCGCCCCCCCCCAAAAAAAAATATATTAAGTTTCATGATATACAGTTATGCTACTATGTTCTACAACCTCACAAGAGCGCGACATAGTCTGTTGCTTTTAAAAGCCTGCATCTTGTGAGAACACATATTCACAAGATCTCTCTAAACTCTCGCACTATCCCATTAGAAATAAAACAAATATAAGTGGTCAACCTCTTTATAAAATGGGCAAATGACATTCTGGTTATTTCATTTCCGTATCCATTCTGCAAAACAAAAATTACCCTATGGTTGCGTAAATTTTATTTATTTGACCTTAGCATTCTCTGCATTAGTATGATCCTCAAACAAACCACCGACTTGCACGCACAAATGCTACTAGTGATTCCGTCACTTCAACAAGAAGAACCAATTGCTGCTACTCCTATAGAAAACAAGTTGATTGTTTCAGGATAATCGTAGTCATATAATCAGTGCCTTCCTTGAAGCCCTTTTTCGAAATTTTCTGCATATGGATTGCAGAAGAAACGTACCCATAAATATGCCGCATGCGTTTGTAAACGAGCTGTATGATCGGCCATTGGTAATAGCCTATCAACAGGTAGCGCTGTAAAATTTGTTCTCATGGTGGTCATTTGTGGTATATTATGCGGCGAGTACAAGAAATTATATCTACCAGCAGAGTGTATAATGCATATGGATCACACAAGTTTATTTTAATGTAAAATTGAATTAAAATGTCTGGAATGTCAAGACAAACAGTTACTAAAAAAAGGCGTAGTAATAAAATAATTATCGCAATAAACTATACAAAAACATATGTGGGAATGTAAATAAACCACATTCACATATTTACCTGACATCGACTTTCTTGGAAGGTGAAATTAATAGAAATACATACATATATATACTTAGTAGGCCTATATTTCAGCGATATAATCCTTCTTTAGGTACCTGCATATCTCCAAAAGAGATTCGCGTAATCTTGTTAGAAATATCTAGTTATTGGCGCCAAGAATGAAGGCTAGAGCCTATCAGCCAACAGTGGAGTGACATGTGTCGTGTGCATTATAGGAAAGCTCTCACAGTGTAATACGAAGCATTTATTTGTGCAAAAGCACGTACATAAAGCAATTAAAATGCTTTTTTTTTCGTTGACGCTTTCTTTACGCCTCTTGACGCTTTCTTTAGGCCGCATAAAATTTCTTTAGTGTGTCTCCTGGCAAGATACCGTTAATGTTCACGATTTTAATGTGATACCAACTCCCATTCAGAGAGTTAGTGAACCTAGACTTGGTCTACATTCTACACCCCGTATCTCTATTGTGCAAAAACATACATACAATGACCTCAAAAGCCCTGGAAATGTTTACGCTATCTGCAGCACGCATTAGCCAGAGCCCTGACGAATACTAAACAACTGATGTATAAGTCACTATCCAAATATAATTGCTTTTCAGATAAACTTTGTAGGCGAAACCACCCGAAAGAGGCTTGCGCAGTGCCGAAATTATGCACGTACCCATCAAAGACGGCGTGGTTTGTTCGCCTTACCCACCTGTAGATTTGCCCCAACACGAGACGCTCTATCAGCGCATCAAGAGGCGCTTCCTTGAACGGGCTGATCAGCCAGCTTTGGTAAGTAGTGGCTCACCAGCTGATGCATTTGAGTGCCTGATTTCGTAGGTATTCATTCATTTATTGATTCTAGTTACCGGTTGATTCGCATGCTTTATCCTAAGTTGAATATATGACAGCTTAAAGGGCCGGGCAATAACTTTTACCACCTTTGGTTTCTTGACCTGCACTCATATCAACGCTCACGACACTGCTTTGTAATTACATTTGCTGTATGTGTTGAAAAACAGGCTATCTCTAGAATTGATGTGTCGTGAAGTTGATGGCAAGCGAATAATTGCAGACTAACAACAGACATAACGAACTATCACGTGCCGGGAACGAAATTTAATTTTCTTTATATTGCTTCTGCGGAATTTGATGTTTTAGTTTGCAATATTCCTAGTGTCCTTTTCATGCATCTCTCTACAGCCAAAGTACAGCGTGTTATTTTCTCCATTATGCGATTTGCCCACTTGACAACCTATACATATATTTGTACATATTGGTCCTAAAATAAGGCATGCTCCCAGAAGTAGTTTTGTGGTAAATGTATAAGAACACCGGAGCGTGTATGAAGTACCCTCAAATGGTACTTCGACCAATAAACTTTGTGGCTACTGTCAGACAAAACAAAGCGGAATGGAAGTGGCCGTGATGTTACCGGTGTCCACTCCCACCCCACCTCCATTTGCACGTTGAGTGCTTGGGGTGACAGCCTCTTTAGGTAATGAAAAGACTGGTAATGCGTTCTGGTCTAGCCATAAGTGTGGCGGTTAAGACCATGGCCACTGCCAATGACGATGTGAGACGCAAATTAGGGCATTTCGATTGGGCTTCTCAGATGGCTACTTGTTGTTGACGACTCGTTGACGACTACTGCAATTTTGACGATAGCTGCTGCTTGCCAGCATGAATATGGTTTAAAGCTATCTGAAACATGGTCCCGTGCTCACTTTACCATTGCGCGCCGTAGCGGAATAAAAGAATGTCCATCTCGGAAAATCGTGTTTCGTTATATTTTACGGATAGTGGCAAAAATTTGCACGTTGAGCAAATTTGCGGAAAAAATTACGCATGGATAAGCAAAACAACATCTCTCGTTCGTTAAATATCTGTCGACCCTTCGCTCCAGATGCACTGCGTGGCTATTACTTCTTGATCTTACCCTGAGTTGCTCCCCAAAATGAATCAATGCCAGCGATAGCAAGGCATTAAAACACTACCCAACTAAGGAACGCAGGAAGGTAATATGAAATATGATAAAAAATGTCTTACTAGATTCGCAAGCATGGTTTCAAGCGGTGTAAAACATACTCGCATAGAGTTTGCTCGGCAACCGCGAGGATTATGGTGTCGGAATGATGGAGTGTTAAGGACTTCCCGGCAGCAAGGAGGACGCGCGCTAGTATCATAGCGAACCGATCAACACTTCTAGTTCTCTCTTCACTACATAATGTGTGACGCGCCTCCAAAACTTTCCACATCACGAGTGTTCCGACCCTGGGGGCACAGGAAGACAGAGCACACGAATCATTAGGCTAGTCGTCGCATGGTCACCATGAGCCTTTGCACCTTCTAGCCAGTATTGCGGCCTCCAATAGACTGCGCCCGCACCCCGTTTGAGGAAGATGGCGCGAGGACAGTCCGCGCATGCTCCGTAGCACCCGGGACAGCATGATGGTGTCGACGGAGCCACCTGTGACGAAGTTACTAACGTGTCTTGAATATCCATACAAGCGCATTAGCAAAAAAAAATGTGGGTTAGGTGCAGGTGTGGTTAGAGACAATCCATGTCAGCACTGTTACGTATTGTCGCAAAACAATATCAAGCCTCCGAGGTCGCCCGCATAAACTTACTTTCACTCGCAGAATGTGTATTTTACACGACAGCTCGATCAGCCCCCCCAGCCCCCCCCTGCACTGGTGGAACACAATGCCATGTAAATTCATCAAAGAGCAGATCTGCGGATCTTATATTTTGGCCTCCTGGTGCCCTCTGAATTGCCCGCATGTTTGGTGGAGAAATAGTCTCGCCTAATGCAGGCGAACGTCAAAAAAAAATAATTATAATATGGTGAAAGTGTCGTTGCAGCTCACCCAATAGTACTCTATTTTCCACCAGTTCAGCTACGTGTAGGGCCTTTCGCTAGGTTCATTGCCCAGTTAAGGCTACCACGTGTCTCCGGCGGAGAGCTTCGCGGAAGCACTTTTTGGTAATTCAAAAAGACAGGTGTTTTTCAGTATTGCTCTATTAAAAATACAGCTGGCCTAAGTCCTTTGACCTCGGCAGGTGCTCTGGTAATGTCTCTCCTAAAGAAATTTAATGTCTTTTTTTTTCTGAAGCAATGCAGTCAATTTCTATAGATGTTATGTTCCCCTCTTGTTTTTCCTCATCCTCCTCCTAGAGATTTGTTGATTGAGGAGGTGAGGTTTGAAATTAAAGGTAACAGAATAGTTGTAAAAGGCGCCGGAGCGGGAAGCTCTAAAATAATTTTGATACTTAGTTTCCTTACAGGTGTTTCCAAAGCTGCGTACAGGTACCGTATTTGAAGTGCACCTTCAACTGAATGCGGCCGCTATGGTCGGTTAGGAACAATGAACCTCCTGCTAGACAGCAACGTATACCATGTGTTTGTATTTATGCAGAATGTCTTGTTTTAATTTAGACTGCTGTGTCCAGGCCTCGGCGTTCTTGGAGATTAGCTGCGTCGGTAGGCAGTCAACACCAGCAAAAAAAATTCGACAGCAATAACGTAAAACCGAAATGTGCAAACTAGCTCTGTAAGTTAACACTGTTAAAAAAGGGCCCTTATATTACGGTACAATAAAACAATCTGCAAACTCTTGATACCAGGAAGTTCCCGTAACGATACATGACACTACTGCAGCCGTAGTTACCAACCAACATTACCAATGCTGTAACTCAAGAAGCTACTTTTGTAGCCGTAGCGTTCCTAAACATTTCCAATCCCGTACCATACGCAAAAACCTCCGAAGCCGTATTTATTTCCCAACATTAAAAATGCCGTACCCAAAAAAACTACCATTAAAGCCGTAGTACCTTCCAACGTTGCCGATTCCGTACCACGAATGAAAACTTTTCAAGCCGCAGTTACCTACCAACATTGTCAATGACACACCACGGCTGAATGGTTATATAAATGTAACATGCAAGTTCAGGGTCGGAATCGTAACTGGCGCACGAGGTACCTCACCTCTGCGACATTGTGACTGTAATGACATCGTAATGAATTTGTATGGTTGTTGTGCTGTACAGCAGGCTTCATGAATAATGTAAACGTCCTAAAATATTGCAACATAAGTGGAAGGAAGAAAAGGAATCGCAACACCAGCGATTGCTACAGGTGCTCTCGTGTAACTCCTTTTCTTCTTTCTAGTGCAGCATTCCGCATTGTTGTAGCCATTTCTTAGGTAGTCTAATTAAAGTGGAACTTGTACACTGAAGACTCTATTAGAAAATAAAGATATTAGCTACAATAATGAACAAAAGCACTTTTTGGTTCTTGTATGGGAATTAGGAGCTGAACTTTTGTTGGTGAGATTTCTCCTTCTGCAACAGCATCAAATGTGTTTCATGCAGTAGTAATTGATACTCCATAACGGTTACATGAATACTCAGGATAGTCTTTGGAAAAAAGACAAACACAGGAGGGTCGATTTTCAATTGTGTATTCAAAGAACGGGAACCTCAGCCAGAACATCACCCTGCCTGTCTTCCACCATCACAGGGGCTGAAAATGAAAAGCAGAAAAGGTAAGTCAGTAGCTGAAGTCCCCCAAGCAATAATAACAGACTCACAGAGCTCCATTTCTTCTTGGATGACGCAGTCTCTGCGCACGCCACCAGAGATTTCGAGCAGGAAGCTTTCCTCCGGTTCATTTGCTGGTGTGTGCCCTCCTCTTATGATATGCCGACGAGGTATCTGGTATAAATATGAGATAGGCAGATGACAAATGCAATTAAACCAGCCATGCAAAACATAATTGTGGTAGCTAAATTTTATTTCTAGGCTGGTTCCACATTCTCTATTAAGCTTGGCACGTAATTTCAGCCCCTACCAGTAGATACACACACATCTCTGCAGCTATAGACAATCACCTATCCAAATCTTCGCACTCGTGCTAGGCTATTCCACGCCGCAATGCAAATATGTGCAACTATGACGGTATCTATGTAATGAACAGCTTGTATATGTATATTTTTGCCTACATTCCTAACAGGCATAATCAGTGATGGGCCAACTGAAACCTTCGTTCTTATATAAGCAAGAAATTCTATGATTATCATAACCTTTAGCTTGAAACTGCCAAATCTCACGAAAGAAAAAGTGATACTTTCAGTGTAACACGATGCAGAAATCACAGATGGCATGTCTTCCTGATGAAGAAGTCAAAATTAGTATAATGAAAATAAAACCCCCAAAACACTAGTCCAATAAATCTGCCTTGTGTTCATTTTCTAGAGTATTATTGTTTATAGGCCACGCTATCTGTACAATAAGGGTAAGGAAGTATAAGCACACCAATACATGTCAGTGTAACTTGCAGATACAACGTGCAACGTATACTGCTTAGCCTCACGTGCTTCCTTCAGAACATTACCTGCTTTTGAGGTTAGGCTGTAAAAATGGCAGAGCATAACCGGCAAGGTAATACCATGTGGTGTTACCTCGAAGTGTGACCTTGGCCAGTCTTGGCTAGACGGAACTTTTACCGGAAAAAAGTTGAGAATTGCCAGCTGTAGCACACATTTTACAGCAAGTAGGTCGCCTAAAGTAGATCGCCTATATTCAACCATGTTCTCATTGCTATATAGCACATGTTACAAAAAGCAAGGCGAATAAACAAGCTAATAAAGTCTGTCTATTGCAATACGCTTCTGTGTTCCGTGCTAGCTCAGTGGAATACGCACTATTTGCTGCGTTCAGCTAATTTATTAATTCCTCAAACACCTCTGTCCGAGTTTTACATGACGGGCGGCCTTCTCTTCGATAAAGACAAATTTCTTCTATAGTGGCCTTGAAATGCTACGGTTTGATCGGCGGCCATCTGAACGAAAGATTTCAGTTACAAAGAAATATGTGCAGGTGGCAGATACAAGGTCTTATGCTGGATGTGCAATGGAGCAATTGCAATGGACAGACGATATTGCAGTTAAGAAAGGAAGAACTCGAAATACAAAAAATATGAAAATTTCGTGTCTTATCTCTAAGTCGTGAGAGTTAGCCTGAAAGGTAATGCTACAGTAGTAGAAGTACTCGTAATAAACACAAATAGCTGTAGGACTTTGAATATATTCGAGGGTCCCAGACTGAATTGGAACATTTTTTACCGTACTTTTATTGTCGAATATCCTACTGGTTTTACAGAAAGTGGTGCAAGTATCCAGCAACGATGCAAGTACTCAAGAACGCAGTTAACTTCCTTGCTCATTTTAGTGCGAAAGCACTACTAGCCTACCAACCTGGAATTCGCCTCTGTCTGGGTGAAGTCTTGTAAGTTGGGAAATAACCCGCCGTGGTTTCTCAGTGGCTATGGTGTTGGGCTGTTGAGCGCGAGGTCGCGGGATCGAATCCCGGCCACGGCGGCCGCATTTCGATGGGGGCGAAATGCGAAAACACCCGTGTGCTTAGATTTAGGTGCACGTTAAAGAACCCCAGGTGGTCAAAATTTCCGGAGTCCTCCACTACGGCGTGCCTCATAATCAGGAAGTGGTTTTGGCACGTAAAACCCCAAATATTATTATTATTATTAAGTTGGGAAAATTCTCGCGCAAACACCCAGGACAACCACAAAGTGACGAGACAAGCAGTTGTCCTGGGTGTTTGCACTGGACTGTTCCCACCTTACAATAGATGTACCCACTAGCCCCAACCGATGTTTTATGAAGCCTATTGGTACAGCACCACGGACAAAATAACGTTTACCTGACGGTGCAATGAAACCTCGGCTGTCAAGAGCTGCAGCCCGGGGCTCTAACAATTAGGCCGCGATCCCATGCATACTTCTCTCTTTCCAAAGGCAGCCAGCTCTTTGAAACGCTCATCGTCTGCACCCTACGCCACTTCGTATTCTTTCTTTGTGACAGCTCGCACATCATGAAAATTAACCGTGCTGGCTATAATATAAGCACGTGTGCCCTACTGCTTAGTCGCTCCTCCTTTACGTCTCGCCTTGTGCGGAGTGATGCCCGCGGGCGTTTGTGTAAAAAAACAGTCTGACAACGAGATCATCACTGCAAAGCGTTTAGTTAAGAAACGGTCAAACAACGCAGTAGCAATACCTAGCTTGGTGCAAGAGAATGGCTGATTTGGTCCAACAAAATGTGCATTCACGTCATATTTCTTGGCTGGCGCAGCCAAACCGTGGCATCTCTTAATGCGTTTTGAGCAAGAATATAATGGCTTATATTGGTTCCTTGAAATGTAAAAATATAAGATAGGCAAGTTTTCCTTGCCAAAGTAATGTAGTTAGAAGCGGGGTAAGACTAATGTTGGTCGAAAGAAACTTGGAAGTTTAACATTCGCAGTCATTAACCAAGTGTTACACTGGCCTTGATTTGCACGAACAAAGCAAAGCCAATCAATGGGATCAACTTCGGTGACAAAAATGGCGAAAGAAGAAATTTTGTTTCCAGCAGTCAACAGAACACAGATTTTCTGGCTTAATAAAGAAAATGGATGCTGAATTCCATCCCTTGTTCGGCTGCAATCGTTATATGTTATCAGCCTTGCAAAAAAATGTAGTGCTTCCAGCCCTACAGTGTAGTAACTAGAATAAATATTTTGCAACTATCGTCTTCTTAGGCATAATGTACGGTTGTATTGAAATAATCGAAAAATGCATCACAGCAACATATTTGTTTGAATGCTCATTGCATGATAAATGCCTGGCCCTTTGCATGGTGTCTTTCTTGAGCAACGGGCAGAAGATGAACTAAAGGAAAAAATTGTACTAAGACTCAGTGCTGATAACAGGCAAAGATTCATCAGCCAATTATATGTCTGCTGCCAGACAAAGACCTGGCCCAACTCGGTAAATCCACAGCGTTCATTTAGTGCCCTGAGCACCTACATCACTCCTGTTAATTACTTAATCTCGCGATCCCAACTCAGTCTCCGCAACCACTACTGTGCTTCACTTCCTTCAGTATCCATTCTCTTACACCCTTAAGGGCCAATGACTGTCAGTCCAGTGTATTACATATTCTGGCCACCTGTATCTGTTTCACTTGATGTCAACTAGAATTTCACGAACTTCCATCTGTTCTCTAACCCAACTAACTCTCTTCCACGCCGTACGAATTTTCATTCCATTACCCTCGTTGCACATTACTCAGTTTTGTTTCAACTTTCTTCCTTACCTTCAAAGTTACAAAATCATTGGTGAGAACTGGCAGAATACATGGATTATGCACCTTTCCTTTAGGAGAAATTAGTAAGCTGCTCTTCATCACTTTGGCAGCGCCTGCCAAGTGCACACCAGCCTATACTTACTCTACCACTAATTTCTTTTTTTGCAAAATGGTTATGCAGTTTTTACATGACCAAGGTAAATATACTCCCTAACAACTTCCTATATATCCTGGCCTATTATACATTGCTCTTACTTCCCAAGGCTATGAGCATCAGTTCTTGTCACAGTCATCTTGAAACCTACACTTACGTTTTCTCTGTTGAGAACCTAACTCATTCTTTACAACTCATTGCCCATGTTCCATAACAAAACCATGTTATCGCGAAATCCACCTTATCATCGCAAAGGTTATGACCATAGTTTCATCCCGCAGTTAACTGCTACATGCCTGCCAAGCTTTGCAAGAGTGCATATTATGATAGACCAAGAAACCTTCAATGAAAAACTAGAGACGATTCAGCACATTTTAATTTGGTAAGGTATGCATATCGTGAAAGGCACCTTCTTAAATTGCTAATCTATTCTCCTGGAAGTGAAACAGGTCTAGCGAAATCTGTAGCACAGTATCCAAGTAGATAGCCTGGTCCACACAGTGAATGATGTAAAGTAATTCGACAGAGGCAGAGCAATAAAAGAGGTGGGCACCCGCAGTACTGCCAAGAACCATAATTTATTCTGAAGCCCCTTTTTTTCACACTCTGAAATTTCTGCACAGCATCTTATTTTGCACAGATAGGACTAACATGACTGAAAAGCATGTTAGTCTCCCATGAAGTTACCCAGGAATAACATTTGCATAGGACTGAGAGAGACAGTTCATCGGCACTGCGTCACACAACCTGCTGACCTATGAACTGTTTTATTCTCGCTGGGAAGGGAACCTTCTTTAATGGCTAGTCCACATATAACAATATTCAGCCATAATGATGGAATTGTACTGCCCCCATCTGCTACGATGCCAGAGGAAACTCACAGAAAAAACGAAGAGTATAAGGTAGTCGGGCGTAAGCTTCTGTGGTCAGCTGAGCAGCTTACGCGTCAGCCATAATGATAGAATTGTAGTGCACCCATCTGCTACAATGCCAGAGGGAGTTCACAAAAGAACAACGAAGGAAACAAGGTAGTCAGGCGTAAGCTTCTTTGATCAGCTCAGCAGCTTACGTGTCGGTCGTTTTTCCTTTCACGCTCCACAGTGGTGACCTGGACGGGAACATTGCAATGGCTTCCTAGGTTATCACCGCATATGAAAGCAAGCCGCCCAGTATAATGACGGCCATCAACCATGATGCTCATTACAAGGTCTTGCAATTGACTAATGAGTCTTTCAAAGACCTTGCTGCAACCAAAGTGCTTGAGATCTGCCACATGACACAGTAAGACTAACTGCTAGGAATGAATAACCGTCCTTAAGAAAGACGGCAGGTTTCCAAGCATTAGGTAGACAGCCAGCATTTCGAACTTTCCATGGGCAGATCCAAGGGGGTCAACAATTTTAAATGCATCTTCGTACACAATAATGTGAACAAAATTTTCATTTGAAGTCCATTAGGTAGACAGCCAGCATTTCGGACTTTCCACGGGCAGATCCAAGGGGGTTAACAATTTCAAATGCATCTTGGTACACAATAATGTGAACAACATTTTCATTTGAAGTCCTACGATTCTGAAAAAGCGTGGCCATCTGTGAACTCACGATACACCCGGTTTTTGTTTGTCTCCACAATAAAAGATAGCCGCAACATTATGTCAGGGTGACACAGCAAGGAACGAAGAGTCTCCTTGACTGGCACAAAACCGTAATGTCGCATGTCTTTGTGAGAGTCTAGCCCCAGAGGTATTTCGACTGACCTGTGGTGATAAGGCTTCTTGGTATAACCCAGATTCATCGTATAGCTTGAGCGCAGAGCATCATCAGGTGACAATGCTGTAAACAGGCTGCTGTTCTTGAAGGAAGGTTTTAGTGCTCGATCTACATCCTCAAGAGAATTTGAAAGCATCACCTGACTCTTCAATTCACACTTCAGCTTCTCGTGCAATGCTGTGCAGTCACTTCATGTCTTCAGCTATATCCTGGACAGGTGAGCTGAGAATCAAGTACTTTGACTCAATCTTTAGTGTATACATTGCTAGGCTTTCAAGAAAGCGGTCATGGCTGGAAACACTGGACTCAGAATCTAAAATATCAGAAGGCAGTTCAGCCTCCAATCTGAGTTTTGCTGGAAACTTGGACTGCCGATCCAAGTTGTACTACGACCCCTGCAACAAGGGGTCGTAGTACATTCCTTTTCAGGCATGTTTGCTGCGTCTACTTCCTTGCTTTCTTTCCCTGTGATATAGGGAAAGACGGTTTTTCAGTGCAGTCGATGCCCTCAGTTTTCTACAAGATCCATCAATTAGACAACAACCAGCTGCCCAGAATCAGAATCAGAATCGGTTTTTATTCACATGATTAGAAAGACTACAAGTTTTGAATATTCAGAAGGAGGTCCCGAAGTCAAAGACTGCAATGGGACCTCCTTTATAAGTAAACGCAATAAAACAAAAGTACAGTAGTAACAACAAATTTTTAACATAAGAACATTACAGGTTTTAGTATGAATAGCATGATTGAATAATTACATATGCATAAATGTTATGAAAAAAGCACTGTCACACAATCTCGTTAAGAACTCTTACAGTAACAGCGAAGATAACGTGACGAACACAGTATAATTTGCTGACTCGAATGTATATGTGAGGCAGAAACAGAAATCTAACGGTATGGCAATGAAAATGAAATGGAGGCAACCTGAAAGAATGGTTGTGAGTATGGACTAGGCATCAGTATTTGACAGAATGTAATATTTTAGTTGTTTCTTGAATTCGTGAATTTTAAGTGTTTTTAGGTATAATGGTAGTGTGCTCCAGAATGCGATAAACGAAAAATGAACGCTCTGTTTACCATAATTAGAATCTTTTTAGGTAAAATGAAGTTCCTATTTATTGCACACCTAGTAGATTGTGGTATCAAGCTATCGCATCGTGTGTAATTGATTTTGACGGAAGAAAAAGGTACCTAGATTATATTTAACGAGTTGTGTGACTGTAAGAATGTGATTGGTTCGTAAAGGATGTGAGGCGTTGTTGTTATATGCCATAAATGTAATTATCCTAATACCCTGACTCTGTAGGATTTGCAATGAGTCTAAATGGGTTAAGTTGTTCCCCAGCAAGTAACGCAGTAATTATTGTGGGAATGAATACATGAAAAGTGTAACGATAGTAATATTTGATGGCCAAATATGTTTCTTGCTTTTAGAAGTACCCTAATCCCGTAGGTAATCTTCTGTATTAGTTTGGTTAAGTGCTCAATAAATTTAATATCTTCGTCTACTTCTATGCTACCCGCCGTGGTTGCTCAGTGGTTATGGTGTTGGGCTGCTGGGCACGAGGTCGTGGGATTGAATCGCGGCCACGGCGGCCGCCTTTCGATGGGGGCGAAATGCGAAAACACCTGTGTACTTAGATTTAGGTGCACGTTAAAGAACCCCAGGTGGTAGAAATTTTCGGCATCCACCACTACAGCGTGCCTCATAATCAGAAAGTGGTTTTGGCACGTAAAACCCCATATTTTTTTTTACTTCTATGCCAAGATAATTTCATGAAAAATTTGCAGGGATAGGACGTCCGCCCAAAAAATAGCAGGAATTGAGTGAAGTGTTCGTTGGTTGGAAATGAATACAACAAATTTTCTTTTCGAGGGGTTTATCTGTAGCTGGTTAGTATGGGACCACTCCAGCAGGCTGTGTAAATCGCCGTTAATGTTAGATACTAAGGCTGTAATAGATTTATTGGAAATAATAATAGTAGTTTCATCTGCATAAAGTATACATTTCGAAGAGGACAGGCAGTTAGGCAGATCATTCGCGTATAATAAAAATAGAAGCGGACCCAATATGGAACCCTGGGGCAGGCCAATATTAGTGAACATGGTTTTAGAATGAACGCCTGAAATGGTCACTACCTGCATTTCCAATTTCCATTGACTCAAGCTTACGAAATAAGATGCGGTAATTTGTTTTCTCAAACGCTTTGCTTAAATCTACAAATACTCAAGCTGCATAATTCCCTTCATCGATAGCGAGTTTTAGTTGATCGGTTAGAGGAACGAGAGCCAGTTTGGTCGAGTAACCCGAGCGATAGCCGTATTGAAATAGTGAGAGAATGGTAAATTTTGTGAGGTAATTTTGTAAGGTAGGTAAGATTTAAACATGATGTTGATAATGTCTGCAAAGACATCGCTTATCAAGGGTGCCAATAGTTTTATTTGGGAAGGGTGTAATATATCGATGCCGGCGCCGGTTATTTTCATGTTGTTTATAATGTACAGAACTTCCTGGGATGTAGTTGGAAATAAAAATAAAGAATGTGGCAGGTGTTGGGGCACGGGATTGTCTTGCACAGGTGACTGTAGCTCGATGCTAAAGAAGAAATAGGCAAACACACAAGCTATTTGTTTGGCGGTCTTCTAGAACATACCCTGATAAGCAATTTCTGTTATAGCTTCGCGATTATTTGCTCTGTTTAAGAAGGAGTTATTAATTTTCCATTTCTTTTTTACGTTTTTACCGCATTCCAAAATTTTTTTTTCGTACCACGTTGTTTTAGCTTTTTTCAATGCGGCAGAAAGCTTGTAACAAAACTTTTTGTACCGAATGGCTAAATTCTTGTTAAATGGTTGTTGTTGTTGTTGTTGTTAAGTGTTCTTATAAAGATTATCCTTTCTGCGCATTAAAGCTAAGAGCTTATCTGTTATCCATGGATTTTGAGGTGACGAGTACTTCTTTTTGCATATAGCTTTAACGGAATGACGATCAAGACATCAGTTAAGCATAGAGATAAACAGTGCACATGCTTTTTGTGGATCATTTGTAGGAAAGATGGGGGACCAGTCAAGCTTCGACACGGCGTCAAGGCATGATTGTGCGTCTAGTATAAACTTCGTGTATGTGATTTTTTCGGAGCCATGATTATGGCGAAAGTTTAAGAAATATAGGATAGTGATCAGTTATGTCGGCCATTATAACACCTGCGCCTGGTGGATATGCCAAATTTGATGATTCATGGTCAATTAATGTACCTATGGGGTGGTTAGCACATCGTGTCAGTATCTTAAACATTCATAACCAAAGCTGTTAAAACAACCAGAATAATGTAAATCATTAGTAGACGTACAGTGCTATTAGCGAGGTATGTTCCCTATCATGCTCCCTCTCAGGCGCTCCTTCAGGGGCTGCATTAAAGCTGTTTTACTGCCGATTTTTTCCTACAGCCCTCAACAGAGCATGGCTTGGTTGAAGTTTGAAAGTTGATTGGGCTACAGGGTGGCAGTTGAGAATGACACCTTGTGGCATGGCTTCGCATTGTGCTGTAATTATTTATTGTAGCTGCACAGCCAGGATCACTGCATTCTACACCTCTTCGTGACGCCTCATGGTAAAAGGTGTGCTCGGGGAATGTACTGCACATATTAAGGTCATTACTACATTAACAAGATCCTCATAACGCCACAGTGAAGGGCGTTATGAAAACACTTTTTAGGTAAAGCACCCTCATTAAAAATATCAGTCCTATTTATTTTTTTTGTAGCCTAAGCGTAAATCATCAGTTAAAACAGTAATGAAATGTTCATATTTACAAAACATGCCAAGAAAAAAAAACATTTTTATGAGTTCTACTAAGACATCTTTTTCCATTGGCACGATGATTTGGGTACATGTTTCGAAGAGTTAACAGTCCTTTTTAACCAACGATGAACAATATAGGCGACGACTGCAGGCATGCCGCTACAGTGGCTAAGCATCTCATAAAATGGGGACAATCTTCAGGCATGTGCTCGCTGAACTCACTCAGGCTAACACTCATGTCTATGTACCTACTCGAGCACTACGAAAGGAAACACCCAAAGTATACTAGAAATGTTTTATAGCACCTAAATGCAGATGCTTCACCCAAAATATTCAATAGGAGTGCATATTTAAGTTATTTCTCATCAAATTAATTCAAAGCACAGGGTACAGCTATACCTGAAAAGTGCTGGGTGAAATGAAGGAAACTGTATGTCAGTTTCCTCAGTTTTCACAATATGATATTGTAGTACGTATATTTCTGTGTTTTAGAGCGCAGCTCTTTGGCGTCCGTTCCTGGGTTTCGCGTCGTCGTCGGCGTTGTCGTCGGCCTCGTAACCAGCTCCGCCCCCCTTTCATCCCCCCAGCGCTAGCAGCGACCGACTGATACCGCTCGATGCCGCTGACGCCGCTAGAGAGTCAAGATAACGTGACTGCATAGAACACCGTCGCCGCCATGCAGAAAGTGGAGGAAAGGGTCCCTCCCCCCCCCCCTGTTCTTGTGTGGCGGATAGGGTGCTCTTCAGTTGCCGACGCGCCGGTTATTTCACGTAGGCCCCGGCACGTCGACGAATACGTGACCACCTTCCCACGGCTAGACCTGGTTCTTAGCGCTGCGGAAGCGAGGGTATCATATTGTTTGTGTCGGCATCGGCGGCGTTGTCCCTGAAACCAACTCCGCAGCTGGGGTTGACTCACTATCGGCGTCAGCGGCATCAGTCAGTCGCTGCTATCTCTTCCCTCCTCCCTTTATCGTGTTGTCCGCTTGCTGCGCGCGCTTCTGCCCCCATCGTTTGCCGCTGGGTGTACACGCCGCCCCCCTCCCCCCTCTTCCTGCGAGTCTCCGGTTGTCAAAGCGCCGGCTCGAACTTAATTCCTTTCTTCGCTCCTCCTCCAATGCAACCCCTGTGCGGTGGCAATCAGAGAGCCAGATCGGTGGCGGCGGATCTGCATATGTGCACCGCCCGAGCCGAAATTGCCGCTGCTGTTCGCCACTGCGAAATTATCTGCCAGTTCTTTCTGAGCCATGAGCGAGACGACCGATGGAAGTCCTCCGTCTGCTGCTGCTGCTGCTGCTGCTGCTGCTAAACGAGCTGCCAGAGCAGAGGCCCAGCGCCGTCGCCGTCAGAATCCAGAGGTGCGTGCCGCCGAAGCAGAAGCTTACCGTCGCCGCCGTCGAGATGATCCAGGAGTACGCGTCGCCGAAGCAGAGGCTAAGCGCGGCCGCCGAGAAGACCCTGCCGTTCGCGTCGCCGAAGCGGAGGCTCATCGCCGCCGTCGAGAGCAACCAGCAGTAAGCGAGGCTGAAGCAGAAGCTCATCGCCGCCGCCGAGAAGACCCTGCCGTTCGCACCGCCGAAGCGGAGGCTCATCGCCGCCGTCGAGAGCAACCATCAGTAAGCGAGGCTGAAGCAGAAGCTCATCGCCGTCGCAGAGAAGACTCTACCGTTCGCGCGGCCGAGGCCGAGGCCAAACGCAAACAAAGGCTCGCATTTGCTGCGCTCAAATTTCGCATTAGGATGTAACGTAATCGTCGGTAATTTTTCTTAATTTATTACAAGTTTCATGTTCCTATCACGCTCAGAGATGCACATTAGCAGCGTTCAATTTTACTCAGAGAGGTACAAAATTAATTCACAGACATATCCACTTCTACCTCCGGCTATGCAAACATGTCGGAAAAATGTTATCGACTCGTGCTTTTTCAGCCAAGGATCACGGTGACTCACACTCACAGAAATGGATACTCATTCACGTACATGTCTACAGCATCTGGGCAGCACTACACATAGTGTACTCACGCTCAATCAGGATGCTTAGTAACAGTGACCATCACACTGAACTCGCTCTCTAACAGTTGCACTATCGCTCATACTTGCATTCCCTCATGCACTCAATTCACATTCATCACCACTGAGAGTTGAATTCACATGCACTCACGCTCACTGGCGTTCATTCAGGTCGCCCCGCTAACCGGCCCTTACTTATGATAACTCTTTCTTAACACCGCATCTAGCTCATGCTGTACGGTAAACTCACTGCCACTGGGATTGTGACCCATTATCCACAATTTCTCTGCAGGGCATCTGCAAGAAAGATCGTGTAACGCCGTGACTTAGACAGTTCCTCGAGTCTCTATAGAACATAGAATTACAGACTTCAGATCGTTAACATGCGAGCTACTGGCCAGAGATGCCATACATGTTTTCATACTCACTGTCTACTGGAGCACCGGTGTTGAAATTGAGAACACGCGTCAGGCGCGCCGCTGCTGAGGGCGTGTGCGACCCACAGACGAAAGGACTTCACCGGGTCATCTTCGATGGGGCGATCGCAACAAGGCATTTGATCGGTGCCGGCTGGCGCACGGCTACAAATTATGTCTTTGTCGAAGTAGCGCAGCCTTATTACCGCCTCGTTTGCCGCCAGCGTTGGAAATGGTGAGTGATGCCTCAACAAAACATAGTCATGCTGTGATGACCGCAGCTGACTTGCGAATTATTTGCAGCTTTAGTCGAAGGCGTCCTGAGCAACGGCACGTAATCTAACGCCGGTGCGCCAGTCTGAGGCGCAGGTGGCATCTCTAGCTGCGCTCGCGTGCGTTATTAGCAGTGGCGAGGTATATGCAGGAAACATGAGCACGCCGTCATTACCGATACAAACTCGTGAAACGACACACTACCAAAATCACCACCGCGCAGGGCCACAGGCACATCAAGTACATGCTATCGCTTTTGGTACGACCTACTACGCTCAAGCGCGTGGCAAAGCAATCGTGCGTTGTAGCTCGCACTCAGCAGCCCCGGCCGGCATTTCGGTGACACATTTGAATTAATAGGGAGATAGCGCAAGGTAAACCGTTCATTTGCATGCCCAGAATGTATGTCTACGATTGAACGTCACAAGAACACTCACATCAGGTCTGGGAAATTAACCTATAGCAACGAGGCGTGCCATTATAGAATGGCAGGCCGGGGGCGGGTGGTACGTCAGTGATTCGCAGGTGAACAGCTTTCCACACAACAGTTCATTGCTAGTTCATTTGAAATTACGATGCTATCCTTTGACAGAGGAGCCACAGAGTTCACACCGCTGGATGCAACTTACGGCAGCGAAAAACGCAGTAAATGAAAGTTGCCGCCGAGACAAAACCGCCGCGGCTCCTAAATCCGATAACACGAAAGAAATTGTGCCTGCGTGGGCCTGGCGGTGTTCCTCCGTGCCGTGGTGTCATCAGGCGTGGTCGCGCAAGCTTCGAGCAAGTTAGTTCGATTGAAGCTTTAATGCTGCATTACGGAAACGGATACAACATCAGCCTCCTGGCAATCGCAGACAGTAACGGTACTCACCGCATTATCACAATACACATTACTTCATCATCATCATCATCATCATCATCATCATCATCATCATCATCATCAGCCTCGTTTCCTCCTTTTCAGGGCAACGACATCTCATCATCATCATCAGCCTGGTTACGCCCACTGCAGGGCAAAGGCCTCTCCCATATTTCTCCAACAACCCCGGTCATGTAATAATTGTGGCCATGCCGTCCCTGCAAACTTCTTAATCTCATCCGCCCACCTAACTTTCTGCCGCCCCCTGCTACGCTTCCCTTCCCTTGGGATCCAGTCCGTAACCCTTAATGACCATCGGTTATCTTCCCTCCTCATTACATGTCCTGCCCATGCCCATTTATTTTTCTTCATTTCAACTAATATGTCCTTAACTCGCGTTTGTTCCCTCACCCAATCTGCTCTTTTCTTATCCCTTAACGTTACACCTACCATTCTGCTTTCCATAGCTCGTTGCGTCGTCCTCAATTTGAGTAGAACTCTTTTCGTAAGCCTCCAGGTTTCTGCCCCGTAGGTGAGTACTGGCAAGACACAGCTATTATACAATTTTCTCTTGAGGGATAATGGCAACCTGCTGTTCATGATCTGAGAATGCCTGCCAAACACACCCCAGCCCATTCTTATTCTTCTGATTATTTCCGCCTCATGACCCGCATCCGCCGTCACTACCTGCCCTACGTAGGTGTATTCCCTTACGACTTCCAGTGCCTCGCTGCCTATTGTAAATTGCTGTTCTCTTCCGAGACTGTGAAACATTAGTTTAGTTTTCTGCAGAATAATTTTTAGACCCACTCTTCTGCTTTGCCTCTCCTGGTCAGTGAGCATGCATTGCAATTGGTCCCCTGAGTTACTAAGCACGCCAATATCATCAGCGAATCGCAAGTTACTAAGGTATTCTCCATTAACTTTTATCCCCTATTCTTCCCAATCCTGGTCTCTGAACACCTCCTGTAAACACGCTGTGAATAGCATTGGAGAGATCGTATCTCCCTGCCTGACGCCTTTCTTTATTGGGATTTTGTTGCTTGCTTTATGAATGGCTACGGTGGCTGTGGAGCCGCTATAGATATCTTTCAGTATTTTTACATACGGCTCGTCTACACCCTGATTCCGCAATGCCTTCATGACTGCTGAGGTTTCGACAGAATCAAACGCTTTCTCGTAATCAATGAAAGCTATATATAAGGGTTGGCTATATTCAGCACATTTCTCTATCACCTGCTTGATTGTGTGAATATGATCTATTGTTGAGTAGCCTTTACGGATATCTCCCATAGTTCTCCAACTAACCCGGTCATGTGCTAATTGTGGCAATGTTGTCTCTGCAAACTTCTTCCCGCCTACCGCCCACCTATCATTCTGGAGCCCCCTGCTACTCTTCCTTTCTCTTGGAATCCGGTCCGCCACTCTTTATGACCATGGGTTATCTTCCTCCTCATTACATGTCCTGCCCATGCCCATTTCATTACCTCGCGTTTATTCCCTGAGCCAATGTGCTCTTTTCTTATCCCTTAACGTTACACCCATCATTCTTTTTTCCATATCTCGTTGCGTCGTCCTCAATTCAAGTTCAACCCATTTCGTAAGCCTCCATGTTTCTGCCCCGTACGTGTGTACTGGTAAGACACAGCTGTTCATACATTTTTCTCCTGAGGGATAAGCGCAACCTGCTGTTCATGATCTGAGAATGCCTGCCAAACGCACCCCAGTCCATTCTTGTTCTTCTGATTATTTCAGTCTCACGATCCGGATCCGCGGTCACTACATGTCCTAAGTAGATGTTAAGTAGAAGTTACCACTTCCAGTGCCTCGCTAGCTATCGTAAACTTCTCTTCTCTTCCGACACTGTTAAACATGACATTAGTTTTCTGCAGATTGATTTTAGGCCCAGCCTTCTCCTTCCCCTCTCCAGGTCTGTGAGCATGCATTGCGATTGATCCCCTGACTTCCTAAGCATGGTATTATCATCAACGAATCGCAAGTTACTAAGGTATTCTGAATTGACATTTATCCGTAATTCTTCCCATTCCAGGTCTCTGAATACCTCCTTTAAACACGCTGCGACTAGCATTCGAGAGATCGTATCTACCTGCCTCACGAATTTCTTTCTTGGGATTTTGTTGGTTTCTTTATGGAGTATTACGGTCGCTGTGGAGCCACTGTAGATATCTTTCAGTATTTTTACAAACAGCTTGTCTACACCCTGATTCCGCAATTCCTCCATGACAGCTGACGTTTCGACTGAATCAAACACTTTCTCGTGATCCATGAAAGCTACATATAGGGTGGGTTATACTTCGCTCATTTCTCTATCACCTGATTGGTAGTGTGTAAAGGTCTATTGTTGAGTATCCTCTACGAAATCCTGCCTGGCCCGATGGTTCACAGAAGTCTAAGGTGTTCCTGATTCTATTTGCGATTACCTTAGTAAATATACTGTAGGCAACGGCAGTAAGCTGATCGGTCTATAATTTTTCAAGTCTTTGGCGTCCTCTTTTTTATAGATTAAGATTATGATGTCATTCTTCGAAGATTCCGGTACGCTCGAGATCATGAGGCATTGCGTATACAGGTTCGCCAGTTTATCGAGATCAATCTGCCCACCATCATTCAACAAATCTGCTGTTACCTGATCCTCCCCAGCTGTATTCGCCCTTTGCATAGCTTGAAAAACTTTCTTTACTTCTTCCAGTGTAACTTGTGGGATGTTATATTTTTCCAGAATATTTTCGCTTTCATTATCGTCGTGTGCACCACTGGTACTGTGTATATATCTATAGAGCTCCTCCGCCACTACAACTATCTCAGCGATATTAGTAACGATTATGCCGGCTGCATCTCTTAACGCACACATCTGATTCTTGCGTATTCCAAGATTCTTCTTTACTGTTTTTAGGCTTCCACTGCTCCTGAGAGGATGTTCAATTTTATCCATATTATACTTTCTTATGTCAGCTGTCTTGCGCTTGTTCATCACTTCTAAAGTTCTACCAGTTCTAGTCTAGTTTAGGATTAGAGGCTTTCATACATTGGCGTTTTTTAATCAGATCTTTCGTCTCCTGTGGTAGGTTACCGGCACCCTGTCTAACGAAGTTACCACCGACTTCTATTGCACACTCCTTAATGATGTTCATAAGATTGTCGTTCATTGCTTCAACAGTACGGTCCTCTTCCTCGAGGTAATGCCGAATATCAGCTCTGTAGCTTCATCCGGGATTCCTCTATTTTCCCTTTTACCGCTAACTCATTGATCGGCTTCTTACGCACCAGTTTCTTGCGTTCCCTCCTCAAGTCCAGGCTTATTCGAGTTCTTGCCATCCTATGGTGACTGCGGCGCACCTTGTCGACCACGTCCACATCTTTTATGGTGCCAGGGTTAGCGCAGAGTAACAGGTCTAATTCATTTCTAGTCTCGCCATTCGGGATCTTCAGCGTCCACTTGCGGCTATCCCGCTTGTGGAAGAAGGTATTCTCTTCTGCAAACTCTACTAATAACTCTCGCCTGCTACTCCTATAACCTATGCCACATTCCCCCCTGACCTGTCTGCAGCCTGCTTCTTGCCTACCCTGGCATTGAAGTCGCCGATCAGTGTAGTGTAGTTTGTTTTCACTTTACCCACTGCCCGTTCCACGTCTTCATAGAAGGTTTCGACTTCCTCGTCATCATGAGTTGATGTAGAGGCGCATAGCTGTACGACCTTCAATTTATACCTCTTCTTAAGTTTCACAACAAGACCTGCAACCCTCTCGTTAATGCTATAGAATTCCTGTATGTTACCAGCGATATCCTTATTAATCAGGAATCCGACTCCTACTTCTCGTCTCTCCGCTAAGCCCTAATAGCACAGGACGTGCGGGCCTTTTCGCACTGTATATGCTTCTCTTGTCGTCCTAACCTCACTGAGCTCCCTATTATATCCCATTTACTGCTCGCCAATTCCTTATTATTAATTCAAATTATAATCATCGGTGCTTTTGTCGCTTTCTATATGCTCGTCAGTGTGTGGAATGCACGTGTGCTATCGCTCCTACTAAGTGTTATGACCTCAGTCAATGCATTTCTTTACACCTACTTCAAAATTGGCACCTGTGGTCTTTCCACGTTGTTTTTGTCAAAGCTATGTCCATTTTTACCGTGGAACATGCAAAGAAGTCGGACTGTGGCATATCTGCATGCTAACTTGGGTAAGGCGATCTATTTCGGTTCTTCGGGGCATGGTAAAAGGAAACAAGTCATGGAACGAAGAGTATTGAACACATTAGAGGTGATCTTGAAATAGCTCTCAGAAGATGGCTTGACTCTTGTTATCGGAGTTTGATAAAAAGCACGGAAGGCGCTCAACAGATGTACTGGGGAGCATACAGAACGAGATGAAAGTACGTATGAATAATATTCGGAAAAAGCAAACATAACAGAGCACCAGTGACTAGTCTTATTGTACAACCCAATTATTTGAAAGTTTCAGTGCACTAAGGAGAGAGACTGAAAACATTACATTTATTACTTCCGTAGAACTTATGGCCCTAGTGCGGGCCCTATGGTATGCCTTTAAGGCGCCTTGGCACCTTCATAGGGCTCGTGTAAAGCGTTCAGTGTGTACGGTATGTTCCATGCATGGAAAGGAGAATCCGATGCTAGATTTGATTGCAACTCCGGCTCTCCATTAGTAGCGTTTCTCTTGTTTAAATTCTGTGTAAATTTGCAACTAGAAAGCAGTTTCACGCTGATGGCACATCAGAAGTGCCCAAACGCTAAAATAACGTTTCTTTACAGCACGCTTCTGCCGTTATTACAGTGGAACTTTTGAATTATTCCGGCTATACACTCCGGTCTTAGGTCTATAACTTGGTAAACACTGAAGTATATCGTGTATATGTGCCGACAAACAAATATCGATAATTGTAACGTGTATGCCTAACCAGCAAACCTTCACCATAGCTCTTTACTTTAGGAATGTGCTCAGTTCGGTCGGTTGGTAGATCTCGGTAAAGAGCAGACACATGCAGCAGGGCTGATGACGCAAAACAAACAACAAGGGCAGAGCCTTGCCCATCAGCAAGAGCCTTTATTTCATGAAGTGGCATGTTGAGTGTTTCGCAAGAAAGAAATAATGAAAATAAGAAACTGCATAAAACATGAGATACTTCTTTAAAAGCAAATAACAGTTGAAACTCGTTTTAGCGAAGTGTTGGACAAACTCGGATCATTTTGTTAAAGCGGCAAGTTCGTAAAATCGAGAAAGGGATTGCTCGGTTTTTGAAATCTGAAATTGTAACATCCCGACCCTCAAAGGGTATCGCGGCATTGTAGTCGCCACTGACCCACGCCTGCGCTGAGAAAAATCGTCGTGGGTGGCTCGAATTGCTTTAACGCATCTAACGCAAATTAACGCATCTAGGTGTTCTGCAGAGTAGTGTGAATTCAGTATTTCGCACTTTTGGTAGACTCTCACGCTCTTTTGGCACTCGGGCAAGCAGGCAAAAAAGAAAAAAAAGGAAAAAGAACTCAGAGCCTTTCCACTCTGCGAAGAAAGATCACAAGCGATGCTGTGTATGTGGGCCCCTTAATAGCAAACTGCACCTTCGCCGTGAATCTGCCCGGCATTGCACTATTTTCGAGATCGACCGACGTATGGGAAGTACTTACCACCTGCTTCACCTCCGCCGCGGGTCAGGCCGGTATTGCGTTATCTTCGGAATCGGCCACGTATGAGGAGAGATTAACGCCTGTTTCACCTCCGCCGTGGGTCAGCCTGGTATTGCACGTTCTTCGGGATCGGTCCACGTATAGGGAATGCTTAACGCCTGCTTCACCTCCGCCGTGGGTCAGCCCGGCATTTTGATAGCTTCGGGTTCGGCCCACGTATGGGGAGTGCTTAACGCCTGCTTCACGTTCGTCGCGGGTCGGCCCGGTATTTCACTATCTTCGGAATCGGTTAACGTATGGGGAGTGCTTAACGCCTGCTTCACCTCCACCATGGGTCAGCCCGGCATTCCAATAGCTTCGAGATCGGCCCACGTATGGGGAGTGCTTAACGCCTGCTTGACCTCTACCGCGGGTCGCCCCGATATTGCACTATCTTCGGAATCGGTCCACTCATGGGGCGTGCTTAACGCCTGCTTCACCTTCGCAGCGAGTCGACCCGGTATTTTACTGTCTCCGGAATCGACCCACGTATGGGGAGTGCTTAACGCCTGCTTCACCTCCGCCGCGGCTCGGCCCGGCATTGCACTATTGTCAGAATTGGCCCACGTATGTGGAGTGCTTAACGCCTGCTTCATCTCCGCCGCTGGTCGGCCCGGTATTCGACTACCTTCGTAATCGGCCCTCGTACGGGGAGTGCTTAACACCTGCTTCACCTCCGCCGCAGGTCGGCCCTGCTTTGCAATAGCTTCGGGATCGGCCCACGTATGGGGAGTGCTTAACGCCTGCTTCACCACCGCCGCGGGTAGGCCCTGTAGTGGAGTATCTTCGAAATCGGCCCACGTATGGGGTGTGCTTAACGCCTGCTTCACATTCGCCCCGGGTCGGCCCGGCATTGCACTATTGTCAGAATTGGCCCACGTATGGGGAGTGCTTAACGCCTGCTTCATCTCCGCCGCTGGTCGGCCCGGTATTCGACTACTTTCGTAATCGGCCCTCGTACGGGGAGTGCTTAACACCTGCTTCACCTCCGCCGCAGGTCGGCCCTGCTTTGCAATAGCTTCGGGATCGGCCCACGTATGGGGAGTGCTTAACGCCTGTTTCACCACCGCCGCGGGCAGGCCCGGTAGTGGAGTATCTTCGAAATCGGCCCACATATGGGGTGTGCTTAACGCCTGCTTCACATTCGCCCCGGGTCGGCCCGTGATTGCACAATCTCCGGGATCCAGGAGCCACCTCATTTCAAATAATTATCAATCACAAAACTGCGAACGTCACACAGTGCGAAGGCGCATAGTTCACATGCCATACCCTGTTTCAGTTCACAAAATTTGTGTGTATAGTAGACCCAATGGCTGGCTGTTGATCATGCCAACAGTTCAAACTTAACAACGACAATAGGAAAACGTTATCCAACTCGTGATTTCTGATATTTATACGCAGGAACGGAATGGTGAATGGCTGTGTTTCTCAGATCTTCTGCATCTGATGGAGCGGTACGCCAACGGATTTCAGCGCTACGGTGTATCTTCAGGGTGCAAGGTTTGCGTTTACGTGTCAAATTCAGCGGAATCCTTCGTCGCTGTCTACTCCCTGTGCTGTCTGGGCGCCGCTGTCCTCTTGATCAAGCCAGCGCTGCCGGAACGTAAGATGCATGCATTTCTGCAGCGTCTTTTCGCTGATCCTTTGCCTTATTTTGTTTCGACCGGAATTTAGGGCGCAGGCTCCTTTCCCAAGCGTATCACCCCTGAAGAAAGCCTAACGCCAGGCTGGGGTACACTTGTGCCAGTAGGTGCCATCCCGGCGGTGGGAACCACCGGGATGGCACCTACCGTAAAGCATTTGTAAACCAGTAGGTGCCATTCTGGTGGTGGGAACCGAACCCACAACCTCCCCCAGCGGAGGCAGCCGGTCTACCACTCAACCTCACACAAAGGCGAACTGTAAATAATCAAAAGTAACTTGTTGCTACTACAATTCACATTGGGGCATAGCAGCTGAGTGTTGTGGGATTGCGGTAATAGGTACGTGGTCGCAGGTGTGTGATTTGCAGCAGCGTCTGACTAATCGTGTCCTGGTAAAGAGAGGCCTGACATTCAGAGATTTCTGATGGGCTGCTGGTAGAAGGGCATTGCTCTTTGCCCTTTGGCTGAGCAAGGCGAGTAGTCCAGTTTCTTACCCTTCTCAGGGAACACTTGGATTTAATCAGAATGTGTTCTAGTTGTGACAATTCAATAGAGAGCAAAGCGTTCAGCGAGTAACACGTAAGCCATGGCTGGGTGAATAACAGCGGATGTGATAAGCGAGAGGTGTTGTGGTTTCCTTGCTTTCTTGCTTCCTTTTTGTGCTTAGAAGGTACTCGTGGTTTGGCCTAAAAGCGCTACACAACGTTGTAGCGCCAAAATCAGGTGAAATAAATGGAAGTGCGGTAACGCATCATTTGAATAATTTAAATTGCGGGATTTTACTTGTCAAAACCGCGATCTGATTATGAGGCACGCCGTAGTGTAGGATTCCGGAAATTTCGACCACTTCGGATTCTTTAACGTGCACCAACATCTCAGTACACGAGTGTTGTCGCATTTCGCCCCCATCGAAATGCGGCTGCCGCGACTGGGATTCGCTCCCGCGACATCGTGCCGAATAGCCCCACGCAATAGCCACTAAGCAACCACGGCGGGTGACAACGTGTCAATTTTACTTATAGAAGCAATCAGCTCAGGCTGCATGTTTGCTACTAATTTTATAAGCCACAAACATTCCTGAATACATAAATGCCTACACACCAGCCTCAGTATCTGCCGCCTCAGTGCCACTTGGACAGTATAACTTCATAGTGTAAGTTGTAGCTGTGCTTCCATCGAACGCTGAGTGTGAGGACAAGAAATTAGAACACTATTGATCCGATAACACGTGCTAGCTCGCGGCCAAGGCCAAGCGGTACGTCAAACCGTTCCGCCCCGACGCTTCCCTAATAAATGTGGATGCGATTGCCTTCAGTAGCGGCCTCCACATATTGGTATGGTGTTGAACACTAGACCGTGATGCAGGCAGGACTTGAGCCTTAAGGGAACAGGGTAGGCAAATTTTCCGAAAAAAATCGACTTTTTGTTTTTGGGTAATTTAAAATCTCTATTCTTTCCTTAACATGGCCCAGTGTTTCATTTGCGCCTACGCGAAATATTTACCTCAAAATCAACATTTTTCGAAACCTAGGCAGCATCCAGCCACGCCCCCTTTCCCACATGCTCGGGAACTTTGCCTCTCCTAAACTGAAAAAAAAAATTTTTTTCACCGCCTATTTTTTTTTCACGTTTAGCGGAATGGCTGTCACTCATTTGGCAACAGTGAAAACCTAGCTAACATATTTCACTTAGCCAAACGAATCCCAAGACGCAGCTGGATTACTCGCAACGCGGGGCGTTTTGCGCGTGCTTTGGCGTGCTTTCGCGGACAATCGAATTTATTTATACTTTGTTGCTGGTTATTTAGCGGTAATGCAATGACGAAGCCAAAGAAGAGCTTTAAAAAACGTCTCTTCCACGGAAACTGGCATAAGTCGATCTCCAATGACCCCAATTGTCTGCAACACAATCCAGGAGTGGGCACCACGGCCACCACGTGCGCGTCTGCATCGAAGCTTTCGCGCTCGGTGGAACGCTGGAAACGGAACGCCAGTGTTTCAGCAGCTCTCAAAGCCTGAGCTTCTCCAGAAATGTTTCCATGGAAAAACTCAGAACGCGAATGAGGCGTTCAACAAGGTTGTATGGGAGCGCACTCCGAACAATGTCTTTCTTGGCCTCAAGATGCTGAAAATAGTGACAATGGATGCTGTGCTAACTTTTAATGACCGTAGCATTGCTCGAGCTGACATTTTGAGGTCATTCGGAGGTTCTCCAGGACGGTTCACAGACCAGTGGTTGCGCGAAGTTGACCGGCGGCGAGTGTACTTTGCAGAGAGGGCTACACGACTGGTAACTAAGGAGGCCGGGAAAACTAGGCAGCTAGCTCAGAAAAGAAGTGTTGATGATGGAGGGGACTACCAGGCTGGTGGCTATTGAAAAAATGCGCCAGAATTTGTTTCTATAGTCCAATATTGCAATAAAGCTATTTCTTCCACTTCAAAGTCAATTATCTCAAAACACCAAATTTTGCTGCATTTGACCCTTTTTTTCAGAAACTACAAGCGCTAGGGCGACAAAATTTTCCAGATATTCAGCAAACATTACAGAAAGTCTACTGAACCAGGATTTTAAATATTCTTGAAGGGGATTTTTGTTTACAGGCTATTTACTGCAGATTTTGGCTCTAAAATGTGGTGGGTCCAGTAAAAAAAATGAAAACAAAAAATCTAATCTCTAAAAAGAAATAATCCTGGTTCAGTAACACTACCTAACATTGCTGATTACAATGCCACCAAGATTATTGTTCTAACCCCAGCAGATCATGAGAAAAAGGGTCACGAACATAGCCTAAAATGCATGGCTAGAATAGGACCTACCCTGTCCCCTTAACGCCATCTTAGGGCGTTTTGCTCGGGGACGAGCAGAGCAGGTTCATTGCTACTGCAGGCGGGAGGAGATGCTGCATGTCTTTATACTCATGCCTCTCATGTGGTTACTTTGCTAATAATAGAGCTTGTTGAAGACTCTGATCAGTCGGAAGCTTCAGAAGCATTGGCCTGCATTGACAAATATCCGTATGCCAGAAGTGTTAATAGAAAGTAATGCCAGTAAATTGCACTGCAGGACATATTATCAACGAGCGCAGCTCAATCAATGAAAGCCACTCCTCACCCAGAAAAGCACATATGGGATTTCAGGCCGTGAACGTAGGGCCTAAAAGCCTCCCATTGTTTTAGCGTGTAACGTTTCTTACACGCTGATTAGTATATATGTGGGTAGTCCACAAATGTCATGCCAGAGTTCTTTTTTTCTTCGACCTGTATTCACACCAAGAAAATTCTGGCCCTGTAATTTTTCGCATGACAAATTGTTTCTAATCTTCAGCTTGACATATCATTAGCGGATGCTGCTAGCCAATGGGGAACACGTTTACGAACAAAGAACATTGAGAATTTGTATCATTATCGAAACGTTTAGTACAACACCCTGAAGAAGTAACGCCGATGCTAAAAAGAGCCACATGCCATCTGATGTCCCATCTCTTGTCCAGTCGTTCAAAGGGATAAAAGAAAACGTGGATGTTTTTTGTCAATTTACTTGAGTTGTTTTGGGTGTTTGTATTTGAGTGTATGTCGCTCAAAGGCCGAAAACATTCCAGGCCAGATGCGAGGCCGAATGCTGCATTTCTCTCCTCTCGACAATTAAATACTGGACGCGCGCAGTTATTGAAGATGCCCCCGCAAGTGAGCGGCGGGCCCTCGCAGGCGCTCATGAAGCGACGCAGCTGGCTTACCACACACAGGATTCAATTCACCTTTTCCCATTCAGCAGCGAATTTCCACCGAGGAGGAGGTCAGGGATACCTAGCGAAGTTCTGCACCTGCGACTTTTCGCAGCGGTGTCACCGGCACCCGCTACAGTCGATGCAATTGACTTGAGCGCCGGTGCAGACCAATAGGCCAGTGCGCATGCGCATGCGCATGGCTATGCGAAAACGCGTGGAGTGTTCGCGTTTTTTTTTTCTTTAAAGCTTGTCGCTATACTGAACCAACGAGGTTGCTACGTTTGAGGTAAACTTTACGGCAAGGTCGCTATACTTGTTGGTAGAACTGTTGAGTGCACACTATTAATCGAAACTCACATTCAACTAATTAAGAAAGAGCCCCCAATAATCTTGTAAAACCATTTATTTACGGCACATGTTGCAATTTAACACTTGTAGCCAGTGAGTACGCAAGGCGTACTCAATTGGAATGAATTTTCACAATAAGACCAGTTTGCAGATATGCGCCTTAAACTTGCCCTATACTGAAGTGTTGTTCCACGTATTTTTTTTTATCACAACATTCGTTTCTACACTGAAGCGCAAAAGCAACTGGAATGCCGATGTATTTCGTTCCACACTTGTTTACCTAACTCGGAACTGGTGTAAGCCTGGATGTTCACTTCAAGCGTATATGTCTTACATTGTCACTGCCTGCAATTCGTAAATTGCAATATGTGCCGTGAAGTAACTAATCAGAAACATAATCAAACAATTTTTGTTAAAAAGTTGAAGGCGTGTCAGATTTTTCTGACCTCTGTATAATCCAGCTCAAGTAGAAGAATTAGGCTAGTTGCCACAGCCGATTTCTAAGAATTCCTTAAACTTAAGAATGGTCACACTGTATTACAGGGTAACATGACGTAACACATCAACTAAAGCGTTTGCTTTCATCTCGGGCCCGCGCAGGCATCGAATTAACAGTCAGTCTAACAGCGTGGTTAAGCATAAGGCTTTTGCCTAACTATTATGTTTACAAAACAATGAATGAGGACAGGTGGAAATGAGGACAGGGTTTACGTGGAGACTTAAGCGTTGCAGATATTCTCCGCTCCCTGCCCCCCACACACACAGAAATAGGGAAAACAGTTTATAACAACAAAATCGCGGGCAACCTGACTTTTTCAATCACAGGAACACGCTATGTCTACCTTATGCCATCATATGTTTGTTTTCGATGTGAGTTAAAGCAGGACAAATTTCCATGGCAGCCCTACGCTCATGTTCATGCACTTTTGATTATGAGGTGATGTTTATACACGTAAATTAATACAGTGCCTCTCCTTAATCTGCCTGGAACCTCCGTTTAGTATTGACTCGTCCAAAAACCACGAGTAACGGTACCATCGTGTTCAGATTTTCATAAACGAGCCAAGTCGGTTGTCTTCATAGATGCACCTTTTGTATGTTTTGTCTGTTTTATTCACCTTTCGTGTTCTGAATGCATTACATTTATTCTTGATTTAAGCTCTGATAGTTGAATTTACTACTACGCTTGCTAACGACCCGAAATCGAGCGCATCTTGCGAAACTGCAGCAATGCAAGATTATTTCACACTTCATTAAAACAAATAAATACGCATAAGAAATATTGCGACAGAACCCACGTTACGATGACTTTCGACGTTACTGCGATGAGTAATGGTGCAATATAGCCACCATCTATGTGATAATGACGACCCGCTTCGAAAACGCCACCCTAATTCTTATTTAACTTCACTGCGTCTCCATGACACCGCTACCATTCCTTATGTTGTGTTGTAGGGATCATGGATCAAGATGTAGAGCCCGCATTTGAGTCCTGGAAATGACTCGAAACATCGTAATGCAATGCCAAGGTAACGGTGGCGCGAGACCAGTAAAGAATGTCTGCCTTACAGAAGCGCTGGGATTCAAGTCATATAGAAGTATTAACTGCACCATAGCCGAGATAGGTTTAGGATGCTTAGCGCTTTGGTGAAAAAAATAGCAGGGAAGTGATTGGTGTAACCGGATTCATCACAATTGTAGATGATTGCACGGTATTTTGGTAGATGTTTTAAATGCTAAAGTTAGAATTATATTAGCTGAGCAAAACGGTTGAGGGCGATAGGCGCAGTGAAACCTGATTACAACAAACAGACTAAGTGATTTGTCTCTGCCCCATTTGCAAGGGGAAGCCAATAAACGTCATCATCATTGATCACGTAGATCGGCAGCAATATATCAAAATATGTAAGTACTTCTGGATCATTCGGGGACATTATCGAAAGCTTCCCTTAGAAACCGCCCGTTTTGTTTGTGTTCTCTTCCGCTGTCCCCGTTTTTATTTGCGGTCAATATGATACGCAGTAAACACTAACTAGGCCAAACTGAAGTTCTTCTTCTCCCACTGCCGATCATCGAAGCAAAAATACAGCTAAGGATGTATTTACTGGGAAAGTACATGACAATTTGACCAGCCCAGCAGTTGCACCTGTTTAGTGGCTGGTGCGCTAAAGCAGCCCACTGTAGATACAAGGTGGGGGCGTCGTTCAAACGCAGCAGAAATGACGGCAATTTGAAAGAGTCAACATGCAAAGTGGCTTGCTACGCTGTCCGTCAAAGAGTCTTACGTCCCATTAACGAGGGCAAATATAATCAGCATTCGAGTGAGCGAGCTACGCTGCTATAAATATTTTGCAGCCGCTGCTAATTAGACAACGAAAGTGTCATTTGCAAGTTGAATGGCTAAATTTTCACCAGAATATATCCAATTATGATAAGTCACGAGGGAGAAAATAGCAATTTGTTAGATCAATCACAATTTATCAGTTGTCGCTCAATAATTTATAACCAGAGGGCATCGCATCCGAGGCACGGGATCACTGTAAAAAAGGAAATGTGCTTCCCATTAAAGAAAGAACGCAGACACTACTAATGTTCTGAAATCGAGAAAAAAAAACAATCAGCAAAACGCTCCAACTGCATCGACTGTTCCATTTTTCTACCTCTGATTTCAGACCACACTGCTTCACGCAGTGAAGTGACTTTATTGAAAGCAATCAGCTGCGACTGTGTTCCGTGTGGAGCCTAGCTAAATATTTCTTTGTGACACACAACGAATGACGAAAATGACATGTGCACACGCCTTAAGTGGCATTCAATTTACTTTTGGAAATTGATGCGTCCTCTGGATGCATCAATTTTATTTTCATTCTTCCACGTTTAAAGATAAACTATGGAGAAGAGAGCCTGTAATACTAACTACAAAGTTAATTAGGTATTATGCCTTGCGTAATGTTTATAGTTTGCCTCGGACTTAATTTAGACTCCATTTCATTAAAGGCACGCAAAAGCTTTTCTTTTAATGTCCTCTTTTTATGCATTTTCTCTGTTGTGAAATTGTGCTCTAGATTTTTCCTTCCACAACGTTTCAGATGGCCTGTCAGATTTTTCACTGCATGTTAAAATAAATAGTGCCTGCGTTCTACGCTCGTATGTAGTTTTTTTGTACATCTTGTTTGGGCCCGAGATCACCTCAGGTTACCCTCTTCTGGAGTTCTTTTGTGTGTTTGAGCGTGTGCGTGTGTGTGCACCCAGTTAACTGTCTGACTGGGACGGACAACGACTTCAATGTATATGTTATAAAAATGATGTAAGCAATCCCCACCGTGATGCCTTTGACCCGGAGGTTATTACTGCAACAGAATACGAATGAATACAGCGTTTCTTCATGTGTTTCGGCAATAACAGCTTGTACTGGTCCGTCAGCAGAACGTTTAAAAAATTACCACCACGTCGGAGCCAATGGGCCTTGCTTTTTCCACAAATTAAATATTTCCTGTATTGGGCAAATTGATCCGATTGAACTTTGCGCCTAGGAACAGAGACACGTGAAATATGTTTTAAATTACATTGTCAGGACTAAATGTAGCCTGTGCTTTTATAGAAATAACAAACCTGTCCAGGTCACACGTACGCGCGTGAACTCATACATGACGGCGTATTTTCTATGTGACAGGCAACAAGAATGATCAGCGGTTGTACTTTACAAGCATTCTAATCCTGTAATTCTCTTGTGGCATCCGGGGTGATTGTTCGCGTGAGCGTAAAAAAGAAAAATAAAGAGAAAACACCGAGGGCTGTTGCGATGGAAGCCGGAAAAAAATTGTTCAAATCGAATGAAGGGTGTAGCCTAAAGTCTTTTCGTGTATGAAGCTGGTACGGCTGAATAATAAAAAAATGCACCGAAACAGACAGTTCCAAAATTATTAAAAAATAACAATATTCCCGGTCAACTCAAAGGTAGGCTACTGTTTCACAGGGATGGCGGCTATACAAAAAAAGGGCAAGAAGAAAATGCAAACACAAATGCTGTATCGCTGCACTGCTTGAGTGCTGCTTGCACTAAAGTCAACCATGAGCCTGAAATGAACGCTCTCGAAATTTTTTCTAGAATTCTTTTAATGCGTAAGCATTACGAGTGTCGAAGAAACAAAAAAAAGTACACGTGTCTGCACTGCGCAACGCGGATCACGCTATAAAAGTATACAGGGTGTCCCACAAAACATGAGCCAAGAATGTAAACATTAAAGGCGAGTCGGAAGCAAATTGAACCGACGCATACTATACGCAATAGCCTATAGTAACTCACAAATAATTAAGTTTATTAACCCTACTTTTTAACGATTGGCTGAGGACCCAAAATATTATACGCATATTTGTACAGCACCTACAGAAATGATCGATCGAGTTGTATGCTTTGGGATGCGTGTTAGGTAGTTCTTTTTTCCGCGTTGATAAAACAGCCCGCGAAATATGAAAAAAAGTAACGTGACCGAGCGCTTGCGCAGTGGCATCGTGTTGCTCTCAAGCGTGCGTTCGGTGAACAACCCGTCGGATGATGGCAAAAAGGCATGCTGCCGCTGGCCGAGCGCTGCCAATAAAGAACGCCCTGTCGCGTCTTCGCCACCACTCATGATGCAGCCGACCTTGTTCATGGAATGCACGCTTGAGAGCAGCACAATATATATATATATATATATATATATATATATATATATATATATATATATATATATATATATATATATATATATATATTGAAATACTACGGTTGAGACGACGCTTTATTCCAAGAAGGAAAAATGGCGCCGACGCAAAAACGAACACGAGCCGATGATTGATGATGACTTTGTACAGATGAAGATGAAGTCCGCATAAATGCTTACACTAATTTCCCCCGTGGACGGAAGCGGCCAGCCTGGCCGCACATTAGACAGTGGAACGGATATGAAAGGGCTTCAGGCGAGAAACGTGCACGATCTCTGTTCCGCGGCAGCGTCGGTCGGTTGGGGACTCAACAGGTGTAACGCGATAGTTCACCGGCGAGGTCTGCTCGATGACTTTGTAGGGGCCAAGATATCGAGACTCGAGCTTCTCACATAAACCGGGTGTTCGCGCAGGGGTCCATAGGAGCACATCGTCACCAGGGCAGTAGGAAACGGCGCGATGAGAGGCATCGTACCGATGTTTGCGATCGTCTTGGCTGGCTGCAGTGTTCATACGGGCGCGACGACGACAGTGGGCAAGACGAGACACAAACTGGTCGCAAATGAATGGTGAAGCATTGACGGGGCCAGAGAAGAAAGAAACGTCGAGTGATGAGGTTGGGTGGCGGCCGTATACTAAGAAAAACGGAGAGTATCCGGTGGTCCGTTGAACAGACGTGTTGTACGCAAATGTTACAAATGGGAGAATCGCATCCCAGTTACGATGATCAGGTTGAATATACATGGATAGCATGTCACACAGCGTGCGATGAAATCGCTCTGTTAGGCCGTTGGTTTGAGGGTGGTAGCTAGACGTTGTCTTGTGCACGGTGTTGGACGCTTGCAGAACTTGATTAAGAGTGCTTGAAAGGAATGCCTTGCCTCGGTCGCTCAAAAGAACGTGAGGCGCCCCGTGACGTAAGTAGACAGCCTGCAAGAAGAAGGCCGCTACTTCTGAGGCAGCTCCTGAGCGTATTGAGGCTGTTTCAGCGTACCGGGTCAAATGGTCAACAGCAGTGACGATCCATCGGTTGCCGTCTGGAGTAGGTGGGAGTGGCCCGAAAAGGTCAATGCCGACGACAGAGAAGGGTTGTGCTGGACAAGGAAGTGGTTGTAGGGTCCCGACCGGAGCAGTAGTAGGTCGCTTACGGTGTTGGCAAAGCGTGCACGAGGCAACATATTTAGCTATGCTCGTGGAAAGGCCTGGCCAATAGAATCGGCTGCGTATGCGCTCGTGTGTTTTGTTGTAACCCAAGTGGCCTGACGTCGAGTCATCGTGCGAGGCCTGCAGAACTGCAGCGCGAAGAGAGCGCGGTAGAACGGGAACCCATCGATGGCCTTCTGGGTGAAAAATGTACCGGTAGAGCACGTCGTCTTCAAACTTGAACAGTTTGAGTTGTTTCCGTAGCCTGGCATTGGGAGGAGATGAAACACCGCTAAGGCGATTGATGATACTATGGCAATAGGAATCGGCGCGCTGGTGAGTGGAAAGCACTGAAAGGCGGTTTGGTGAAGTCAAGGAAGAAATCGGTGTAAGAGACGAAGCGTCCTCCGTGCGGCCAATTTGACAAGGTGATGTGATGTGCCCCGATGATGGTGGTAATGGGCATCGTGAAAGAGCATCGGCATCTTGGTGCTTCCGTCCGGACTTATATATGACATTGAAATCATATGCTTGCAATCGGAGTATCCAGCGGCCAAGGCGCCCGGACAAGTTTTTGATCGTCGACAACCAACATAGGGCATGGTGGTCGGTCACAACCGTGAAATGTCGACCGTGGAGGTATGGACGAAATTTCTGAATGGACCAGACAACAGCCAAACACTCTTGTTCGGTTATCGAGTACTTCTTTTCCGCGGAAGTGAGAGTACGGCTTGCATATGCAACAACCTTTTCGCAAAATTCGTGGTCGCGCTGCAGCAGTACGGCACCAATTCCGTGACCGCTGGCGTCAGTATGCACTAATGTGGGCGCCTTGTCATCAAAATGACAAAGAACAGGTGGTGATGTTAGTGCGCGCTTGAGTTCTTGGAACGCGGCTTCACACTGATCGTTCCAATCGAAGGAACTGGAACTAGAAAGGAGCTTGTGGAGAGGCGAGGCAATGCTGGCAAAGTTCCGGATAAAACGTCGAAAGTATGAGGCGAGTCCAATGAAGCTGCGCAGTTCTTTTGCACGAAGTGGACGTGGAAAGTTGAGCACCGCGGAAATTTTATCCGGATCGGGCTGGATGCCGGCTTTGCTAACGAGATGACCCAGGACTTTAATCGTTGGGCTAGCGAAACGGCACTTCCTCGTGTTTAGTTGAAGTCCGGCATTAGAAAGGCATGTGAGCACTTCATCTAAGCGTTGCAGATGGTCAGTGAAAGTCGAGGAAAACACGACGATGTCGTCGAGGTAACAGACAAGTTTTCCACTTGAGGCCGCGAAGAACCGTGTCGATCATTCTTTCAAATGTGGCGGGAGCATTGCATAGACCGAAAGGCATTACATTAAACTCATAAAGACCATCCGGAGTAGAAAAGGCGGTCTTTTCTTTGTCCGCTTCGTGCATTGGGATTTGCCAATATCCGGAGCGAAGATCAAGGCTGGAGAAATATTGCGCGCCTTGCAACGAATCAAGGGCGTCATCGATACGGGGCATCGGATATACATCCTTACGGGTGATCTTGTTTAGCGCACGGTAGTCAACACAAAATCGTACCGATCCATCCTTCTTCTGCACCAAAACGACGGGTGATGACCAAGCACTGGCGGAGGGACGTATGACGTTTCTTTTCAGCATATCGGCGACGTTCTCCTCGATGATTTTGCGTTCGGCCAAAGAGACTCGGTAGGGACGACGGCGTACAATAGTCTGGCCATCGGTGTCGATACGATGGAAGGCAACGGAAGTCTGTCCGAGGGACGAAGTATCCATATCGAAGGAGGCCTGGTGCTTCGTAAGCAATTTTAGCAACGCTTCATGTTGAGCAGCAGTAAGGTCAGGGCTTATCACGGAAGTAAGGGCAGATGAAGCAGATTTGTCCTGTTGAGGAAGAGCTGGCGAGGCGGCAAGAGGAAGCAGGGAGACTGGTTGGGTATCCACATAACAGGTCACTGCGGAGCCTTGAGGTAGGAGGATTGTCTCAGAGGTCGCATTTAAAGCGATGATTAAGGCAGAGCTTTCTTTGAACCGCACCATGCAGGAAGCGAAGACAATCCCACGGGCAAGACAGCGACCGTAAGGAGTGATGAACACGTCACCAATGGTGATGTCCGTAGAAGAGAGACTTATGACTTGCTCGTGGCCGGGAGGCAGCACAGAATCGGCAGCAGTGAGAAAGCGCAGTCGTGGCTCATCGGTACTCCCGCCGCAATGAACTGTCTCGCTCATATGGACGACACGTTGACGGCAAGAGATTAAAGCGGACGCTGACGAGAGAAAGTCCCAACCCAAAATTAGTTCATGAGCGCACGGGAATAAAATCGCGAACTTAATGTGATGACAGATACCATCAATGAAGACGCGTGCTGTACATTGGGCTGATGGTCGAATTATTGCTCCATTAGCCCCAATCAGGGATGATCCAGTATAAGGCGTCTTCACTTTCCGCAGACGAGAGCACAGGTCGGCACGCATAACAGATATAGTAGCTCCCGTGTCAATCAGAGCTAACAAAGGCACACCCTCCACAGACACCAATAACATGTTCGAAGGACGTTCAGGAGGACTTGGAGCACTTCGCGGTGATGCAGTTTTCCCTCCAAAAACTGCACTGGTTAGTTTTCCGGTCGCTGGACATGGAGTTGGGAGACAGGGCGAAGTGGCGAAACAGAACGTCGGAGCGGCGATGGGGAGCGGCGTCTCGAGGCACGTGTGTTGCGTGCGGTGTTGGAGAAGTCGGCCGGAGATGGAGATCGGCGAACGGGAGGATTATCGTCATAAGTGCGGTAAACGCGAGGAGGTGGCTCATCGCGTTCAAAGGCCGCGTAACCACGACGTTCGTCTTGCTGGCGGCGTCGGCAAAACCGGGAGATATGTCCTCGAAAGCCGCAGTAGTAGCAGGTAGGCCTCGACGAACGCCAGGCAGAGTAGTAAGGCGGGTTCGGAGCTCGGGTGACTAAGGGTGCCAGGTGATCGTGAACAGGCGCAGATGGTGTAATTGGAGGCGGCGCGGCTGGCATTGCAGCAATCTGGGCGTAAGAAGCCGGTTGTGGGCAAGGAGAAGCGTTGGTATGCTGGGCGTTATGCAGGGAGGCCAATTCCTCCTTAATAATACCGCGCAGGTCAGTAGAAGCAGGTTGGACGTGAGCGCTGCTGCAAGGGGTTGAGCCATGCGCTTGCAATTCCTCACGAATTATGGCTCGAATGATAGACCGGAGCTCAATACTGTTGGCAAGGGAGTTGTCCGAAAAGTCCGGTTGCAAGCGGATTGACTGCAGGGCGTCGAGGCGCTGACAGACGGAGACGACGTCCGACACCGTCGAAGGGTTTTGAGCGGCGAGTGCGTGGAAGGCAGTAGAGCCGATACCCTTAAGAAGGTGTCGCACGCGATCAGGTTCTGGCATGGCACTGTCGACACGGCGGCAGAGCGCGAGGATGTCCTCAATGTACGAGGTATACGATTCGCCATAATGCTGGACGCGCTCAGACAGCCTCTTTTTCGCAACTTCCGAACGAACCGTGGGCGTGCCGAAAATCCGCCGTAGCTGCTCCCTGAAAGACGACCAATCACGGAAGTCTCTCTCATGATTCAGGAACCATGTCTTGGCTACTTGAGAGACGTAAAATGGCACGTTGGTCAACCGCGATGTCTCGTTCCAGTTGTTGTATTCGCTGACACGATCGTAGTTGTCGAGCCAGTCTTCAACGTCCTCACCTGGAAGACCAGAGAAGATTTCAGGGTCGCGATATCGGTTGTTGGCAGGGCCGGGATTGGGGGTGGCTGGAACTTGAACCGAGATGGTGGATGCTGCGGTCTGGTCTTGCGACATGGCGGCCTCTTGGCGTAAGCGGCGTCCCGAACGTAGCTCCAGGAGAGATCTTGAAGTGGAATGAGGGCGAAGGGATCTTAAAGCGCCTCCACCACTTGAAATACTACGGTTGAGACGACGCTTTATTCCAAGAAGGAAAAATGGCGCCGACGCAAAAACGAACACGAGCCGATGATTGATGATGACTTTGTACAGATGAAGATGAAGTCCGCATAAATGCTTACAATATATATATATACGGCGTACGGGGGGAGAAAACCACAGTCAGCAAGGCTGGGAAGTGCAATTCGTCGTCGTTTAGCGGTCCAGTGAACAGGCAGCGAGCTCCTCTGGCGGGTGGCACTGATCGTTCCGCTATGGTCGCTGGTCTCGGAGACGATTAACGCATCGCTGTTGGAAAAACGCGGCAGGAGCTCCTTGATGCGGAATCACTGTGTGTAGCATAGAACGTGGTTGGTCCCAATGATCGCGCTCGGTCGTAATACGCCGCGCTTGTCTACGACGTATCTTCCGTGCACTTTTGCAGAGTTTACGCTGACAGAACGAAGCTCCTTGGGGTGCTCTAACGGGTATATCTTGATGAAATGTTGTGCACTGCACCGCCATCCAGGTCAGTGCCATGCCATCGGCAGCGGTGGGCTGATCGTCACCGACACCAGCTTTCAGAGCGCAGCACTTGCTACCGCCCACGAGAGAAGATGGTTGGGCGCGCACTGGACGGTTCAAAGAAGACAAATTCCATTTCCCGGTCTTGTCAACTGCGGTTTTCTTCACCCGCGTGTCCTCACAACTGACAGAACCATTTCCGGCAGCGTGGCCGAGTGTAATAATTCTCATGAAGAAAAAGAGGCACTTCTGCTCGGGCGCTCAGCCTGCATGCGTGACAGCAGATGACTGGAGCTTAGTGTCGGACCCGTGCTCGACATCAGCAATCGTGATCACTGCCGTGTTGATCTGTCTGGCTCCCCTGAGCGAGGCCTCGTTGGGCGAGGCATGTACGTCTCCACATTCGGCAAATGACTGGTGTGAAGTGTGAAGTTTGGGTCAGTGACACAAACTCAGTAACGCAAGTTGGCGAGACGCTCCGTGAAGAGTGAAACATACCTATTTCATTGTTAGTGCTGCTCCCTAAAGCTCTGGCGTGAAAAGCGTTCATTGAAGAACGGCATATACCCAGGGCATTTGTGGCGCAGCCTGCTGCTTCATCGGGTTGCTGTTGTTGAGGACCCCTTTCATGTAGGTTCGCATTCGCTCAGCATTGGAGAAACGTAAGGAAATTAGCGTCACTGTCGAGTGGTAGGTTCTGAGCGGCTCGCACCTCGTTGCTCAGGTTATCATGAAGGTCAATCATTGAAGAGCGCTACACACCTAACCGCACGCACAAAGTCGCCCAAGTTTGTGCGAAGACGTTCATTGGAGACTAATAGAGGCCGAGTGGCACATACCCAGTACTGCAAGTCGGTGTCGAAGAGTTTCTTCGAACAGCGGCACCCACCCCGTCCTGAGTTAGGGCAACTCACGTCAGCGGGAACCGGGTTTGTTGTATGTGCACATTGCCGCATGCTCAGTGACATCAAGTAATTCCAATTACTTGTTTGGAGCGCTGTTACTTCCGCACAGCATCCCCAAGCGTTACCCATTCCCCACTTACTACTAAGTTACCCATGTAGGTGGAGAAACTTTTAGATACAAACGTACAAATATAGGTGGAAACAGTATACACTTAGATAGGTAGCCCCCGGAAAGTGGGTGATGTGCGCTAAGAATGGCATTCAAGGCTCCCAGATTTTTTTAGGCGCGTAGCGTACAGCTACAGTAAAACATTACTGCCACAATTTACATGAAGGGTCCAATATTCAGATATCTACAGATGACAGAATGTTGCCCTTCTACCTAACAATGCTTTCTGTTCTCCTGTCGATCGCCAACTGAGCAGCGCTAAGCTCCGCCTTCAATGGCTCTGCATGTGACTTCGTTTCATCAACTGCCGGCTGTCTTAAAGTCACCGCGCGAAGCCTCTCAAAACTCTCGACTAGACACCTGGCCGCCGATCCCCCGGGAGAGCTATCCAAACAGCCAGCGTTCCAAGGTTCTATCACACCGCCGAACGTGTCCGGTAATCCGGTAATCACAGGCGAGCTGTGCGTTTTGACAGATGGACGGAGGCGTAAACTGAAGCCCATTTATACTACTACCGCTGTAACGAACGGTATTTAGCGTAAACGCAAGTGGCCTGAGTTTCCTCCATGGTGCAGTCACCTGGTGCGGCCGAGCGTAAACAGCTAAACACGAAGTTACGATTACGCTCCTGCAGAAAATTTACACCAAAAGGAAATTAGCACCCACATGGTTGCTACTACATTGGCTTTTCCTCTGTCTAGTTAAGCTCTGTGCCACTAGGTGGCTGCACCGTACGGGCCGTTCACGATTGGGCCTCAAATCGACCGGTAAAACGACCAGTCCGCTTGCGCTTGCGTTTACCCTATGCATATATTCTAGAAGTTTCCATTGTGGTCGTGATCCCATGGCATCAAGGCCGCCAACGCGGAGATACAACCGCTGATCGGATACAAACAGCCGGATGCGGTGGAGCCACTTTGCCCGCATACTTCCGTGCAGAGCTCCACGAAGTCGCAGCTTGACATGTGCTCGATTTGCAGCCCACAACATAGCAAGGGCGATCCATGGTGCTCGCGAAATGAAGTCTCGAAACCAGCATTCTCCGCGCAGCTGGCGGCAACACGGTGAAAGGATTACACAAGCAGACGTCACTTGCTGTGTGGCGGAAGTGATTTAGTGCAGCGATAAATTTCCGTCATGTATTTTCTTCTCGGTACTTCTTTGATGGATACGAATTAACCAACAAGCAACTAATACGAGAAATATTTGTTCGCCATGAAGTTGGAAAAATTTTTGATGACGCAACCTGTGGAGTGAACGGGATAGTTCGTTCAACTGACGTTAATTGGGCTAATTACATCAATTGGGAGCAGGTGGCTGAAAACTCAGGGAAGCGGCGGCGCTGTTATCGGTAGCAATGCACATTTCTTAAGCCTTATAATAAATCAAACGCTTTACGTGGAGTGCTTGAACGCATCAATTAATGACCAGTACGACTGATCCAAAGGACTTCGTACGTTCGTACAAAATCGTTTCAGGGCCCACTTAAAATATATAGATTGGGTCCCAGTAGGCTATACTGATGAATTCCCAATTTACTGAACCACGGGTAGCATGTATACTTGTTTAATTCGACGTATCGATGGCGAACGCTCACGTAAGCTTTAAAATATTGTTGTATTGTTTTGCGGAACCCACGGTGATACATCTTCTCCAACTACATTTCACGATGAAAGGGTTAAAGTCTTTAGCAAGATGTAAACTTTATCGAACATATTTACCTTACTCTCATATTTTTTGAAGAATTTCGATTGTATCAATTTATTATTGTAAATTTTTTAATATTTCTGTATCTATTGTAACTACTGGGCGGACGAGGTTTTCCGATCTGCCCGCGATAGTATTCATTGCATACCAAAAAACTCTGTAGAGGACAGACGCTACAGCAAGGCCTCGCTTGGTACTAGATGAATTGATGTTGGCGGAATTTCTTTCGGCGGAGTTGAGAAAAAAAACCCTCCTGCCCGTTGCTTTTATCCACATCTACAGTTCCGTCTTCCGCCATGGGATATCGGGAGCTAAAGAAACACTTATCTTCCAGCTGTGATTAGGCATCGGCTTTACAAACGGCTGTGAATTATGCATCGGAATGGCCAACAACTCTACACGCGATGACTGTAGCGGCAAGGAGAGTACTACGCTTCTTCTTCGCGAATATGCTCGTTTCAGAGCACCCAGGACCGAACTATCAACCACGTTAGAAGAACCGACGATCGCCATCTCTTGCAAAACGACAACCCTCGGACGTTTGTCGAGAGCGTCCCCTGCACAGAAGGTGCCTTTCAAGGACAAGTTAACATAATAATAAATTTTCAGTGTAATGGCGAGGCCCGTCGTTATCACGTACATTTTCGTTTTCGCGCTCGTGTCTCTTTCTATATTTATTTCAACATTCACCTTGCCCCCTCGCAGGGTAGCCTGTCGAGCTACAAGGGCTAACCTTCCCGTCTTTAGCTAGCTTTCGCTCAGCGTTTTCCAGCTACTGTGCTTGGAGGTAGTGAGTTTGTGGCATTGTAGGTAAACACGGCAATCTTTGTCAGGCGGCGTGTTCAATGTATGATAGAGGAGCGCTCATTCATGATAGGCTACATAATACCTCAGGTATAAATTTCGGTGCTGATCCTCTCCGTTTACGAACCCATGCCTCGATGTTCCTGGGCCCAAACCTAAGGGGGACAAGACGCCATATTTATTGAATGTAACTGGAGTGTACTGTGTAGAAATTATTGGCTCTGAATCCAGGTACAACAGGAAAGCTGCTTGTTCGACCAGTGCGTAGATCTGTCATCAGAATGCTGTTCAACTGCAAGTAGGGGTTTCCATCTATACAATAGGATCATTACAGGTTTCATGGCATGTATTGTAGGCACCCTTTTCTAGCCACAGGATGCTTTGTAGAAGAGCATGCCCGGCGGCTGTGCAAAGCAGACTATAAGTGCCTCCGCCAACACACCAGCTATGCAGATACAAGCGCGCTGCTGGCAACACTCACTGTCATTGCGGGACCTCAAATTTGTGAAATGAAATTAACTCACTAGCCGGACACTGTCGCCACTTGCTAAGTGATTTATAATGGAGAAAGTGAGGCTGGCGACGTGGGAAGCCCACATCTAACTGAGTATTTTTGCTTTCACGCCTCGCCATGCTGCATGAGGCACTTGCGAACCAGCAACATCACAAATTAAGCAATTTTAACGCGATAGCGTTAAGGAGCTCGTGTCGCAGAAAAGCCGGTGTCGTCGGCGTCGGGTGTCGGCGTCGGCGTCCGCGGCGTTGTCCGTGAGCGACAAATCACGGCAGGCACTTCATAAATAAAAAGCAACTTCCAAGATGGGCTGGGTGGGAATCGAACCAGGGTCTCCGGAGTGTGAGACGGAGACGCTACCTCTCAGCCACGAGTTCGATGCTTGAAAGCGGTACAAACGCGCTTCTAGTGAACGCGGTGTTGCCTTAAAAACGTGCCGTAGAAAGTTATACTGCGGTGTATATCGGTAATTATGAGCGTGTAACTTACAGAAGTCGCATTTACACGAGTAGCGAAGTACGTTTCCGCTACACTTCTTCTGCGCTTACCGCACACGCAGAGCCATCTTGCGGCAAACACAGAAGAACCCCTCCTCTCAATGTACGGCGTTGCCCCGACAGGTGGCGCGCCATGCGCGCATTGGGCCTTGCTGTGCGCGGACCCGTGCCAGGCGCGTTGCGGCCCCGACTCCCTCTCCCCTGACGACGTTTCGCCGTGCTCCCACGCGGGTTGCAGAATCAAGCGCCGTTCCTTTCTTTAGATTACTATCTGTCTATCTCTCTGCCCGTGGCGATCACGACGTTTGGCTGGCGTAGATCGTTTCCCCCTCCGAGACACCGAGTTCTTTGGTTCGTTCCGTTTGTCAGGCGCACGTTTCGTTGCCGCGCCGAACGCTGCGTTTCTTGACGCTCTCCGTGTGATAGGTGGGCGCAAAGTCCGATGTGGGGCGCCTCGTAAGTGATCCCTGTGCCGTAGCGCTTTGTCTTACACCCCTTGGCGGGTCGATGGGAACGCTGTCGCGTTCCACTCTTGAAGACAATGCTTAAGCGTCCTCCAATTTTTATTATTACCATCAACAGCTGCGATGTCTAGCTCCTGACATTTGAGTCGGTCTCTGTGAATTTTCGCAGCATTGTGCTACAGCAAATATTTACTTTTTTAACGGATCTGAAACAATGTATAAAATTACATAAGTTATATAGGTCCAGTTCCCGTCTCAAATTTCGAACAATATAAAGACAAACAGAGCAGTGACAAAACAATGCCGGACCATGCTTTTGTTTTTGGGCGTCCAGTTCTTCCACTGGAAACTATCACTGTGTAAGACAGCTCAGCCCAGGAACACCTCTTGCAGATGTGCTTCATTTCAACTGCGATATGAGCATCCTACCAACTTTGCTTTTGAAGATAATATACGTCTGTTTCATGAAATATTGCCTTGAATTGCGGTTTATTGCTTTTTTTTTCGCAGGTGACGTGCTGTACCTCGTCGAAGACAGCGGTGCTAAATTCATCCTTACTGAGCAGCAGAATGCTGCGAAAATTCTGAATATACACAAGACGCACCAGTTCAAGGTGATGACATTGCAGTGTTTTCTTGCGACGCAAGTAGCAGCTATTGCGCTGGCAATATAATTTATCTGGTCTAGCCTAAAAATACAGGGTGTCCCACATAACTTGGGCCTAGAATTTAAGCATGAATGGAACGTCGGAAGCAAATTGAACCGAATGCATAGTATTCGTAATAACCTATAGTAACTCCGACAAATTTTTGTTTTCTCAGTAACGCACTAAGTAATTTTGATTGCCCAACTTAGTAATTATTGGCTTAGGACCCCAAGTATGATACGCAGATTTGTAAAGCACCTTCAGAAACCACCGATCGAGTTGTTTGCTTAGCGATAAGTCTCACGTAGGCCAGGTTGGAAAGATAGCCCACGAATTATGAAAAAAGAAAGCCACGTGATGGAGCGTTTGCGCAGTGATATTGTGCTGCTCTCAAGCGTGTGTTCGGTGAACAAAATTGTCTGCATCGTGACTGGTGACTAGGAAGTGGCAGACCATTCTTTATCTCTTCGGCAGTGCTCGGCCAGCCGCATGCATTTTCACCGTCATCCGACGGGAGCCAATTTTAATAAACTAAATTTTTAATACACGTGCGAGAGCTCCAACATCAGAATTGATTTCAAATGCATCTGCTTCAAGAAGTTATTTATTCATCAATAAGGTAATATAGCCTTCATTTACGCCTTCGTTTATGGCTGGGAATCAGAGCGCACAACTACTGCATCAGCATGCTTGCCTCGCTTCTTTGTAGTTGAAGGAAGGGACTTGTCGTTTTTGCCGTCTTTCCATGGTTCTTGTACAAATGCATGTAATGTGGCATGACACCGACAAGAAATCATTGTTGATTATGATTGCTTTCGTGCAATAATAATAAAGAGGATAATTTCCGTTGCCTTGATACAATGGTAATCAAATCTTGTAGTAGGAAGAAATTACTACGAAGAAAGGAATTTCCATTACCAATTTTCTCTTATCCAAGGCACTGAGCTACCTTAAAGAAGAGCCCTGCCCGTCAGGTGGCTTACATTCATGCGCATCCATTCCTCTCTTAATTTCGCAGCTGCTCCTTACAGTGCCTTTGAGCCCGCCGAACTTGAACAAGCCAAGCAAAGTATATTGTGGTATGGCAAGAGGCTTTTGTCAGTCCGAATGATGATAATGGCGACGCAATCTATAAGAGGTGCAGGGGAAATACATGCATGGAAGATGTGTAAAATTCACCTTAAACTACAGTCGGGCGTTGCTGACACGGGCACACCCGCGGTGCGTAGTGAATTTCGAAGTTCGAAGAGCAGCGTCGCCTGTATGAACAACGCAGGAGCGTTCTGTCGCCAGTGTTCTGCAAAACTTGGGGTCTCGATGAAACATGGTCATAACGGCGCGTTTTGAGGACAGGACACAGAAACAATGCGCACAGGACAGACGCCGAACTCCAGCTAAAGTTCAATGTCTGCCCTTTGTGCATTATTTTTGTATCCTGTCCTCAGAACGCGCCGTTATAACCATGTTCCATCAAGCCGGCAACCAACTATCCCATCTAAGCCTGTTATTCTGCATCTCGATTGACCCTCAGCGACTTGCGATGCTGAAGTAGTTCCCGTGACACTGTCACATGGCCGATGCCATTTGAGACGTCATCTTTCCATCGCAGGTAGCTAAAAACTCGGGACAGCAGGAACTCTTACTTCTTTTTCACGTAAAAAGCGCCTTCGACGACCTGCCATGCTTGGTCATTGACCAAGCCATGAATGTACTAGAAGCGAAAGGACGCCTAAGGCCGCTCCAGCCATGTCGGAGTGACATGCACACTGTATTCACCGCAAATTATCGCAGCCGGTGTACCTCAAAGACTGGGTTGAAGGCCTTTTTTCAACGTAGCCCTTCAATCCTTTGATGTGGCATTCCTACTGCTCCGCGGTTCCCCATCCACTGCTCAATATATGCCGACGACGAGGACCTGAAACGAGTTGACCTGAGATTCTTTCTGGAATCTCTGGAATCGAGGGTCAACTCTCATAATTTATCCATGGATTTCAATTTTGCTAATACCACGTGACGTATAACACCACTGTAGGAACATCCGCTTATAGTAGGACCATGGATGTAAGCTCAAAAATCTCTGTCACACTTACTAAACCGCTTTAAGTTGCAGGCCCTATTTTCAACAAACCCTGCTAAAGGCTTCCTGTGCGTTCAAGACTTCGAAAGAGAAGATGGCGGCCAGTTTCAAGAGCCGCGTATCGAAGACACGAAAAACCACATCTCGTTGTACATGTACACGACAGGCACCACAGGGCTGCCCAAAGGAGCAGAGATCAGCATGTACGCTATCAATACGTCAGCAGAATTGTGCAGGTGAGAACGCTATGTAGTCGTAGTGGTGAGTGTCCCAGCATGCTCTTAGGAAGGTCGTTCGCTTCTTCTGACACGTGCTGGCTACTCACTGTGAAGTGGGTCGTAAGAAATACCACAGACTACCGAAAATATTTTTAGTGAGAGCCTATACGCGCTTATGCTTATTGTTGCATCATATACCCTACTCCCACCTGTCAATTAGGCAACCTAGTCCTCTTGGTTTGCGGAAATCTGTTGCAGTGGAGCAGCAGACGCGAACATGTTTGGTAAAGAACACTTATGCTGCCGGCTCAATTAGCGAAGCGTCAGTGGTATGTTTCCCAAGCTGTATATTCATTCTTCAAAAAAGTTTTGGAAATGTCGGTACGATTGAAGCCGATGATTTACTGCAGTCACTCTCCAGAACACAGGCTGAGCGACCCGTCATCAATGCGGGCAGTGGGCATAGTTGATAATTATAGGTACCTAAGGGACATAATGCGAAATAGCAACCATTTTTGCCGATTTCAAGTAACTTACTTTCCTGCCATCGCAACGCTACAGAATCCTCTGTAAGGGAAGCTTAACTAAATGAGTTGGACTCACTGTGACAAAACAGATTAACTTAGCGCTTACCATGGCCGCTTTACAATATTCACTAAAACGAGGAAGCCACGATAGAACAACCCGCGACTTTGAACACAACAATACACTATAGCCAGTGTATAACGATGGCGGTTGATTCCTGTAGATTTTTTTTTGTATGAATAACTTTCTTCGCAAACACTGCGCGAATGCACTTTTAACGATAAGGCAGAGAGATTATTCACAGGCGCAATGAAAGAAAAAGCGTAATTTTAGTGGTGTACTACGACAAAACGTCGGCAATAAACCATGTCCTCGTCATCTTATGAAAGCTTGGCGCAAGATCTACGCACAAGCGAGGAATTTTTCTCTGCCGTGAGTTTTACGGATGCTTCCTTCGTTATTATTTAGGAATAGGCAAGGTTATTTACCTAACAAAGTATTTCCCTTTCTGAAAACTCTTTTCTAAAAGTCGTTTGCTAACTGAAAACTAAATGTACCTCTGTCTCACTATGGCATGTATGTAATGCATGGAACAGCGACAAAAAGGGAAGGCGAAACTATTTTCGTGTAATTATTTATTATCCCCTATTATCGATTGATTGCGCATTAGCCACAAATGTGCGTGTGTGTTGGAAGACCCATCTGACATGCGAAAAGCAATCGGTCATGCTTACTGAAAAAAAAGTACCCTTGCTCATCCGGCAAGTCACCACTTGACATTGAGTTTGAGTTTATTCAACCACATGGCAGCTACATAAAACCGCACATGGACGTGGTTAGGTGTGATGGAAAAAAAGCTGCATTTAACAGCTTGACTGGCCCCATCACGCAGAAAACAATGTTTCATTAGAAAATTATAGGCAGCGGAGAGCGACAATACAAAAGGAACACACATGTGGCCCATCACAACAAAGCGTAATATAAAACTCTGATATATATAAACAATACATTAAACAACGAAGCATTAGCTAATGCATGACATTAATTAACTATCATGAAAGCGACCTAATATTACATGAAGAGCACATTCAGGACATTCTATGTAGTATATCAATATTGGACAAATTACGTAAACTTTCAATTGTTAATTTCCATTTGTTGAGTACACTCGGCAGGCAGAAATGTAATGTTTGCAGTCCATAATTAGTACGAGGGCATAGTACATACCAATTCTCTGTATGTAAGAGGGTACTTCCTCTGCGGATTTCTGATTTGAACTTGACAAGAGCTTATATTCGTAATAAATGTTCACTCTTAAAATTCTATACTTTATGAACAACGAAGCAGTGTGTGCTTTATGCGATACACCTTCAATACACCTCAGGGCATATTTTACAGCACGACCAGATTATTTAATGATGCTTTAGAGCCTGTGGACCAAGCCAGGGGCCCTATAACGTAAAACTATGCCAGTATGTTTCTATTACAATCTCTTGATGTCAAATTTGCGTAACCCCCAACGCAAGCACCGGGCGGTCACCCGCAGGGTTGCCTGAACAGACCAATCAAACGCTCTCCTCGTTCATAGGAGGTGACTTTTGTTTGCTTGAAAAACAAATAACATTCCTTACACTGTGCGGCTTGTCGTATCTAATTGGCTGACAAGAGGCGAGGAGAACGCTCAAGGGGAGAGGGATTCGGTGGGGCCGAGCCACTGCACTGAAAGTCGATAACCGGATGAAGAGGGTGGTGCTGGCGTCTACGATTGGTCGGCTTTCCCTTACTTAGCTTGCGGTGGCTCGTCGAAAATCGAGACGGCACGCAGCGGAAGCTCAAGAATGACGCTAAAACGGACCCTCAGCAAAGAAGAGTTGGCAGAATGAGGCGGTAAACGTGCCGAAAGTGCTCGAAAACGTTATACGGCAACGCAAAGTTTTATTATACGCAAATACACCCATGCTCTCCGGCAGGTGCGAGTAGCCAGCGTCTGAGCGATCGGCAGCAGCCATCTTTTATTCCTTTTGGAGCGGGGCAGCCTGCGGCAATTCCGAATAATATTAAGTTTTGTTCGGCATATTTATGCATCTTTATCGCGTACACGTCACTTTGACGCGGTGAGTTCTTGCGGTTTTGTGACGTCGCATGACAGCCAGGTGAAGTGGGTGCAGCCCGAAAACTTTTTTACCAATGGCCGTGTGCTAATGGCGAAAAGGGGTCGAATCAGGAATAACTGTTTTTCTTTTTTCTGTCAAATCATGCATAAGCAGTGTGTACACATCATATCAGATGGGGAGGTATCGCGGTTTTCGTGACGTGACGTGACACACAGCTGAAGTGGGGGTGGTCGAAAAATTTTTGACCTATCGGGGAGGGCTGATAGCAGAATTGGAATAGAAAAGTTTGCAATAGTTTTACGTTATAGCACCCCAGATGACAATAGTGTATATGTGAAGAAAAAAGAGCGTTATTTAATAATAGCTTTAATTTTACAGGCAGTATATTGTGACACCGACGCAGCACACCCAAAACTCTGCAAAGTTTATGGCTTATGTATTCCGTATGGTGATTCCATGCCATATGTTCATGGAAGAGAACAGCAAGAGTTTAAACAGTTTGGGAAAATTCAATTTCGTTATTATTAAGGGTTAGCTTGAGAGTCGTTTCGTACAATTTGGATTTCGCACGGAACAGTACAGCCTTGGTTTTAGAGCAGTTAGTGTGTAGTGAATTTGCTATACTCCATGCATATATTTTGTTTAGCACTTCATTTGCAGACACGATGAGGTCATCAGCGATTTCACCAGAAAAAAAAATTGACTGGTATCACCGTGCAGAATACATAATCTACAGAGCTGTCAATTTGTACAATATCGTTAATAAAGATATTAAATAACAGGGGTCCCAATATGCTTCCTTGAGGTACCCCGTTTTTAACTTTCATGGGTGATGATAGCTCTCGGTTGTTTGAGATAAGTAGCTTTTGTTTAAAGTTAAAATAACACCGCGAATTCCATAACATTGCAGTTTTTCTAACATTGTAGCATGGTTTATACTGTCAAATGCCTGGGAGAAATCTAGGAATATACCTAGGGTAAGTTTTTTTGCTTCCACATTCGTTAGAATCAATTCCTTTTGGTAAAGTAAGGCACTTTCTGTAGACAAGCCTCACTGAAAGCCGAACTGGGACAACGTAATAACCTTATGTCTATTAAAAAACTTAGACAGTTGAATGAAAATAAGTTTTTCGCACCTCCTAGAAAAAGCCGGCAAAATTGATATGGGTCTATAATTACCTAAAATGCCCTTGTCTCCACCCTTATATATGACCGTTACCTTAGCGGTTTTCATTCTTTGGGGAAACACTACTGTGGCAAACACGAGATCATAAATGTGAACTAAGTAGAAACATATAAGATGCAAGATAAACATTATAGGTTCTAATTTTAAGCCATCTATGTCCTCGCTTTTACTCATTTTGAAGTTGCGAGAAACACTGATGACCTCCTGCCCGTCTGTGGGATTCGCAAACAAAGAGTCAGTTAGTAGGGGAGGCAAATAATCTAATGAATCGCAATTTGGAGTACTGTCAACCAATGAGGTAAGCTACTCATTGAACTTGTTTGCAAGAACGGCACCTTTGTATAATTCATTGCTGATAGAGAGCTCACAAATATCGTTAGTAGCTTGTCTAGCAAATAGGATAGAATTTAGTTTGTACCACATTTGTTTGGAATCAATGACACCATCAAAAATCATGAAGGAATAATTACGTTTGGCTTGTTTCTGTATGTTAGTGAGTTTGTTTCTGTATGCCTTGAAAGCTTTGAATTTGTCCGGGTCTCGCTTTATCAGAAACGCTCGATATAACCTATTTTTTTATCATATTAAGTATTGCTGAAGAAGTCCAAGGTTCGCGCGCCCCCTTCGGTCTCTTGAAAGCTTTGTAAGTAAAATGTTTTTTATATACAGAACACAGGGCATCAATAAAACTATCACAAGCGAGATCAGAGGAGGAGGAAGGCAGAACGTTACTCCAATTTATTGTGCTAATTTCGTATCTGAAAGCGGATAAGAGTCGTGCATTTATTTGTTGAAAATAAGCAGCAGGAAAGGTTTGACTCCTCTTATTAGTTATGTTTTTAGGGACTAAATATTGCCACATCCTATATAGTCGCCGCGGGTATGTGCCAGGCCATGAGAACGATGCTGAAGTGGCACGCGAGTGGAAAAACAGAGACGACAATGACGTCGCGTTGACTGCTCTCATAAAAGTGCTTTTACACGTCCTCTACGCCGGCTTTCCCGTCTCCTAATAGGCTGCGACACTGGTGGAGGTGCGGGGTAGGATTGTCTCATGCTCGGCACCCCTTCGTGGAGCCATACCTCGAAAGCGGAATCACCTTCGTTCATCGAAACTCCTGTTCACCGGTACAGTCGCCGCCTGCTAGGCCTGACGCCCGAGTTCAACCCTTTGCAGGACCCTGCTGGAACGCGTGAACCTACTTCCGCCATGGCTACTGCAACTCCATCGCAGGTCACGCTGCAGAATCCTAAGACACCAGAGAGTTTCCACGGCGACGCTTTTGAGGATGTCCAAGATTGGCTTGACCAATTTGAGCGTGTCGCCAGTTATAATGACTGGGGCTCCCAGCAAAAGCTGTCTAGTGTCTATTTTGCGCTTCAAGACAGTGCGTGGACGTGGTTTGTGAACCGGGAGAGAAATTTGACCACGTGGGATGCCTTCCGCACCCAGCTGCTAGACACGTTCACTAGTAGCGACAGAAGAGACAACGCGCAGCGCCTACTTGAATCCCGTATTCAAAAACCAAACGAGAGCGTTGCCGTGTTTGCAGATGATATGGCCCGCCTTTCCTGCAGAGCAGACCCTGAGATGGCCGAAGAAAAGAAGTTGCGCTATCTCTTGCGCGGAGTGAAGGAGGAACTCTTTGCCGGGCTCGTGAGGAACCCACCGACGACAGTGGCCGAATTTACCAAGGAGGCTACCGCTATAGAACGGGCACTACAGCAACGGTACCGCCAATATAATCGCAAGAGCTCGCCGGTGAATGCTTCCATTCTACCTGAGAGCTGCAGCACGTCTCTACGTGAAGTCATCAGAGAGATTGTGCGAGTGGAGATCCGGCAGCTCGGGATCTCTCCCCTGGCACCAGCGGTGGCTTCTCTCGTCATCACATTTTCTACGAGTTCAGACGACGTTGACCCCGCGGAGCACCAGCGACCCCGCTTACGTATCGCCGACGACGACGTCACGCTTCCGCCGCGAAGCTGTTCCCTCGTGCCTGTAATCTGCGACAACTTCAACACTGGCACTGGCGTCGCTGAACACATCAACGCACTGGTACTGAGTCAAGGCGTTTCCATCGCCAGGGCCGTAATTAACGTACACGACGGACGTGCTGAACTCCTGCTGACGAATTTTACCTGGGATCGTCGACACATTGTTGAAGGCACGGCTGTTGCTTACTTCGACGAATTTACATCAATACAGGACTGCCTCTCAGTGGAGCACGCGACGTTCACTGGGTCTATGCCTGCCCCTGTGGTCGATATCAGTCCCACCTTATCGCCCGTCCAACGCAGCAGCCTTCTTGAGCTCATCGATGAGTTTAAGAGCTGCTTCTCATCCACGTCACGAGTTAGCCAGACGCCGCTCACTAAGCACCATATCGTCACCGAAGCCGACGCCAGACCAATTCGGCAGAATCCTTATCGTGTAGCACCAAAAGAGCGCGAGGCAATCTAGATACAAGTGAAGACGATGCTTGACGACGGCGTTATTCGGCCATCTAAGAGTCCTTGGGCATCGCCCGTCGTATTGATGAAAAAGAAGGATGGTAGCCTGCGCTTCTGCGTCGACTACCGAAAACTCAACCAGATCACAAAGAAAGACGTTCATCAGGTACCGCGTATCGACGATTCACTGGACAGGCTACGAAACGCACGTTACTTTTCGTCGATGGATTTGAAAAGCGGCTACTGGCAAATAGAAGTTGATGAGAGAGACCATGAGAAGACCGATTTTGTTACGCCCAACGGACTTTATGAATTTCAGGTGCTCCCCTTCGGTTTGTGTTCTGAGCCGGCAACGTTTCAACGACTAATGGACACTGTACTCTCAGGCCTCAAATGGCAAACCTGTCTGGTCTACCTCGACGACGTGATTGTTTTCTCCGTAACGTTCGAGGAACACTTACGGAGACTAAAGATGGTCTTCGAAGCAATACGCTCAGCTGGTCTAACTTTAAAACCTGAAAAGTGCCATTTTGGCTTTGAAGAACTTCAATTTCTCGGTCACTTTGTTAGTCGTGAAGGTGTCCGACCTGACCCTGATAAAATATCTGCCGTTGCTAATTTCCCAACGCCATCAGATAAAAAGGACTTGCGACGTTTTCTGGGCCTTTGCGCCTACTGCCGACAGTTTATTGCGGAATTTTCGCGCATCGCATGGCCATTGACCCATCTTACCAGAGAAGATGTCCCTTTGTGTGGGGTGAAGACCAGCAACGGGCTTTTGATCACCTACGGCAACGGCTGCAGGCGCCTCCCGTCCTCGTACACTTTGATGAAGACGCTCCTACGATTCTTCATACCGACGCTAGTAATGTTGGCCTCGGCGCAGTGCTTGTACAGCGGCAGGACGGCACCGAAAGAGTGATTGCTTACTCCAGCAGGACGCTATCCAGGATGGAGGCTAAATACTCCACTACAGAAAAAGAATGTCTCGCTCTGGTGTGGGCCGTCCTGAAATTTCGGCCATATTTGTATGGTCGGAGTTTCACCGTTGTCAGTGATCATCATGAACATTGCTGGCTGACTAATTTAAAAGATCCAGCTGGTCGGCTTGCGCGCTGGAGTCTTCAGCTCCAAGAGTTTGACTTGACGGTTGTGTACAAATCGGGGAAACGACACACCGACGCCGACTGCCTCTCTCGGTCTCCTGTTGAGACTGCAGTCCACGACGATGATGACGCGGGTATTCTAGGCGTGCTAGATACTGTCGACGTTTCACGCCACCAACGCGAGGACGCAGAACTGGTTCCTCTTTTCAATTACTTAGAGGGAAAAACAAGCAGCGTGCCGAGGTTATTCGCGAGAGGGCTGCTTTCGTTTTGCTTACGCCACGACGTTCTCTATAAAAAGAACTTTTCACCTAATGGCAGCAGCTACCTACTCGTCATTCCCGCATCTCTTCGCGACGAAGTCCTACATGCCTGTCACAACGAGCCGACCGCTGGTCACTTGGGATACACCCGCACAATAGCAAGAATTAGGCTAAAGTACTATTGGCCAAGACTTGCGTCGATCGTGAAACGTTACACACAGACCTGCCTAGATTGCCAGCGCCGCAAAGCCCTACCCGGCAAGCCAGCTGGACTGCTGTATCCTGTTCAGATACCGCAAGCGCCGTTCGAACAAATTGGCATGGACCTTTTAGGTCCATTTCCGCTGTCTACTGCCGGAAATAGATGGATAATCGTCGTCACTGATTATATTGCTCGATACGCCGAAACAGGCGCTATCCAACGTGGAACAGCAGCCGAAGCAGCGCGATTTTTCGTCGAAGCCGTCGTACTAAGGCATGGCGCTCCCGCAGTGGTCATAACAGACAGAGGATCTGCGTTCACGGCTGCGCTTCTGGATACCGTGTTGCGACTAAGTGGCACCACTCACCGAAAGACCACAGCTTACCATCCCCAAACCCATGGGCTGACAGAACTTATGTATAAGACACTGGCAGACATGATGAGTATGCACATCGACGTCGACCACAACAACTGGGACGAGATTTTGCCATACGTTACATTTGCGTATAACACGGTTCGCCACATGAGTGCGGTGCCACACGAATGCTGCCACACGAGTGCTGTGATGACGAGACTGGTGCCGAGGAGTTTACGCAACGCGCAGAGGAAGCCAGGCAGCTTGCGCGTTTGCGAATCCAAGAACGACAGGAATACGATGCCCGACACTACAATCTTCGGCACAGACGCATGACATACAACGTCGGTGACCAGGTGTGGATCTGGACTCCGGTTCGTCGGCGGGGGCTGTCTGAGAAGCTCCTGCGAAGATACTTCGGCCCGTACACAGTTCTGCGCCGCATCAGCGATGTGAATTATGAAGTTGTCCCCGACAGCCATAACTGCTCCAAACACCGGCGGCATCTGCCCGAGGTAGTGCACGTGCTTCGTATGAAGCCCTACATTCCCTCGTGACCTGAACTTTGCACCGTATGTGCACAGCCTTCGGCGGTTGGTGCATCGGGACGATGCTTTTTTTTTCAAAGGGGGGGCAAATGCCACATCCTATATAGTCGCCGCGGGTAAGTGCCAGGCGATGAGAACGACGCTGAAGTGGCACGCGAGTGGAAAAACAGAGACGACAACGACGTCGCGTTGACTGCTCGGATAAAGTGCTTCCATACGTCCTCTACGCCGGCTTTCCCGTCTTCTACTAGGCTGCGACAATATATGGGAAAATGATCGCTTATTGGGGCATCAAGGACGCCTGCCTGTATTGTACTATTTGTACTATTCGTAATGAACAAGTCTAGCAGAGTAGAACTGCTATCAATAATGCGCATTGGCCTAGGGATTACGATTCTTAAGAAAAACAAAGCAAGAAAGTCTGAAAACCTCATCTGTTTAGGTGTATTGCTCAACATATCTATGTTAATGTCTCCTCCCAGAATCAATGTATAATTAAGCTCATTGACAACGAAAAATAGATTTTCTAAATATTGTATAAATGAATCAATATTGCCATCAGGTGGCCTCTACATCACTACAAACATATAACTCTGATACTTCAAGGCTAACGCCTCAATGTCCTCTGTACACAGAGACGAATCTTCTACAAATTCGTACACAAATCCGGCCTTTACACGTATGCATACACCGCCGCCAATTTTTGATTTTCTATTTTGTTTTACAACATTATATCCGTCAATGCGAAACACGTCTGTATCACTACGGTACCAAGTCTCAGTGATCATAATAACGGAGAATAAGAAGTTGAACCCATCAAAAAATAAAAGAAAATTTTCTTCTTTTGAACGAGCTGATTCCATATAAAAATGAAGAAACGTCAGCGACTGCATATGATGGTCGCTTACATACGAGCTCAATTCAGAGGCACTGGAATGCTTCGCCATTGTTCCCCACAAAAATTATACTAATGATGGCGCTAGGCTAGACTACTTTAGTAAGATCGGCATCAGTAGTTATATGTAAAAGGGGGTCCCGTCTGTTTTCCTCATGAAAATCTTGCCCTGTGATACCCATACATATTTCCATTCCCTTTCACGCCTTGTTTGCCGTGTTTTACTGAACGGGATCTTCAATTCCATATAGAGGTGCCCATTTATAGAAACTGGGTTATTCTTGTCGAAACAAAGACAGCTGCTCTCTAATTTAGCCTTTTTTGCGGCAGACAGCAGCTTGTCTCGCGCAGTTCTAGTGAGGAACCGGACGACGACATTCGATTTCTTTTTATCTTTAGACAACACGCCATGCGCAATGTCAATGTCTTTTTCTGTGACATCACCTGCTAAGCATTTAGCAATGTTTGCGACAGTTTTCCGCAAGTCTTCATTCTGGGTTTGCGGATGACCTTGTAGTTCGATATTCATATTTCTACTCTATTACTTCAGCTCAACAATCTCCCGCCTAGCTTCCCTCAGGTCCCTCCGCAGTTCTAGATTTTCACTGCGGCACTGCTCACTCTCAGCTTTTACCGCATTGATTTCTTCGCGGAAAGCCTCTACGTGAGTTCTAAAGTGCTCAGCGTTCTCGTTCATGAAGCCAATAGCATTTCGAACACCTCCAAGTTCAGTAAATATTTTAGTGCTCGAGGAAGCGACCTTAGAAATTTCGCCTTTCACTTCAGTTGAAAAGATATCGAGTCTCCCCACTAGATCAGCTAAAAACCTAACGACCTCTGTTATGCTGTTTGGTTGTTTCTCAGCCAGGGCTTCTGCAGCACTGCCTATGCCGCCAGAGTTCTTATCCGCCATGGTTTAAGACACATGAAATAAGATTTCACAAGGGTACTGTTATGTACAGAAAGAGGCACACAGTTCAAATAACTTCAAAGTGAAACACCGGTTTGACTACCACGCCCAATAAAAAACAGCAATAGCAGCAGCAGCAGCGACGGTCTTAGTGGTGCATACAACATGCAATGTAAAAGTCGACCAACCTGCAAAGAGTGCAGACAGTAGGTTAGGATGCGTCCTTTCGTCGCCGCTGCTGCTGCCTGAGTGAAGCCGGTTCCAAAAAGGCAACGCCCCCAGAACAGACTTCATAAGAATCCTGAAACTGCAGTGGGCAGGGGTAGATGGCGGTTTCGTCAGCTCCGTCCCGGTCCTGATAATGGTAAGGCCACAGCAGCACAATTGAGCAATTGATGCTACGCCTGAACAGCGGACATACAGCTGATCACAGACGGGATTTCCACCTTTCTCGATGATATGCCGATATCTGCAAAGAGTGCAGACAGTAGGTTAGGATGCGTCCTTTCGTCGCCGCCGCTGCTGCCTGAATGAAGCCGCTTCCAAAAGGACATGCCTTTATCAGGACATGCCTATATATACTTGTAGGGCTAATTCTTAGTAAATGCCTTGCAATGGCGAATGTCTTCTGCTTCTCGCATGCCCCGTGTAATCGGTTCATCTGTACTCCTGCAACGCAAACGTCGCGTACATCCACTCTCGAAGCAGTGTGTTGATTTGTCTAACAGTGTGTTTTTTTACTCTGCTGCGTGACAAAGAAGAGTTATCTTATTTAGGATTGTCTATTTTTCCAAGCTCTTCGACTTTCTTATTATAGGAATCAGGATGGAAATATTTTTTATTTCATGCTTTCAGTATTTTCGCGATTTTTTTTCATAGTAGAACGAAGGATTATCAAAGAGAACTAGCTTAAGCAGATGTTCACTGCAATCACGGGCTGTTATCGAGGCACCAATAGAAGCGTACGGAAACGCATTGTCTCCTTCAGTAGCAGTCGTGTGTCTCCGAGCAGACGCACCCATGGTATCACGTACCAACTTGCCCAAGCAGCCACCGTCCTAAACCGAAGAAACCTCACAAGAATAATTCGTAGTTCTTTGGGATGCTTATGTGAAATGCACATCATGGCGACTCATTATCGCAAACCCTCATTTAAAAAGAAATGCTCAAGTATTACTGATAATTTTCAAAGTACCGAGAAAGTGGGAAAAATACCAAGTCGTTTGCGGTTACGCTTTACTGGCAATATGTGGCGTCGCACTGTGAAGAAACATGCGGAATATTTGTTCCTATAGCGGGCAAGGCGTGTTCCGTAATAAAAAGATCCAAGTGTGAGTAGCCAGTATCCTGTGGCTTTACCGCCTTTCCCTTCATTTTGGTTATCGCGATGGTAATTTAGCGGTAACGGCGCATAATCACCATAATCAACGCCGTAATTTATCAATTTACACTTGCGAATTCTTAACTTCAACAGTACGTTTCTTTGGGCTAATTGTTTTAGGTGGAAGACTGTCAGGCAGAAAAAAAGAAACGCACGCTGTTGGAAGTTAACTGGAAAGTCTCATTTGCAAGATAGTTGCTGTCCTGCATCTGTGTCTGTAATATGGTACAATGTTGGTTCCTCACAAATTTATGCCAAAACTTTTACTTCGGCTATGCGTCACTGCACCTATTTTTACCTCAATTTACTAGCCCTGACGTCTATCTACTACTAGGAACGTTGTTGAGAATCTCAAAGGTGTCTCTACAGGGGAGTCCCCATGGTGGCGCAAATTGGCTGCGAAAGTGCCTAGGGCTCTATTAGAACATACACTGGTTGTCGTCTGGCAAACTAAAGAGCTCCCTATGAAAATAAATAGGATTAACCCTGGAGTTGCAAACATTCGGATACAACGATAATTATGGTTTTTTTCGTAGATATGTGAAAGCTTTTTGTTTTCAGCTTCAAACGTCCTTGCAACGTCATTCAGTACGCTTTGAGGCAAATGCATGTGCTGACCGTCATTTGCATGTTAGCTGAATTGTCATACCAGCAGCTTCCGTAATCTCTAGCACGAGGGAAGCCGACTAATTTTTGTAGGATAGTCTATGCTGACGAGGGCTCATGGATTCTCTGACAGACACGTCTATAGAGGCGCTCGTTCGTGTCTGTCGTGTCTTCTGTATTTGTATGTGTATTTTTGCGCTATATTTGCAATTTACACAGTTAGACCAACTAGCCCAAAAGACGGTCCTTCTATATAGGTGCCAAAACAGGTGAGTGCACAATGCTTAAACACGGTAACGGCATCCTTCTGCAATAAGAAGTGTGTTTTCATGACATGCCTCTCAGAAGAATGGAAATGAATAGCGACATTTTTGGCGCAGTGAAGCTTTCCTATTTCTCGTTACGAACACCTCTATAAGCTTTCGCCTTCTCTGGTATCTGTCCTTCCAGAGAACCTCTTCTTGCGAACAGGTGGCGTAATATAATCCTACACTCCTACTTGGCTTATATTAGGCTCCGTGGATACGAGGTTAGGTTAGGTAAGGTATGGTGTATGCTTTCGAAAGGCTTTCAACTAATAAATACTAGAACATTCGACACTTCCATCTTAGTGAAGCAGAAAGCGTATAAAAAATTGGAAAACAATTTTGTGCACTAAAATAAAAAGAACTATGAAATGGCACTTTAAAGCATGGTGGTCGGATTCTCAAGGACATTACTGGATGTAAAGATAATTTGCATAATCTTCCACCTGAACAGCACTATGAAATATAGCGAAGCATATGGCCCTGTAGAATACGATGAAAAATATTCAATAGTTGAGAATGAAAGTCCTCTGGGTTTAGCCCTAGAATCCTGAATGCTTGTAGATCTGGCGTGCACCCTCAATGAACCCGTGTGCTCAAGTGTGTAGGAGCAGAAGTCAGCGAACGTTTATCGCTGAATAAATTTAGGCGGGAGGTTTGCTGGCTTTCTTGAGGCTCTGACAATCTAGCAGTGGCAGTAACGACAGGAAGCAACGCCCGTTCGCCTTACCCGATTGTCGCTCAGGGCAGCCGAGTTTTTCAACGAGGGAGATGTGCTCCTGGGGTGGAACCCAGTCACGCACGCATCGGGATTTATTCTGACGATGGCCGCCTTCATCACAGGCGCCATGGTGGTGCCTTCGCGGGGACAACTGTCCGCCAAGGAGTTCGTCGACGTTGTCAACAAGCATCAGGTAAAATTTTACCGCAGACATCGCCTTGAACAAAACCCTCGCCGCCGGGCTGTGCCACTGCTAATAATCCTGCGCTAAGTACACAAATTCGGCGATTTCACACGCACTCGTGAAGTAAAAACTTTATTTTAGGCCACCTGATATTTCGGAACGGTGGCAGGATCACATTTTTACTCAGGCGCTCTGTTTTGTACATCGCTACTTTTGCCTCGGTAAAAAGGCCATCGACTCTAGAAGTGGCGTTATAAAATCTTCAGGTTGTTTTGTGTGCTGCCCTGGTGCTTAAATTTTAAAATGTTGAGCTGTGGACGTTCAGTCCTCATTTCACTATTTCACTATTTCACCTTTCTCGCTGAGTTTTCTACAGAAAAGTTCAGGTCACCTATTTTCAGGTGACTTTTTAAGCAAAAGTAATTGTACAGAAGAGATTATTAGATCACGTACTTACGCTGAACCTGCGGATGCTTACACATCAGCGATATCCTTGTCCAGAAGAAGCAGCTATTGTAGTAACCATCGTTTAAGTATGCAACCACTGGCAATTTATGAACTTTCCTTGGATTCCGGAACAACCTTTACACTTTTTTTTATCCATGAATAAAACTGCTCGCGCCATTTTACAGAAACGGCTGCCATTAAGCATTCACAGGAACTGTCTAATTACAGCGTACCTTATAAAAACGCTCAAAACACGCTGTACACTTCCAGGTGACTAGCCTGTGCGCCTTTCCTACGGCATTCAGAAAGCTGGTCTTTCAGTTGGAAGAAGGTGCGGTCCCATCGTTGAAGCGAGTCATAATGTGCGGCACTGTTTTTACCGAAGACGTGTACCAAAGAACACTCCAGGTGAGGCGCCCTAACCCTCGTTTCTACTTTCAAATTTTTGTTCTTGTATATATTATATGAAGAATCCCCGATACTGCTGCATGCGCACTTCCGTGCTCAAACTGCAGTTTAACACTGACGCATGGGGCAAACTGATCAAAACTTCTGCCATACAATAACCTTGTGCGCGTCAGCCACAGATGGAGCAAAAGAATCTACAGAAAGTCAGGCAGCTAGAAGAGGCTTTTCATTATAGCTACCCTACGCGCAGGGAAAGGGTAAGCGAATTTACAGAGAAAGTGGATAGGGAGAGGAAGACAAATAGAGAGGAGTTCAGTGTAGCTTGCAAAGAGTATCGATCGTATGCTGCAGTAGCATGCGGTCTTTTTAAAGCACTGGGTCCATAGACCTCAAGAACACGGACAGTGCAGCGTTCTGATCGAAGTACTTTTACTAGCACTATCGTAGAAAATTTCGTTCGGAGATAATTACATGCCAGAGCGTAAAATAAATTGCAAGATTGTTAATTTTCAACTAGTCATTTACTGAACTCGATTGTATTACAACGATCTCAAGGAGATGAACAAATGTTGATAATAAGAACTATCTTAGAACACTGAATTCCTAGGCAACACTTCGTCTAATTGCGGGGGCATCAGGTTGCGATGCTGAGTTTTGAACGTGGTAAAGTATGCGTAGAGACAACTGCAAGATAATTAATTCTGTGATACGGTCCGTGATCTGCTTCGTGTTTCGAGAAGCATGTTAACCAGCCAAGCTCGAACGACACGTAAATAGAAGTGAGGACAAGCTTTTGTGGTAACCCTGGGAATTTCTCGTCCTGTATCATAATTCTTTCGCAACATTTTTTCTCCTAAAGCAGTGAATGTTGAAATGGCATAGTAGTCGCCTAATGGTGAAAGAACTCCGGCGCCGTATATTTCTGTACCACTGCTCCGAATTTGGCTCTCGTAGTAGACTCAGCCAAGATGCAGCCAACGCAATAAAAGTTATTTTTTATGCATCCCAAGTCAAAAATCGTAACAGGAAATTGTAATCAGAACAGTGCCATTAGCGTACTTCCTATACAAATGTGAGTAGGACGACGATCCAGTGCGTAAGCGAATTCAGATGCAGATCGAACGCACAAATTTGAATCTGTGAAGCGATGCTGTCGTGAACCCGGCTAAGGAAAAACGATATACATGCCCATTACATTATTCCGTTTCTAGCGTAAAAGAAAGTGGCATACGGATGTGGACTAGCGTACCCGTGATACGCACCGCGATATGTCTCATATAGGCTCGTATTTTTTTTCCATTTCTTCTTAGATGTTTCCGGGGTAGCGGCCACTTATTGTGCAGTGGGCATGTGGCGGTGGTGGTAAAACTTTATTCCCCACAGTAAGGGTCCTGAAGGACACTCGCCAGGACACTCGCAGGCGCCAGGTGTAGAGGGCAGCTCTCACGTCGGCACAGAGAGCCCGAAGCTCTCCGCCGCCGCGCGGGCCTCCTGGACAGCCCGAAGCCAGTCGTGCAGTGAAGCCCTTTTAGTACTTTGTCCCAATGTTACTTGTGCTTGGCGTAGGCGTCACTCGATGCACAACCATACAGCATGTGGTTCAAGTCTACACGTTCACTGCACTGTTCACACACATGTTGTCCATCGAAGTCTGGGTCTATGTGCTTCATGCGCCAGGGTTTGGGGTATGAGTTCGTTTGGAGCAAGCGTCACGTGACCGACTGACTGCGCGTTAATTTCTTATCCGGGGGCGGAAACTGTCGTCTGGCTAGATGAAAGTGCTTAGTGGGCTGGTTGTACGTGAATAACTGATCCCAGCACTTGATATGTGGGGTAGTAGGATAGCGGAGGGACGCGGTCGATAAGGCCTCGCGCTGCCTCGTGTGCGATCTCGTTGATATTCCGCAGGCCACCCCCTACCCATATGTGCCGGGAACAATACTATGAAGCGATCAGTGATGTTACTTGCACTTAAGATTTGTAGCATCGTCTTGCCTATCTCGCCCTTGGTGAAAGCTCGCGTGGCTCCTCTAGAGTCACTGTATACAGTTCTGAAGCTCGAGTCTTTGAGAGCGAGTGGTATCGTTGCTTGCTCAGCTACCTCTGGCTTCTTCGTGTAAAGCGTGAGTGAATTGCGCGTTCGCCTGTGTCCGTCGATTACTGCTACTGCGCAGGCTTGCTTTCCCGCTATGTATGCTGCATCCACGAAAGCTGTCTGGTCGGGAAACCTTGACGCGTCCACCGGAGAACAGATGTACGTTTCTTAGGAAGAGGATAATTTTAATTGCTTTTCGCGTGACTTTAGGTAACTGCAGGACGTTGTCCCTTTCCTCTATGGTGTTCAGAACGAGCTTGACCAGAATCTCTCTGCCCGCTTTGCTGCTTGACAAGCGTGCGATCTGTGCCGTGTACTGAGCCTCGATGATTTCGGCAAGGGTATTGTGCACTCCTAGCTGTAAGAGTAGATCAGTGGGGGCATTATCGGGGCGCCCCAATGCTGTCTTGAAAGCTCGGCGTATGTGTACTTCAAGCCTTTTCCGATGTTCTTTTTTCAATTTGAGCATCGCAGCCACGTATCTGATGTGACAGAGTACAAAAGCGTGGACCATCCTAATGGCGTTGCCTTCACTCAGTCTCTGCCTATTCATGATGCGCCGAAACATTCGGATCGCTTTCGCAATCTTGACCGTAATGGTGTCCAACATCACCCAAGTGTAGCCGTTACTTTGGATGATTAGTCCGTGAATTTGTATTTTGTCAACCTTACGCATGCGATTTCCGTCCCTCTCGTGTAACTCAATGTACGGAGTGTGCTGTCTGCGCCAGTCGTTGGACGGGCGCCCTAATTTTGGGGGGTGGTAGATGAGCAGCTCGGATCTTCTGGAAGAACAGCGAAGTCCCATTGGGGTGAGGTGGGCTTCGGTAACGGAGTTGGCTTCTTGCATGCGAGCTTCCAATTCCGCATCGCTGCCACCGGTGCCTCAGATGGTGGGTCGTCTACGTATATGGTGTGCTACTCATCGGCAATTTCACCCAGGGCGCGATAGGCCTTTGTCATCGCTAAGTTAAAAAAGAATGGTGAAAGTACTGAGCCTTGTAGTGTTCCCTTATCTCTCAGATCAAAGCTCTCCGAGACGTGCTCGCCTATCCGGAGAGTGGCTGTTCGATCCGCTAGAAACCGATGAGGATAGCAATAGGGGCTTGTTGGTAAAGCATGTCTTATTTTGCGCCTTAACGCCTTTACGTAGCGGTAGAAGCGTTTTACGAGATTGTGGTTAGATATGGCTCTGAGAATGGCCTAATGTTGTATCTTGTCAAAAACTTGCTCCACGTCGAGTCCCAGGAGCGCCTTGGTGTCTCGTGGGAGGCGATCCAGCACTTTTCTTGATTCGTAGCATGACGTCTTGCGTTGACAGACCCGGCCAATAGCCGATCATATTGCAGGGGAAGTGCTCCTTTTCCTCTACATATTCCGATAGTCTATTCAGGATGACGTCTTCGGCTAGCTTTACTAAGCAGGACGTTTGTGAGATGGGCCTCACGTTTGGTAGCCCCAACGGCTTGCCCGGTTTTGGGATGAGGCCCGTGTTGGTATGTTTCTACTCTACAGGTAGATGGCCGAATTTACAGGCTTCGTTGCTTTGTTCCGTTAGGAATGTGACCGAGTTGTCCTCCTAATTTCGGAGACCCCAATTCGTGATGCCATCGGGGCCTCCTACAGAGTTACTGCTGAGTTCGTGAATTGAGAAGCGTACTTCACTTTCTATGAAGTCCATACCTAGCTCTAAGTTTGGGACACCATCATAGTTGTTCTTTCGTAAGGTACTGGGTTGCCCCGATTTAAGCGGTAAGTACCGCTTGGCAAGGTAATCTATAAGTGCTTCGGCAGTACTGGTTTGCTTCGCGCGGTATACTACTTTGCTTAGCCTGATCCGTTGCATAGTTTTGTACTTTGTTCCATTTTTGTCGAGGAGGTGTTTTATGCACCCCCACCCACTCCCTCTGCGTATTGGCCCGTTGAGGGAGTTACCAACTTCGTCCCATTGTTGTCGGGAGAGAACCATGCAGTAGCTTTCAATGGTCTTGTTGAGTTCAGCAAGTTTCCTTCGTAGTCTTCTGTTGAAAGGTAGACCCTTCTACCTGGCTAGAATGGAATGTTTGGCTTCGAGAAGATTCGCTAGCCGACTGTCCATTCTCTCTACCTTAACCTTCGTGGTAATCGTTCGTTCCGAGGCTACGATGTCTGCTTTGAGGAGCTCGGTCCAGGTCGTTATCGTGTGCATTGTGTTTGCTCCTGATTAGTTGGATGGCTGCGTGCGTATTGCACAAAATTTGTTCCAATCGATTAGTTTGTACTCCTTCTTCTCCTTTCCAAGCAGCTCTGCATCCATTCGGAGAATACAGTGGTTACTGCCAAGGTCTACGCCCGAGTTGTACCAGGCAGATTTCCCTAGGCCCCGAAGGGAAGTGCGGTCCGGTGTGGTGTCTAGATGTGGGAAACCCCCACATCTAGTTGGGGTTTCCGGGTCTGTTACCAGTGTGAAGTCGAGATCGGACGCTGTCGTGTGAAGACGATATACCTTGCTAGACGGATACCTGTAGCCCCATGCCCTGTGTGGGGCTTTAAAATGTCCCCCTACAATCAGCGGACTATCTTTGGCGATGTGGGCAATCTTGCTCAGAATGCATTTGAACCTTTGCCTCATATCCTCAGGGCTGCTGTACAGATTTGTGAGGAAGATGCTTTGCTTGTTCCCTACGAGGTCGTTAGGTATGAACTCGATCGTGAGGTTATCGATTATCGTTATCTTAATAAACGTGCGGACAGGCTTCTTAGAGGATCGCCTGTTCTGCGCATATGCCATAGTACGGAAATCATATTTTACAAAACGTGACGACCATCTCAAAAGACCCCTGGCGTTGGCGCGAGAGAATTGTGCGTGAAGGTATGGAATATTGTATGTTTATTTTTTCTCAGTTGGACTGCATAGCTTACAGTAAACAAGGTGTGTGACCGAAATGCTGAAGACATTAATTCGGTGCAGTTTCCCTATGCTGAAATAATTGTTGGACGGCAGTGGGGAATCACAACGGCGTCGCGCATGACCTGAAGTCGTCTACGTAGTGCGCCCCAGGCTATAATATGGGAGCTAATGATCTCTTGGACTTCATTTCTTTGATGTTGAGCTGTGTTCCTTTACTACTTGTTCTCTCGCTTTTCACTTTTTCGTCTTGCTTGCATCATTCGAACGATGTTTCTGAACAGCGTGACGCTATTGACACGCGCTATCTTGTGTGTGCAGTTTCCATGTCTGACTCGACTATTGTACGTTCTAGAATGCGCGGGAGAACCACTGGTTAGGGTGGAATCTGCGCCGAGTCATGTTAAATAGCCGGCGTGTGTTATTGTGGATATGATTTCGGCAGTCGACTTCTGTGTATGCCATTTTTGTTAGGCTTGAGTGTTATTTGGTTTTCTTGATACAAGTTCGCCCAATCAAGAATTAGGTTACGTCACTCGGAATTGTGCAATCGCCTAGCTTTTCCCCGTCGCTACAGTGTGGCAATATGGACTACTGTGTAGTGGCTCCAATTTATTAGTGCTCTTACGTTAAGCCAGAATGACGACGTCGGGAAACCGCAGTGTAAAGTTCAGTCATGAGGACTGCGCCTTCAATAGGTTTGAAAATTGTAAACGCTTCAAACCTCCCTTGCGAGAATTTTTCCATAATGCATATTACAACGGGCACACACACTGGATCGGACAGTAGACCTGAAGGTAAATTTCTTGAGTCCATTCACTGGGCGCTTGCGACTAGTGACAATTTTATGTAAGACTAATTTCGTGTACCACCAAAGTGTGACGCAAGCAACGCAGATGGTGCTCGTATTTGTGTCATAGCATTGACCGAGGATTTACAAAGCTAGCTGTCACCCCGCTGCACTGCTGAGAACCTGGCCGCCAAGAGATAACGTTTGCTTGTTCGCATTTATATCCACCTGTCTCGCAACTCCCTTCTCGTAACTTAGCGCAGTAGGAGAATCCAAGTTTTGAGCTGCGAAGTGTCGCTAAATATGCTATGGGTTTCCATATTGTTTGCATTAGGTGAATAGTGGAGAACGACTTGGAGATGAACTATTATCAACATAAAGGGCGATGCGGGTGGTGTCCTAAATAAGGGAAAACCTTCTGCCACATCGGCAGCTAAACCATGAGCTAAGCCAGAAAGTAAGACGTCATAAGTACCATTGGTGCGCATGTGAACAATTGAGCACTGTTCCCTCAAACGTTAGCAGTTTTGCCTCCAACAAACCCTTTTTTTTCTTTGCGCGCAGGTGCTCCAGCTTGAAAGCCTAAGGAATGCCTACGGCTTATCTGAAGCCATCGGGTTCATCTCCATCACGGCGCCGAACACCATTGGATATCGTAGCGCGGGTTACCCACTGCCAATGGTCGAATACAAGGTACGGCAGAAATACGAAAAAGAAAGTATGCGAATAGAAAGATAAACACTCCCGGTAACATTATACAAGAGCATACTGTTCTAACAAAGAATTAGTGGCCTGGCGTGTTGGCTAATATGTTCGCTACCATCATTGACTGGAGACTGATGCACAGGAACTTTAATACTAAGAAATTCATAGGGTTGGTATCGGCCCGAAACAAATGCACTTTTCGCACCTTTTGTAGCCATGGCCACTCTTCCTGAATAGCATGTTTTCTGTTCTGGTGTGGGCATTCTACACATTTTCACGTGAGTAGTAAATGTCACCGATCACTTGAATATACCAAATACCGCTGATTATAATGCCGTGACCTTACCCGACGTTTTGTTCGCGTACCGTTAGGATACTCGAGGCAAACATTTTTAATGACGGTGGTATCGCAATGCACTACCACAAGAATTTGTGTTTTTGAATGTGTTCCACATTTGCTTCGGGATACTTCTAGCGTCGTATGCCTGTTAGAGCCTCTTCCCGGGTCAATTCGGAAGGACTAAATATTTTATATCTGGCGTTATTATTGTCAGACGCGCCGTAGTGGGTGACTCCGGAATAATTTTGTCCTCCTGGGGTTCCTTACTATGCACCCAATGCACAATACACGACTGTTTTTCCATTTCGCCCCCATAGAAATGGCGCCGCTGCGGATGCCACGCGCTCCGGCGACCTCGTGCTGTTCTGCTACATTGCATGCCTACATCAAGGCAACAGGCGCTCCCCCCTCTTCGCTTCGTTCTTCTGAAGTGGTTGCCCTTGGTGGCAACCTGCGAAATTCCCGGAAACCACTGTACACTTTCTGTGGGTTGAAGTCAGTAGTCCTGTGGCACAGCGCACCACGACGAATCCGCTCACAGCCTTCAGAATCTTACAGGATTTCTGTCCCCTTTCAGAGACCGGTTTTGTGCAACCCGGACTTCGACTGAAGAGAAAAACGATGCGGTTGACGTCATCACTGGTCCTTCCTCGTTCTGCCGACGATGGGGTGCTGAAAAGAATTTAAGGCAGAGCCGGCCCATTGTTAGAGAGAGATTCGCCACCAGCCGCCCCATCGGTTTGGTGTGCCGTTCGGCTCCGCTACTTGTATGTTATTACCTGCTATTACCTGATATATGCAAATATTGTATAAAGTTTGCCGTCTCTTCTTCGTCGGCTCCAAGAGACCGTCTCTCGTCTTCGACCCCGAATCACAATAGGTTAGCAGCGCTACACCGAAGCAACTACGCCACCACGGATGGTTCTGCAGAATAGTCGATAAATCTGTGAGATTTACCGAACTTCCTTCGAAGTCACTCGATACTGCACTGCAAGGAAGACAACGCGGTATGATGGCGCTCTACGCAAATTTTGATGATTATTCGTAATTACGGAGAAAATAATCATCAACATGTTGTGCAGTAATGTAATGTTCCCTTCTTGCTCAAGAGATTCAGTCACAGGCATCCAAGATATGCACAGTTTTAATATTGACCGCAAGCATTACGAGGAATGAATAAAAAACAACGCCCATGCAGCTCGTAGAGACGGTAAACCAGCGAAGTTGAAGGCTGCGGTCTTAGTGTTTATGTTGACGATGTAGTTGCGCTTCGCGAGATAGCTCGGCTGCACGAGCCGCCGGATCTGCCCGACATTGCAGCTTGAGCTGCGCACCGCGGGGCCCGATCGACTGCCGAGGTGTTAGCGCACCGCCCACGAGATCTCTCCCGCTCCTGTTCTCGGCGCCTGTTGCTCGTCGGCCAACTGCTCCTCGGGAGAACGAACGGTGCGTTGCTGTCCCATTGGGAAGTCAGAGATAGACTGCTGCGCCCGCGCTCTCCTGGGATACAGAATGACGTCACTATCGGTGTAGCCAATAGCGCTCCACATCTTCTGCCGGAGGCGTTCTGTGGTCGGAGCACGAACGTTGCCCCTAGGCATATACAGCTTCGCCGTTAAAATATAGGGGAGACTGATGCTGCGCTTTTAAGCGTATGAAGCGATGCCTTAATTGTTCCGTTCAGTGGTTTCTGTTACGGCACAGCCACTGCTGACGCCTAAGCCGCTTGACCTTAGTCGCCTCAGTCGCTTAGCCTCCGCTTGTCGCGCCAGAGTCGCCTGGCATATTCGCTACTGAGCTGCTGTCCGTGGCGATCCAAATCTGTGGTTTGCGATTTGAGGCTTCGCTTCTGGCATTTCGCCGCAACTACGCGTGCACGCAATTGGCGTCTGCCCGTCGTATACAACACTGGCGTTCTGTGCGATCAGAATTCGTCTGTGCTTTCTCCGCAGCTATCTTCCGCGGTCTCTCTGGAGGCCGAGGCTGTGGTACAGATGGGCCAGCACAGGACGCCGCAGACGAACCGGCCACATTATCTATTGAAGAATTGATGGCAGCATGCTGAAGACAGAAATGAGGAACGAAGCTTGATGGATGGAGGGAGGGATTGATATTGTTACGTAGGAAGACACCGACGAAAAATATGTTACGTAGGAAGACACCGACGAAAAGCTATTTACAAGTATATTTACAAGGCAATACGCCGCAGTTGATCAAGAGGCAACAGCCCGCGCTAGCTTCCAAACGTCGTCTTCGTCTTCTTCCTTCTCGGCTCTTCGTCATTGGGAATACTACCCCGTAGCACTACCCCCGGCGGCAAAAGCACCGTCCCGGAGCGACTAAAGGCTGGACTCTGAAGCAGTGTAGTAGGTCTTGAGCCTACTGACGTGCACGACATCACTAGATGCCAGAGTAGATGACGAGGTTGAGCTCACAGGAGCAATTTCATAAGTCACAGGCGTCACCTGGCGCAGCACGCGGTAGGGCCCTGTGTATCGCGAAAGGAGCTTTTCGGAAAGTCCAACGTGACGACAGGGCGACCACAGGAGCACGAGTGCACCAGGCGAAAACTGTACGTCACGGTGGCGGGCGTTGTACTGACGCTGCTGCGTGGTTTGCGAGTGGGTCAGTCGAGCACGGGCAAGCTGGCGTGCATGATCGGCGAGGGCGATGGCGTCGCGCGCATACTCGGTTGTTGAGGTCGCAGCAGGAGGAAGTACCGTGTCAAGGGGCAAGGTCGGTTCGCGACCGTAGAGTAGCTAAAATGGAGAAAATCCGGCGGTGTCGTGCCGGGAAGAATTGTAAGCGAAGGTGACGTAAGGAAGGGCAACGTCCCAGTCGTGGTGGTCCTTCGAAACGTACTTGGACAGCATGTCGGTAAGAGTACGGTTTAAGCGCTCTGTCAGGCCATTGGTTTGAGGATGGTAAGAGGTAGTCAGCTTGTGTTTAATAGAGCAGGAACGCACAATGTCGGCGATAACTTTCGAGACGAAGTTACGACCACGGTCAGTAAGCAGTTGTCGCGGGGCGCCATGCACTAAGATAATGTCACGCAAGAGAAAGTCCGCGACGTCAGTGGCGCAACTAGTAGGTAGAGCCCGCGTGATTGCGTATCGGGTGGCGTAATCAGTTGCGACGGCTACCCATTTGTTCTCAGAGGATGACGTGGGAAAGGGACCGAGGAGGTCTAATCCAACACGAAAAAACGGTTCCACAGGGACGGTGATCGGCTGGAGATGACCGGAAGGTAGCACCTGAGGCGTTTTCCGACGCTGGCAGGGATCACAGGCAGCAACATAGCGTCGGACGGAGCGAGCAAGACCAGGCTAAAGGAAGTACCGAACTACTAAGACCAGAAGCGGCGGCGGACGCGGTCGTACGTGCGGGTTACGCCAAGATGTCCTGCAGTGGGTGCGTCATGCATCTGAAAGAGCACAGTCTGGCGTAGATGTTTTGGCACGACAAGAAGAAGATCAGGGCCATCAGGGAGGAAGCTCCTTCGGTACAGAATGCCGCCCTGGAGGACATATCGGCGAACGGATGCGTCGGTAGGTGTAGAGCGCAGGCGCTCGATGAGGACTCGCAGCGATAGGTCTCGGTACTGCTCATCGGCGATGTTAGCGAAGGCAGACACAGAGAAAATGCCGTCGGCGGTACTACTGTCGGCGTCGTCAGGCTCGTCTACCGGGTAGCGAGACAGGCAGTCAGCGTCCTTGTGTAGTCGGCCAGATTTGTAGGTGACAGAGAACGAATATTCTTGGAGGCGTAAGGCCCAGCGACCAAGTCTTCCTGAAGGGTCTTTCAACGAGCATAACCAACAAAGCGCGTGATGGTCTGTGATAACGGAAAAGCGTCGGCCATATAGGTATGGGCGGAACTTCGCAACCGCCCAAACTAGGGCCAGACACTCACGCTCAGTGATGGAATAGTTGCGCTCCGCGGGCGAGAGGAGCCTGCTGGCGTAAGCGATAACACGGTCGTGGCCACGCTGGCGTTGTGCCAGTACTGCGCCAATTCCGTGACCGCTGGCATCAGTACGGACTTCGGTAGGCGCAGAAGGATCGAAATGGGCCAGAACGGGAGGCGTTGTGAGAAGATCGATGAGAAGCGAGAATGCAGAGGCCTCGTTATCGCCCCACTGGAAAGGGGCGTCTTTTTTCAAAAGCTCGGTTAGTGGTCTTGCTATGGCCGCGAAATTTTTGACGAAACGGCGGAAGTACGAGCAAAGGCCGATGAAGCTGCGCACATCCTTGACACACTTCGGAACAGGGAAGTGCGTAACAGCGTGGATCTTGCCTGGGTCCGGTTGCACTCCGTTTGCGTCAACGAGATGTCCAAGGACGGTAATCTGGCGACGGCCGAATTGGCACTTCGATGCGTTGAGTTGCAGACCGGCTCGCCGAAAACCGTCCAGGACTGCTGAGAGGCGCTCGAGGTGCGTAGCGAATGTTGGGGAGAATACTATAACGTCGTCCAAGTAGCACAGGCGCGTGGACCATTTGAAACCGTGAAGAAGGGAGTCCATCATGCGTTCAAAAGTGGCAGGAGCGTTACATAGGCCGAATGGCATCACCTTGAATTGATAAAGACCGTCGGGAGTTACAAAGGCAGTCTTCTCGCGGTCGAGATCGTCCACGGCAATCTGCCAATAGCCGGAGCGAAGGTCAATAGAGGAGAAATAGCGAGCACCGTGGAGGCAGTCAAGGGCGTCATCAATCCGAGGTAGGGGATACACGTCCTTTTTGGTAACCCTGTTAAGGTGCCGATAATCCACGCAAAAGCGCCATGAGCCATCCTTCTTTTTTACCAGCACAACCGGTGACGCCCATGGACTACATGGTGGTTCAATAATGTTCTTGGCAAGTATTTTGCGAACTTCGGAGTGAATCACTTGCTCAGCCGGTGATACTCGATACGGGTGGCGATGAATAGGAGGGGCATCTCCGGTATTAATGCGATGTTTAACAGCTGTTGTTTGGGCCAAAGGACGATCGTTAAAGTCAAAAATATCTTGGTAGGAAATCAGAACGCGGTAGAGCGCACGAGCGTGCTCGGACGGCATGTCGGGTGCAATCATTTTCTGTAAGTTGGCGATGGTACAAGTTGCCGACTGCGATGGTAGAGGAGGATCGGTTGAATTGTCGTCTACTGAAATCGATGCTACAGAGTGATCCTCGAATGAGCAAAGTTGGGCCAGAGACATTCCTCGAGGCAGCACCTGTGTCGTCAAGGCAAAATTGACCACTGGCAGGCAGACGCAATTCGCCGTAATAGATAAAATAGTATGAGGTATTGTGAGCCCGTGTGTAAGGAGGACGTCTTGCATAGGAGCCGCGATGTAGTGACCGTCGGGCACTGGTGGGGATGACACGAAGTCAACGTAAGTCAGTGCCGAAGGTGGCAAGCGAACGAAGTCGACGGAACTGAGGCGAGGAAGGTGTTGTTCAGCGGGATCCAGGACAGGCAGGTCGAGGCGGAGAGTACTGGCGGAGCAATCGATAAGAGCAGAATGTGCGGAGAGGAAGTCGAGGCCGAGGATGATGTCGTGGGGACAGTGAGCGATGACTGTGAATAGCACGGTAGTGGAGCCATCGGCGAAGGAGACGCGGGCGGCACACATACCAATTACGGGGGCTGTTCCGCCATCGGCGACACGGACAAGAGGCGTCGTGGCGGGCGTGATTATTTTCCTTAGCCGGTTACGAAGATCCGCGCTCATTACCGACAAATGCGCCCCAGTGTCTATGAGAGCTGATACATGAACACCGTCGACTTGCACGTCAAGAAGGTTCAGATGAGTGGGCAACGTCAGGAGAGGATTTGGCGGCGTAGGGAGCAATGCAGCGTCACCTCGAGGCGCTGCATCGTCTAGTTTTCCGGCTGGGAGCGGCGTCCGAAGGGAGTCGGCGAATAGGAACGACGGGGCTGGGGAGAGCGAGATTGTCGTCGTTGGGGCGAAGGCGAACGAGAATAGGGGTGGTTCGGCGCAGGAGAAGCGGTGGCGGCATTATCTGAGCGGGCAGCATAGGGACGAGAAAGGCCACCTGGGGGGCGAGAGTAGGCAGTATATGTAGACTGGTTCAGGGAACTCCAGCGACTGCGGCAGTGGCGAGAAATGTGCCCAATTCGATGGCAGTGAAAGCAAATTGGCTTGTCGTCTGCAGTGCGCCATTCAGAGGGGTTGCGGAAACGTGGTGGGTGCGGGACCGGGGACGGGGTGGAATCGAAGATGCCGGGCGGGGATCAGGGCGATGGGCCGAGCAGATGTTGTGAATACCCATGTTGGCGAACTCCTGGCGGACAACTGCCTGGATCAGGGAAACAGTGACTGCAGGTGCATTGGAGGGGCTGGAGTCGAACGCAGCCGGATAGGCGGCCTCGATCTCACGCCGGACAATCCTGGTAACATCGCCAGTGTTGTTGGGACGAGGAGCGTCGGCACAGGAAGATGTCGCTGGGGTGTTGGGCAGACGGGCAAACTGTTGGTCGATACGTCGACTTTTAGCGAATTCCAGGCGGCGGCACTCTTTTATAACTGCATCCACCGTCGCGACGTTGTTAAATACGAGTAAGTTGAAGGCGTCATCGGCAATGCCTTTGAGGATGTGGGAGACCTTGTCGGACTCAGTCATGTGTGCGTCAACTTTGCGGCATAGAGCCAAGACGTCCTGAATGTACGTGACGTAGGGCTCCGTTGACGTCTGCACACGACCGGAAAGCGCCTTCTGCGCGGCAAGTTGGTGACCGTAGGGGTTGCCGAACAAGTCTCGAAGCTTTTGCTTAAGCGAATCCCAACTGGTCAGCTCATCTTCGTGCGTCCGATACCAAACTCGGGGTGTGCCACCGAGGTAAAAGACGACGTTGGCGAGCATGATAGTTGGGTCCCACCGGTTATTGTGGCTGACGTGTTCGTAAAGGCTGATCCAGTCCTCGACGTCTTCCCCATCTTTTGCCGAGAATACGCCAGAATCACGGGGAGCGGAGAGGGTGATGTAGGTCGTCGACGTGGCAGCAGGTGTCGGAGCCGGTGGAGTCGGGTTGGCGTCGCCGGGAGCCATGAAGGTAGGCTCGAGGTACCGTCAACTGCGACGCTCCGTGACGAGGTACAGGGAACGTCCACCTCCACCAAATATGTTACGTAGGAAGACACCGACGAAAAGCTATTTACAAGTATATTTACAAGGCAATACGCCGCAGTTGATCAAGAGGCAACAGCCCGCGCTAGCTTCCAAACGTCGTCTTCGTCTTCTTCCTTCTCGGCTCTTCGTCATTGGGAATACTGCCCCGTAGCAATATTATAAGCGTCCCCTTTGGAACGTAGCAGTGGGGTGCGCCACCAAGTTCTTGATATTATACCGCCTAATGTCCTACTTAGGTAAAAATAATTAAAAAAGAAACATGATGGACTCCGACAACCGATATTTCTGACTCTCTACTGTGAACTTTGCTTTCGTGCGTCTCCATTTTTTGTCGTTTCCCTAGTTTTCTTCCAACAATCTTCCAATAGCCTCATACCAATCTCTATTGCGAGCTTGTTTACCTTTCCACTATTCTCGCTGACCCCAAAGGCTTGAAGGAGGCAAATGGTGCCTAAATCGACCGCTGGGCGGATGTTCTTAACATTCTAATAAAACATGCTCCATTGTTTCTATGGCTTTACCGCAGCGGGCACATGCTTCTTCCTTCTTATATCATGCTTTGTAGGTGCGTGTTCTAACGAATTCTGATCTCGTTTCGAAATGTAATGACTTTCCCTTTGAGTTATCATAAATTGTTTCTTTCCTTATTTCGTTTTTTCCTCATGAGTAGTCACTCATGGCAGGTTTCTTTTCCATTGTCGCCTCCCATGAGATTATTTCAGCTTCTCTGACTTTACGCTTGACGTTGTTTGTTGCTGTGTTGCTCACCATACAGGCCGCATACTTGGTGGTAAGCTTCCTAGTTCTTTTCCTCCACTGTGAATCAATGTTTTTTCCTGTACAGATACCTGAACACTCTCCCAGCCCATTTACTTTCTTACATATTCCTCAGTCCTTGTTCATAATCAATTTTACTGTGAGCTTCCTTATCTTCAAAACTGGTCCAGCTCATATCACCTTGCACAGCTTCATTGGTAGTCTTCCGGTGAGCACCCAATGCAAGGCGACCCACTGACCTTTGGTTCACATGAAGTCCTGATTGTACCCCTGATTTTAAACAAACAACCGCAATTCTGAAATTAAGTCCTGGAGCCATTACACCTTTCCACATACCCCTGAACAACGCGTACCTATTGTACCCGCACAGCGCTCTGTGTTTCATTATGGCTGCATTTCTCTTCCCCTTTACTGTTATTGTTTTTTCCTGTGTTTCCATATATCTACTTCCTTTGTTTATCCATATACATAGGTATTTATATTCTTTTACCCGAGGTATTTCCTGGCCCTGTATTGCCACTGTCCAGTTTCCATTGAATACCATAACACCTGATTTCCTGACACTAAATTTCAAACCTACATTCCTGCCTTCCTGCCCACAGATATTAGCCAGACGTTGCAAATCACTATGCTTGTTAGCTAGCAACACAATGTCGTCCGCATAAAATAAACCTGGAAGCTGCTGCTCTACTACTGTACCCGCCTGTTTGCACGAAAGAATAAACCCGATATTACTTCCTTCTAGCACCCTCTCCATCCTCACCATGTACAGCATAAACAGCAATGGGGATAACACCTCAATCCCTTGTTGATATCAACTTTCTCCTCGCTAATACGCCCTTCCTATTCAACGGAAACGGTATTTTCTACGCAAATCTCTCTAAAAAACTGTACACAGTGGTCACCCAAGCCTTCCCGTTCCAGAATATCCCACAAAATGCTGCGGTTTACGTTATCATACCGCCACGGCATACACATAAACTTACGCTTATGTTCGCACCTTGCAAGCTTTCCTGTGTGGCGAAGCGGTAGCGTGTCCGACTCTGGAGGCCACCTCCCAACCCAACGGGCCTAGTTCGAGTCCTATAATATGGACATTTCTTTAAAGCTAAAATCGTTGACTTTAAAAATTTATATGATTGTAGCCTTTACGTGACTGTCGCGTGGGCTTCTCGACATGCCGTGGACGCCGCCGCCTTCTCCGCTGAACGAGAGCCTTAACGCTCTCGCGTTAAGCATACCCTCGCAAACGCGATGATGCCACTCCTCGCGCGTCCGTTGTGGTCTTCCCCCGCGGCTTCGTTGTGTAAAAAAACTATCAGCATTGGCAGAAGCGTCATCGTCTTTCCAGATGGCTCTGTTGCCACTCATCATTCCAGCGTAGAACTTTGCTTCTCTTTTGTTGTAATGGGGCGGTCCCGCTAACGCTTGTGTGAGTCATTGCTTAAATGGGTATGAGTTGTGATAGGATTTCGCCTAGCCATATAGACCTTCGCTGTAATATTATTAATTGTATATTCTTGCCGGAACACTGCAGCGCCCAATGCGCCATCCAACTTGGTAGTGCTTCCAGCAAAGTAGTCCTCTGTAGCATTACAGAGCACATTGGAAGTGAAATGAAGGCACGCTGCACATTTGGGGGGCTCACTTCACCCGAACCTAATGTATCCTGCTTTCCTTTGGCCACAAGATGAAAGAACGGAATAAAAAAACAAGAACCATTGCACTCGGTGAAGGTGGTTGACCAGGGAAGCCTTTTAGCACACGACATGGTGTTGACACATAATGTTGATCAAAGGTACGAATTCATTTATTGTCTTGATCGGTGGCCTTCGTGACGAAAGGCATGGACACTCATTTAAAGTGTTTTGCACTCGCAACTGCAATCACATTGTTTGAAATGCCAAATCGATGCACGTACGCCGATGCACGTACGTGGTCGGTTGGGCCGGGTCAGTAGGGTCGTTTAGTGGTGCTACAGAAAGTGCGGTATACGGTACGGTAAGTGCGTAATGCTGTACCGGTCGAGGACTGCGCATGCGCGATCTTTACCGCACGGAATGACTTTCCGCATGGCATACTAGATGGTAAGGAGTCAGTAAAGCTCGGCTGGCACCGTGTGTCGAGAGCCGAGCTGCACCAAGCCAAGACAGTGAGAAGCTCATGTCGACCGCAGATTCAACGCCGTGCATGTTCAAGTCCCGTGTGCGTTTTTCACGATGATATGACAAAGGCACGATTTAACATTAGTTTACTTGCTTCGACACGACGAAGTAGCAGCAAGACAGCCATTCCAACCGGGAGGAAACTTCGGCTGACCTGAACTTGTGACCGTACCCTTCTGACAAGCGTTTAGTATACTCTTGGCGAATGAGAAGAAAAGGAATATTAACAAAACCGAAAATTATCTAAAAGAAAAATTGAAAAAGAAAAGTGGCATAAAGAACAAGCACTTCAGGTTGGTGGCACCATCTAGTGACGCAAAGTTTACTTAGAGGGGACGCGGAGTTTTATAGCAGTAACTAACTATATTTTTCTTGTCTACTGGTGTAAAGTGCCGGGCAGCGGTGCAACTGACAAGAAACACCCTTATTTTTATATGTTGCATAGACAAAAACACCTATGTAACAAAAATATGTGTCACGTGTTGCAGGACAAAGTGTCACATGAGGTGGCTACTGATATTGTTACTGGCGTCTATGCTTGCCATAACTCGGCACTTCCATAAAGAATAATGTCTGTGTGGACAAGCTAAACCTTTCTAGTATTTGCCAAAATGAATATTTCGCACTCATCACATAGGTATTGTAAACCTTTCTAGTATTTGCCAAAATGAACATTTCGCGCTCATCACATAGGTATTGTATTCTGCAAGGCCCCAATGTTAGCCACTATCATCATTATCACTATACCATACGCATCGAGCGGCCCACGAAGCTAAAACGTTTTCGGTCATCGCGGTAGGTTGGTACGGAACGGCAATACCGTACAGTGTACCGCACTTACCGTACCGTAATACGGCACTGCTATAGCTCTCTAGTGTGGCATCGCAAGGGATATGTCGGCAACACGGAGACTGTAAACCGCTCCCTTTTGGGTACCGACACATCCTCATTGAAATCACCGACAGCAACAGGGGTAGTGTCATCGCAGCTTATTCACGCTAAGTGAGTAGCCGTGAACATTACGGGTCTACGAGTCATTGCATTTTTTGCTTGCCTATGGGGGTATGATCCATTGCTCACAGAAGTAGGAGCCAATAATGAAGACAGTTTTCGACATACTGTTCTGTATATTGTATGCGGGTCTAAGAAAGAATTTAAGCACTTTTCGCTTTACTTTTCTGAGTGCTTGTCCTCTCTGCCTTAAGGGGTTTTGGTTGCTTACGGGAGCATCAATGCTTACGGGGGTATGAGCCATTGATGAGGATAGTTTTTGTTCACGGAGAACAAAAATGTACCAAACCCTAGCGACATACAGCTTCGCTGTAAAACAAGTCATGTCCACAGATCCGCTTACTGCGCCTGAAGAGGATAAATGTATAGGCAGGCTACAAGAATCTATACTCCACATTGCTACAACGAGAACACCTTAAACAATAATCAAGTGGAACCTTCTGTCCATTAGAAGGCTTTGCAAGAATTAGCTGAAGTACCCTGCGCCGATGGTTACAAAGAACAAAGCGGACAGCATATCTACATACTACATATCGTAGACAAAATCTAGTAGCACTACAGTTTCCTGAGTCGTACACATAGAGATAAATACGACAGTTTCCTATTGTTCTGCTATAGCCAGCTCTTCCTGAAATGTGATCGACACTGACTGTTCTCGGTTAGTCTTCAAATAATTGAGAGGTGAAGCTGTTTGAACGCATCAGCTCTATGTCGTGTCCGTATTCGTTCTACATTGCCTTCGGCATGTGCATGGCCTTTTTTTTTATCTGAAAGTAAAAGGGAACAGAGGTTTTAGAAACAATGGAACCCATCCTTTGAGTTGCAAACACCAGTAGAGAAGTGGACAGACACCCGCTGGGACTAGCAACAAGTTTAATGACCACACAAAAAAACAACCACACAGCAGTCCGCAGGGCAGCCAGAGCTCGCATGCGTCGTACATACCACGTGATGAACAAAAACCCGAAATGACATCTAGTAACCACATTTATAAAAAAAATAGTCTATCTCTTTCTTTGGCAGCGATAACGATAGTACACTGGCACATTGATTGTCACCATGCTTGAGGATATGGTACGCTTCAATCAATTCTCGTTCCTATCGTGTGGTTCCCCTGCTAATAACTTGTGTGTTTTCTAGAGCAGCTGAACAGCCGCACACTCGGCAATGAGTAGGCAAGTTTGCTCCTCCTCCGGACGTGACGTCCTTTTTGAGTTCTTTTAAGTGGACAATATACAGCGGCCAGTCTGGCCTATATGCACGCGACCAGACTTCAACGGTATGCGATAAACAACATATTTTAAACAAGTTGTGGAATTATGTCTGGTACTGCAGGCACTCCTAGGTTTACGATTTTCAAACTTAGCGCATAGACTTGGCATCCTGCATGGCTACGAGAACACAACCCGAACGCCGTGATTGTGGCAACCTTTTTTTCAGATTGTGGGATACCTTGTGGATATAGAGCACGACTCCCACTCGGTTACGGTCCTCATTGGCAATGCTGAGTGATCTGCCTTCCGTTTCCATTTTACAAATTTTTCAGTTTTGTCTCGGCTACTGCTTTGAGAACAGTATGAGGAAAGCCGGCCACCTGTAGACGCTTAATCTGCTCATGAAAACTGTGCTCCATTAAATGATGGTAACTTCTATTGGGGGTACTGTGCACGCAAAGGGTGGCTATCCCACGCTTCACTTGTTTAGAGTGCGATGACTTGAATGGTGGAAGCTGTTTCTGGGTACGAGGCGCGTACGTCCAGCAGATGTGACCATTTTCAGAGAAGGTTGGTTTTAAGTGTAAAACCTTATTGCAGCGTCTGATGCGACTTCTTTCGTAAAATTTAGAGCCTTCGGGCACGTTCTAAATGAGCTAACGATATCACTTCAGATTGATCCTAGTTCCAAAGAGTCCTTCAGGTTTAAGAAGATCAAGAAATTATCAACATACCTGAAGACATTGACTACCCTATCGTCATTTAAAGAGAACCTACCATGTAGAACCTACCATGATTCGGGGTTTTAAATAGAACAAAAAATCACCGACCATCACGGTACTATGGAATGCGATATTTGAGCACAGCTGTATGTGTGTTTTCATTTTGCGATATGCTGAGACATCGCACCGATCACCCCACCGACTTGCAGAGACGCGACGCGCGGCGCTACCCATATAGGCCAACCACACAGCTACTGCTTCCCAGCAACTGCAGCTTACGCGACCGTAACCTACACCGCGAAACGCTTGCGGTGAACGCTATATGCGAAAGCGAGCTTTCCGGTTCTTTCTAGAAGCGAAGCTTGTATTGGCTCACAAGTTTCGGTGGCGATGTAGTGATGCAAAAAAAAAAACGTTCCAGAGCAGGGGTGCTATAACGTAAAACTATTCGAAACTTTTCTATTCCAATTCTGTAATCAGCCTTAAGCGATTGGTCAAAAATTTTTTGGACCACTCCCACTTCACCTGTCTGTCAGGCGACGTCACCAAAACCGCGATAGCTCCCCATCTGATATGATGTGTACTCACTGATTATACATGATTTGACCGAACCAAAGAAAAATAGTTATTTATGATTTGACGCCTATTCACCATTAGCCCTCAACTATTGGTCATGAGGTTCTGGTTTGACCCCACTTCATCTGCCTGTCACGTGACGTCACGAAACCGCAGAAACTCACCGCGTCAATGTGACGTGTACGCGTTCAAGATGCATTAATATGCCGAAAAAACGTGAATTTTATTCTCAATTGCCGCAGGCTGTCCCGTTCCGAAAGGAATAAAAGATGGCTGCCGCCGATCGCTCAGGCACTGGTTACTGGCACCAGCCGGCAAGCATGCGTTTATTTGCGTATTACGAAACTTTCTGCGTGGTAGTGTAACGCTTTCGAGCATGTTTTACACGTTTACGACCTCGTTCTTCCAACCCTTCTTTGCTGATGATCCGTTTCACCATCATTCTTAAGCTTCCGTTACATGCCACCGCGATTTTCGAACAGCCACCGCAAACTAAGTCAAGGAAAGTGGACCAATCGCAGGCACCAGCACCACCCTCTTCATCCGTTTATCGATTATCAGTGCATTGGCTAGGCCCCATCGAATCCCTCTCCACTTGAGCGTGCTCCTCGCATATTTTCAGCCAATTAGGTAAGACAAGCCGCTCAGTGTAGGAAATATTATTCATTTATCAATCAAACAGAAGTGACGTCCTATAAAAGAGGAGAGCGTTTGATTGGTATGTTTAGACAACCCTGCGGGTCACCGCCAGATGCTTACGTCGGCGGTTACGCAAATTTGACGTCAGGAGATTAGAATAAAAGACATATTGCAATAGTTTTACGTTATAGGGCCGCAGAGAAGTTGCGGGAAAGGGCACACGATGGGGTGGTTTGATTGCTTTCGTGCACACTGCACGAGCGCAACCAATCGCAGCCGTTTCGCTTCCGCCTGGGAGGCAAAAGGTAGGAAAGGGTCTCGCGCGTGCTGCACCGGCTTCGTTTTCGTTCAGTTGTCATGGAAAACGGATGGCACGGCCACGCGGTATGCGTTCTCCGCCGAAACAGGCAGCCTTCGATGCGCGGTGGTGAAAGCTCACCCGTGAAACGGCCCGCCGTCGGGGAGCCGATCCAGCCGTTGAGAGCAATATATAGTCCGACGTAGCGTGAGCGCGCTCACAGGTTACGTAACGTTGACGAGGTCAACAACGTCGATAGTTCGACAGATGTTTCGACACACTGGCGCAGCCAACGTAAGCGTATGCGACCAACGTACCCCGGTGCGCCCGGCGTCGATCGACGCTCGCCCGCACCCCGATGACATGGGACTATAAACGTGCCTTTGAGACGCCAGAGCCCAGGGAATCCGACAGCAACCAGAAGATTCTGAGAGTAGGAAGCGGGAGGCCGAAGCAATCCGGCACCACAACCTTTGGGTTACTTAACCGTCACGCAGGTGAGGTGCACACAGGACAAGCTTCGCTCGCTCCGTTTCCTGGTAGGCTGAGAGATTGATATTTTTTTTCACTTCCCCCGCATGGCTGGTGCGGCGGATGCCCGGACGCGATGGCCATCTGGTGGTGCTTCAAGGTGGCATGCCCCACTTTCCTCCTCATGCTCCCACTGCACCCTCCTCCATCGCTTTCCTCCTCGCGCTCTCTTCACTCTCGCCTTCTTTCCTCCGCAACTGCGCTCTGCGTTCGCTCTTTCTTCCTTTGCTATGCTTGTTCGTTCGGCTACGCCGAGGTACTACCCAGAGGCGCGCCGACACTCAATGTAGAAACGGGCGCCTAAGATATGTGCTCTAAAAAGAATATTTGAGTTCTACGGCTAAATTTACCTTCTGGAAGACCAAAACGCCACTCTTAAGGTGAAAAGTGGCTTGGTAAGCCAGAAAAGACGCAATAATGAAATCGGGTGGTGAGGCCACCTTAAAGTTCCTGCATTAAATACCCGTTACGCCATGTATTTTAACTGCATTTTCTCGGGTCTAGTCATTTTTTTTCCGCAAAGATGGACAGGAATGCGGTATAGAAGGGCTCACCCTAGCCATTGTTGAGGATTTGTGCTGAGTCACAAGTAGCAAAGTGCGAGAAAATACATGGAAGTCGGTCACGTCACAACGACACGCTGGTGATGGAGATTTTGGGGCCAAGTTAAAGAAACGGAACTATGATGGGCACTTGCCCTCTTTCAGATCAATATATTGCTGCGAATCTAATGAAAATAGACGTTTGAAAGCATAACTTCTCCGTATAGGGGAATGTAGTAGTTCAGTATAGCTTCCCTTTGAAGAATCTTCGGTAGAACAAGTTCTTCAGGACTCCTTGATTACGTGGTATCTCTTAGCCCAGTCTGTAGCTTCGGGAAGTTAACCCCACCCTTCATTTATTGATGAGACCGTCAATGAAATGCTTTGTGCGTACTTATTTTACGCATAAAAGGCAAGCAATGAACTGTGCTTGCATCAGACAGCTAACGTAAGAAGTCAGTGTTTCATGCTTCCGCTACTTTCCTCCCCTTTCTGCAGATCGTGGACAATGTCACTGGAGGACAGCTCGGACCTGGCGAAGTGGGCGAGATTTACTTTCGAGCGCCGCAAGTCATGAGAGGCTATTACAATAGACCTGAAGCGACCGCCCAAGTACTCGACCAGCAGCGATGGTTCCGCAGTGGTAAGTTGTGTGGTGTTTCTCGACTCCATAAATTGGTGAAAACGAAGCTATAACTGGCGTCTACTGAACATTAAAATATTGAAGAATGGCAACCCAATATCGCCGGTTTTAAAGCGACGCTTTCTTTGGCTCATTTTGCCGCTTTCCGCGGGGCGCCGCTGGCCTGTTTTGCACGAACAGTTCACATCTTCCCCGCTATATGATGCAATGTATCCGGAGGGGGGGGATGTCTGACAAGCAAGAAACCGACCCACCACTCGCCCAGTAGCGAGCAGCAACAGAAGCTGCTGACAAGATGCCACTAAACTTGCATTTACGTCACCTTGATCCAGGCGCGAAAGAAGGGACTAGCAGATCAGGACGCGCCTTCGTTTTAAAAATAGAAAGGGCTGCGGCGGATCGTTAAAGTTTGATGGTTCATAAATGCGCAACGATGCTTGTGGCAACTATGGGAAAAGAAATGTCGCAGTTAGGCCTAAAAGGCAAAGCATCACTGCTATAGCATATGAACTCCTGGACAGCTATACAAAGTAAGGATAGTAGTTTTATCGGCCGTATAATGTTGTAAACCTAGGCATACTAGCTAAATTAACAAGCATGGTATCGTGCGAGTACAAGGAAACGTGAACGTGAACATACCTCACTCGATGACCGCAAAAACTCGCTGTCACAACGCTGGAGTGAGGAAGTGCCGCAGCAGCGAAGCGAATTGACCATCGCGCTGTGTCTCTCATCAAGGCGAACTAAGCTACGCAAACACAGCGCGGTGGACTTTGTCCCTGTCGCAGATGTCTTTCAAGATACAGTGGCACGGGCTTCCGTGCGCGGCTGCCCGGGTCGCCCGTAGCAGCATGAGCCCCCGTCCCTACCCTGCCCCCGCAGCCTAGTGCGAGACGGAAGACGGCGCGCTTCCTCCCCGGTTTATCCCCTTGCGTGTTCGAACTTGAGCCCCGATCGCCGGCTCACGTTCCCACGCTTCCACTCGTTCGTACAGCAGATGGCACGTGGTGATAATTTTATCGCCCTTGCAATTTATGCGATACCTCACGGGGACCGCTACGATGACCCGGCCGGCCTAAATTTGCCTGGTGTGTCCCTATGATTAATATCGTTAAAAAGCTAGTTGGATCACATAACCGCAAGCCAGAAAATCGATGCGTGGCGGCCATGACATGCACGTCTGCGTGCGAGCGTGCGTACGTGCACGTGCGCGTGAATTTGCGAGTATGCGTCCACTCACGCATGTACAGATGCAGAAAAACATTGATAAAGCAGAGTTGCACGTAATCAAACAGAGGCCTAAGCGCAAGCCGCAAACTAAGATGGGCGCGTGCAGTTACGTAATCACCTACGAAGGCTTCGTCCACAGGTGAGAGGGATCCCGAGTCATTTTTATGACGAATAATAATAATTGGTATATGCATGATTGCTTATATCGCGGAAGTTTGTTTGGAAACCAAACTTAAAGCAAGATGTTTTGACTGCGCTCTCCGCAAGTAGCGGAAATTGTGGCGCAATCAATAAAATTTGTGCACGTTCAAGCGCTAGCCGTCAAGCTTTTTTGAGAACCAGCCAAACGCTCACGCTATCGCAAAATTTCGACTTGAAAGCATGAACCAATAGCGCGAAAAAAAAAATGATGGCGGATCCCGTTTACTATATGGAATTAAAGCTGAGTTGAACTTTCTTGAAGCACATAAACTGAATTCTGTGCGAACAGACAAATATACCTGGAAGGTACGCAAATTAGAAACACACTATGGAGTCTAAGCGAAGAGAAATGTTCACCAAATGCTTAGATTAATGCTCAACTGATTTTCGTAAGTACAACTGTCGAGCAAGATGGTTTGCTTTTACTTTGCGCAATAGCGTTCTGTCCTTTCGTTCTCATCACCTAATTTTGATGCTTCTTTTCGTCATTAGTAGATCTGCCTTTATTTTAATGCAATGGAACGTGTAATCTCATTCAGGATACAGGTTTTTTGTCCACTGCGCATATACCAACGTTATTTCATGTAACTCATGTTTATGTACAATGCCGTTCGCAAGCTAACCAAAGTACCAACGGCGGTTCATGCAGATGCACGTTGTGAAATGACGCAGACATGGCACGAGAACGACATTGTTCCATCTCATTAAAGGAATAATGGTTAGGAAGGTGTAAGTAGAGAGAAGTGCAAAACATATGTCAACAACTTAGGGTTTCTACGTTTCCATTTTTAAAGTGCCTCATACTCAATGGACCTACACTGGAGAAGGCCAAACATGCGAAACTAAAAACATGTCTAGGAACCCCTTGTAAAATCATGCACTAATCTGTTGAAAGGGCTGACCGCTTTAGAGGTACCCATTAGCGGACAACATGTTTTATTTAATAGCATAATTCTTTAAATTGACAAAACTACCTATACTTTGGCCCTACTTTGTTGCTCAAATTTACATGCTGTATAAACTCGAGCGAACGAAGTCACTTGGATTTTTGTTAAACTAGAGCACGACCAAATTCAGAAAACTATTTAGGTTGTTGTATATTGTGCGATATTTGGGCAAGACGGATGTGTGCTTTATATATACCTGAGGATAAATTATATATGCATATTTTATGTCGCTAAATGTTGCTCTATAGTACAGTATGGAGTTGCGCTGATCGCACTAATTTGTTGGCCAACATGTCATCGCGACAATGCCACGTGCGAATATCTACATATCCAGAAACTTATCCTGTGAGGCGCAGACCGGTTTATACGAAACCTTAGTGAGCTAGGCAAAGTAATCGTCGCGTTTAAATAACTATTTTCGACAACGTGGTCTTGAATTTTCTAAAACCATTGATGCATTTCTCTACTACAGAGGCATTTCTTAAGTATCCGGTTAGGGTAGCTCGCGAAATAGCAATGTTGTTTAGGGAAATGAGCCCGCTATGGCGAACATGGCGTTAAGTTCTGTGTGACTGACTCCGACTATGGAGCACCTGTTTCTAAGCCAGTGGTGTGGTTATTAATACTGTGAAATGCTCCGATGCAGTCAAGTCAGTGTTTCTTTGTGTGTGTTTGTCTATGTGTGTGGGTCAATATGTGCCAGCAGAAGAGTTTTAGCCTGCCTCCTAGGTTACTAATTTCTTCAACAAGGTTGCCAGTTTTCTTGAAGTTTCTATGCCAGGTACATATGTATTAGAGAATTACTATCAGTGCTTTCGCCAGGTGTTACGTTCTTAAGCGTACGCTACGATCCGACGGATGAATGATATTACAGCGCGTTTTGGCGAGGCGATAATAATTTTAAAGTCGAACTCCAGTCACGTTTCTGCTCTCTCGTACACTACATCTTCCAGCTGCACTGCAAAGAGTGCAGCGAAGATGATGTGATATCCTGTCGTAGGCTATCCGTTGACGAGTTTCCTGCGCGTAGGCTTCCTGGCGCATTAGAATGGAGTACACACTAAACATTTTTACGCCCTTATGGGTGTTAATAGGGGTGCTTTCGTCATTTACACCCACGCCCACACCCTTTTAGCACCCTTTTCGGCCAAAGCACCCTATCACAAGGGTGTATACCACACATAAGGTGCGACTTTGCTCGAAGAAGGGTGTTTAATCGACGCCTGAAGGGTGTTGAACGTATTGATGCATAAATCTGAGTAACGTGTACACGTCCACGCATTGAGCAATGTGTGTATGTACTGCATTTTTAATGCGAAAGCATTTCATGGCCTTTCAGGTAGGAAAGGTGGCGTTCTCCGCAACAGCAATCCATACGGGACCCTGCTCAGGCCAATCTTGTCATTTCCCTTGAAAGCATTCAGAGAGCATTCAGAATCGCGCCGCCCGTTTTATTCTCTCAAATTATTCACTTCAGTCTAGCGTCACGTCCATGAAAAGAACACTAGGTGAACCTGACCTTTTCACCACACCAAGTTCTCGTCTCGCATCGATCATCAACACAAAATTGATGTGCCATTCTTCCTTTTTGCCAAGAACAGCCACTGAATGCAACCGCCTTCCCGCCTCCACAGTCTCAATTTGTGACACCACTAATTCAAGGTCGCCGTTCAAATTATATTATGGTTTGATTTTCTATTCTTGCGTTGCATTGCAATTATTGCATATCTTCACCACTCCTTTCTGTTGTGCCTACTAGGCCTTGAATGTATGTATAATAAATAAATAAAATGTGAAGTTATCACCGTCTTGTATGACGTCAGTAGTGATACAGAAGGTAGTAAATACAACAACGTTAATTATGAGCAATTATGGGTAAATAATGTGAATAAGGGTGGAATAAATTGCATTAAGGTTCGTACAAACTATAGCACGGTGCATTACGGGAGATTAAGGTAGAATTGTGAAGAACACGTACAATGTATGAACTAACGTATCATGGTCACGTGACAATTGCAGGTGTAGATGGAAGGGATTAAGTTTTCGCATTCCTAAGTGACTGTCGATATTTCTTCAAGGATTCTGATGTTACTGGTATGACGGCCACTCCAAAAATATATCATCCAGAAAAAGAACGCCCTTTCACTTACAATTCCATTATCATTATTTTTCGTGCTCACAGGAATATTAACATGCAATTAAACACTTCTAGAAAAACTGCAGTAGCAGAGCGACAATACGAGAGCAACTTGCGCAATTCTGCACTAATATTTCGGTGCCCTTAATAGCCCAACAAAAAGTGGTGAAATGGAAGAAGCTGTTCGGATACATTTCTGAACAAACAGGGACGTGCTGTTAGACGAGCCTCTGCTGTACAATGGCATCAACGTACAATTTGCATGGTGAATCCATAAAGAAGACCTATAGAGGCGAGATCACGTTGGAAGTTCTCAAACCCGAATTTCCACGTACCTTGCCTAATTCATTCAGAGGTTTACTAAACTACTGATCTGCTTTCTAAGTGCATCCTCAAATACAGTTTGTAAGGCTGAGCCTATATATTAAGGGCTGGTGTCGTCAAAGCTGTAATTTCTTATCCAGAGCATACGCACTTGCAAACGCAGTCTTCAGTCTCCTCATGAATGTTTACGCGTCGCTGTCGCACGACCAAGATGTGCGCGTCTTTATCGCTGAAACTACGCTGTGACCTCGCAAAGTTGCTTCGTTCGGACGCAGCAAATAATCTAATCGCACCAGCAGAAGAGCGCCGATCGTCTCGCTCACGGTCCCGATTTGTGTACTGTACCCTCAGTGATGCAGCACAGACTGCGCCCCCCACCCCAAAATAAAATGCTCGGCACGAAACGTAGTAGCAACTACCCGCCTCACCGCTCTAGTTAGAGACCACAACGAAGCAGCAGCAAACAGGCGGCCATGCGAGCAAGCAAACCTGTCAGAATAAACGTTCAATTTGCGCGGCCACCCCATGCCCAATGAAAAGCGACCGGAAGTGACGGCCGACGCTGTACCATCACCTCGGCGCGCGGCAGGACGGGAAGGCGGAAGCTGCGCCATCATGCTCGTTTTCGCGTGCGTTCGCGTCGCGCGCTGTGCGAAATAATTTTAAACGTGTGATTAGTTTTGCGCGCGGGGTAGAAAAAGATGTCGCCCTTGCTTTGTGTATTACTCGTGCCCCACTTCAAAGCAGAGCGTTCGTACGCACTGGAAGATGGATCCACGAAGGCTGAAACGAGAAGTTGCAACGTGCCCGGTCGGTTGTACTGGCATGACGGAAATTTTCAGGCAAGTGCCCGTTTATTTGGTATTTGTTTTGTTCGCTTTAGAAATATCTCACTGTGATCTCGTAGCATAATTCATAATTCGTTAATGTAAGAGCAAGAGCAGCTGCACTCCTACTAGGGCAAGGGAACTACCTCGATCGCGTCCCGTGTGACTAATGTTTGTCAAATCTGCATCGGGCGTGGTGCGCCTGCATAGTTACGCTTTGTTTCTCAGCGCTTGGGCGTTCATTGATGTGATTCTCTTGTGCGTTCAGCGCGGCTGCTTGTAATACGGTCGTTCGCACTTCAGTTAAATGTGGTCGACCACTTTTGCGTCGCGTAGAAAAGGGACGACTGGCTTTGCCACCTTTCGAAAGAACCGGCGCGGTATTGGTTCTCCCTGATGCGGTCGCATGCTGCTGTTGCTGCTTGCCGGACGCCTTCAGCATTTTTTCGGCTCGCTTTGTCTGCGCGTGTGCGCGTGCTCGCGCTCGGCTCGATTTGTGTGTGTGTGCGTGCGTGTGTGCGCTCAGCTCAGCTCGCTTTGTGTGTGTGTGTGTGCGTGCGCTCAGCTCGCTGTGTGTGTGTGTGTGCGTGTGTGCGTGCGTGCGTGCGCGCGCGTACAGTACATGCCGGTTTGTATGGGCCGGCGTGTTTGCGCGTGTCTAGTGCGTGCGTGTTTTGTGAGTGTGTTGCCTGTGGGTCGCTGTGTGTGCGAGCACGTGTTAGCGTGTCTGCCTGCATGCATGTATGTGTGCATCAATGTGTGCGTGCGCACTTTTGTGTCTGCGCTTTGAGAGTGCGTATACTTGTGTGTGCGTGTGAGTGCGTTTTGTGTGCGTGCGTATGTATTGCATGAGGCCGGTAGTTTTACTCGCAAAAAAAAAACTCTTCCGATTTGGTGCAGCGAGTGTTCCCGCCTGAAAGCCGAGTTTGGTTTCAAGCCACTCTGGACAACTGCTGTATGAGGCGCCGTTTCTCTGGAGCACCAGTGGGAAGGCGCCAGGTATACGCTTCGTCCTTTTTCCTCCCATGCCCTGATGGATCTATATCCTTGATTGTTATTGTGAAAGGAACATTACATCCAGAGCATAAATAAATGATTAAGAAATCTGGTAGTGTGTTTCGCCATTACATTAGTTCCGATCTTAAAGACGTGGATTTCTCATTAGCCCACATTTCTTTTGATGCAGACAACCGCTGAAATTATTAGCGGCAGGTTATTCGAGACGTTCTACGTATATAGCAATTGTCTTCAGGAGCTTTAATGAATTTTGAAAATTTGAAGTGTTGTGCTTTAGAGGTATCATATACAAGCTTTAGGTCTCCGGGTAGTTTGCATGCTCTTCGAGAGCTGTCGCCTATAGCCCTATTGAAATTCGTAACTACAGTTTGGAGCACTGGGGAAGCTAGAAGGCTTGTCCTGGCTCTCGAGAAAGTGTTTAAGCTGGAGGTGTAGGTTGAGGAGTTTGGGGTTGGTAACTCAAAGGATTTTTTATGCCTTAGCAGTAGGAGTGACACAGGATTAAAAAAATGTGTGTCAAGCGTAGGAAGCTGCTCATGTGGTAGAGGCATGTGTGTGCGTGTGTGTGTGCGCGCCCATGCATGCGTGCGTGTGTGTGAATTCGCTCCTCAAAAGTGAGTATGTGTGTAAGTGAGCTACTTCATTGCTGGTCTGTTTGCCAAGAATTGGCAAGAAAACACAATAATCAATTTAACTTGAAATAATAAACTTCAAAGCGTACTGGCGACAGCAGCATATGAGCATGCAGCTGTGTGACAATCTTAATGCATGACTGCAGCATCTGGAAGGAGGCTTGCTTCTTCTTCAGTAAGCAGCACAAAGTCCATATTCTTGGCTTTTCTCGTGCAAACCAAAACGAGGCTCATTGCCAATGATCTTGTCTTTTGCTCTAATAGCATTTGTTTATCTTGTACTTAGAGCGTCGTTTCTCGCAGGTCATGCAGATGGCAGCAGCAATTTCACAATGCCCAGCCTTGGCGCCCCCCATCAAGAGCAAGCCACTTGCGTTCGCCTTCAGACAGATGGTTAATGTCTTCTTGAAAGCGGTTGAGAAGACAACATGGTAAGTAGATATGGTTGTGTAGTGTAATATAATAAGTCAAGTTATAATTTAAAACTCAGGCTCCTTGGCCGCCTAAGCTTGATATGATGTGCAGTTGTCTGTGGTTGTAAATATTGCCGATGGTACAGTGCATACTGCAGGTATGACTGCTGATCCAAAGTATACATTTGCATTTTCTTGATGGTCTTTCATAATGAGGATTTTCTTTGTGCAAGAATATTCACAGAATGCCGAGGCATTGTAGCATCATATTCTTTATTGTGCATTCACTGCTAATTTTTTATGACCTTTCTGCTACCAATTTATTTGCAGGAAAGGAATATTTGTTTACTCCCTGCAATGAGCTTATTTGCTCATTGCATTACACTCTTCTACCTTTAATTTATTCCCATATAATTATCAATACCTTAAAATTTCAGCTGTTTTTATTTTGAATACAATATCGAAATCAAAATGCACCGGATTGCAATCTAGACTGCAAGGGATTTGAAGAAATTACAATAAACCAGGACCTCTCGGGAGCGTTAAAAAAACGTTTCCGCAGGTAATGTGCCTAAATGTACTGAGCTGGCTGCTCATGAAAATTGCAAGCATATTTCATTTCACACAGTTTTGCAGGATATAGCAGGCCTATCATAGTCTCTAAGCACAACCTTACCTCATTTGCATCATGAAAATATCTCATGCTTAATTTGGGACAAATTTTGAAAAATGAATGTTTCATAATTTTGAAACTACACAAAGTATTGGTTGAGGCTAGACAGTTTTCAAACTACTTGACCATGTTGAACCTAGCCATTACAGGACGGAAAAAAAAAACATGCACAGGAGCACTCATTCAATGAAATTCGATGGTTGTGGTCATTTTCGACATGGCAAAATGTGCCTTTAAGCGAGAGAGGGCAGGTAGCCAATTTACAACCATTGTGACTCATGCGGGTAGTAGCAACACAGGATGAGAAATGGTTGTGTCCCTGAGGTTCATTGAATATGTTAAAACTCATATACAGTACCCCCCCCCCCTATGAGGGGTAACTGTGCAATATGTTTTGGGCAAGAAAGACGATTGTTCTAGGAGACAAGAAATTTCAGGCTCTAGTTGAGAGGCTACAGAAAGAAGGACCATGTAAATAGTCACAGATTAACATAAACTGCGTCGGAGGGGCATCACAGTTTAGAGCATGAAGTGGGAGCATGAGGAAGGATCATAAGTTTAAATAAGGGAATATTACTTGTCAGTGCATTGCCAAGCTAACCCATTGAAAGAAGGGGGCGTGCTCTAAGAAAAATAGTTGACAACACATGCTAAATTTTCGAGGAAAATATGCCAAAATGCCAATTCTTACTAAATTAGTAAATAAGAAATACACGATAAATTTTAGGATGCAGAAAGTGTCTAATAAAGTGCATTGGAGAGTTGGATATTGTTGGGCTGGATGCATGTATTGCAGGGCAAATGAGAATGCCAGTGGGGATTCCCTCATTTTCATTTTGTGTGCACTCTCTGGAAAACAGTACTCTTTGTCTCCTAGTGTAATAATGTTGTGTAAAAACAGTCATTTTTTAATGCCTTGTGCATTTCACTCTTAATGTGTCATATCCCGTAAGCTTCTCACCTGCAGTACTTATAAAGTGTAATGCAGATATATTGCAGATTTCATAATGTCAATTTTGTATTAGGGTCACGTACACACTCTTGGACAAATGTCTATGTTGAGAGATGTCATTGGTAGTCTTTAAATTTTATTCACTCTTATTTTCTATGATGAAAAGGCTACTGTAAATTTATATGTTTTTGCTGCTGTATGTGCCTTGTGTTCACAATGACATAGTGGTTTAGCATTCACAGTAACATGCAATTCCTTAATTTGCAAAATAGAAACTTCTACCTTTCACTTGTCTTGCCCAGTTGCCTGAGCGGTGCATTCTGCCCAATCACATTAATTAAGTTTGTTACTTTGAGGAGCTTGTTGCTTTATCAAATTTTCCGCAAAGTACATGTGTAATTGCACGGACTGAATTCTCATGATTCTCTTCTTATTTTGCTAATGCAGGATGCAAGATTCCAGCAATGCCATGCGCTGCGTTGGTCAAGATGCTCAGAGAATGGAGTCCCTGCACCTCGTGGTTAACCGTGAACATTTCTTTTTCTTTTGGAAAGCTAAAGGCCATTCGCTGCATGACTTGCATTTTTGCAGCTCGGATGTGTACTATATTTTTCTAATTTTGAATCAATATTGGCTGTTCAGTATAAAAAATGATGTACAGCGTGAAGGACAAGGACTGCGACAGACACACTCCACCGACTTTCAACAATATTTTATTGCGTTGACACATCGTGTGTGTAAACATAAGAGGGGTCATGCGCAGAAAATGAAAGCCAGTCACAAGGGGTGTTCTAACAGCAAGTCATTGTAAAAAGAACATGTTACTTGAAAAAAAAAAGCATCACAATTTCTATCTGTTTAGATACAAAATTTCACTAGGGGTCAGCGTGATAGAGGGGGCACTAACGCACACACTACCCAGTTTTCTGGTGAAATCAGCTTCAATAATTTACTGGGTGAGCTGTGTCTCGCTAGACCTTCCGTATCTTCAAAGAGGGCCATGCAACCGCAGTCCTGGCAATGAATGCCCAAGTGGCCTTGAACAGTGTTATTGACGTTGTTATAGTGCTCTCTTAAACGATCATTTAGGCACCTGCCTGTCTGTCCAATATATTTACTGCCTCAAAATGGGAATTTGGGAAACCACATTCGTTGCACACATCGCAAAACGTTTTCTGTGCCCGGCAGAGCAACAACTCTGATGCGATTTAGGCGCGTTTACACGCTTACAGAGCCTTGCCAGCTTTTCCGGGGCTGAGGAAAGACTGTGATTCCTGCAGGTTCCCCAATCTTTTTTAGCCTATGGGAGACATCATGAACATACAATAGCACTGCAAACCTGTGTCTTTCAACCGGCTGGTTCCTTGACCGAGCGTGCTCATCATGTTTTGTGCACTTCAGAAGCTGTTCCGCTATGGCTGAAATTAAGGCCAAAGGGTAGCCAACGCAAGAAAGGCAATCAACCTGTGCAGCAACACTATGTTGCATCTCGTGTGAGCAAGATTTATTGAGGCTGTTAAGGAGGCAAAGCTTTACAATATGTCATTTGGCTTTGTTGGACAGACAGGCAGGCGCCTAAACAATAATTTAGGAGAGCACGATAACAACGTCCATAACACTGTTCAAGGCCACTTCGGCATCCATTGCTGGGACTGCGGCTGCGTGCCCCTCTTTGAAGGTACGGAAGCTTTAGCGAGACACAGGTCATCCGGGAAACTATAGAAGCAGATTCCACTAGAAAACTGGTTAGTGTGTGCGTTAGTGACCCCTCTATCGTGCTGACCCCCAGTGAAGACTTGTATCTCAACAGATAGAAATTCTAATGTTTATTTTTTTCAAAGGACGATGTTCTTACTACAGTCATTTGCTGTTAGACACCCTTTGTGACTCATTCTGCGCATGCCCGCTTTTGTACATATACACATGATGTGGCAACGTAATAAAATGTTGGAAGTCAACGCAGTCTGACATCTCTCGCAGTTCTTGTCATTCAAGCTGTACGTAATTTTATCTCATTCATTGCAAACTATCCCAAGAAACTACCCTTGTTCAGTATAATTATCATGTTTGATACGACCATTTGCTGGCAAATGTTAACAGTGTGATATTGAACTTGAACTTTTGCATGACTGCCTATGCCTGTGTTCTTTTAGTAACCAGAGTATGGCTAATTTATTAAACGAAGTTTGCTAATTTGCATGCTCACATGCTACAGCACGCCTTAATCTTGAACTACTGCATCCAAGTGCAAATAATTTAGAAATTTACTAGGTATTTTAAAACACTCCACATTTTGTGCTCAGCTAAATCGTTTAATCAACAGTGGTTTGTTTTTATCAGGCCTCCTACTGCAGTTTGCACCCAGGCACTAGTAGATCTGGAATATGCACTCTTGATTTATAGTAAGAAAAGAACCTATTTTCAAACTACATATTGTAGATGTACCAGTGCCTTCGAGTTACAAAACAAAAATTTATAGAGACTGGTATTGTAGTTAGAAAAACCGCTACACAGCACCTTTAGCCCAGAGAACTCTCGTTTCACAAAAGAGGACAAACTATGTAGGCACTAAAAAATTCTACGTATTATTGTGCTCAAGTAATCTTGTGGGAAATAGAAAATTACCAATAAGGCTCCTGGCTTAAACCTCACCTAAAGCATGTCTATGCTTGGGAAGTATTGTTTCAGTCTGAAAAATGTTGGCCAGTTCTGCTTTACATCGACTTTCCAAACTTTTCATAATGTTTTGGGATTACATTAGTGTACAAAATAACAGGTGTCTTTCTTGTGCGTTTGCTCTGCATTTCAATTGCTTCCCTAATTCACCTTTGCAATATGCCTTTTTTTAAGGCATCAGAACTTGAATTTTTGTTCACTGGAGCCTAATACTAAAAATTTATTCCTTTATGTGGCCCAAAACACTGCGAATCAACCCAGGCTATTTCAGTGCCGCTATACATAGTTTCTTCTCTAATAACAGATTTGATCAATACTTATATTTTAGATACCTTTGTGGGAAATGTACATGTTCTTGTACTTACCGATGTGTTTGGTGATTGTGCATGTTTATATTTAATGTGATTTATGTATATATTGTACTCTGTATTGCAGCATGCAATAAATATAGTTGCATTTTCTTGAAAATGCAGCATATATCTTACCAGTCTGTGTTGCATGTTATTTGGATATGGAAATCATGATAGCCTTGGTGTTGATATACATGCTCAAAAGTGTCAAGTTTGCTAGCTTGTATTTGTGCAGCGAATACAGGTTTTCCAATATACACCATGAATTACTAATATGTAATGTAATCCACACTTATAGGTGTTGTGTATGCCCATCGAAGCTTTAAGGCCGGCTGTTCGACGGTGCGTTTGGTAGCCGAACTTGAACCTTCTGGCACACGCAATAGTTGTGCGTGGATCGCTGTACATAGTAGTAATTGAAGGCGTGTACTGCCGAACCTGCCTTCCATACACGCTAGAGATAAAAGAGTGTACACCCTTCCAACACCCACACAGATGGGTGTTAATTTGGACGAGCACGCTTACACCCTAAATTTATTTTGCTGGACACCCTTCCACTAGGGTGCTATAATGGCACCCCAACTGCAGGGTGTAGACAACAGCACCCTTAGGGTGTTCGTCTGGCGACAAACTGATTTACACCCTTAAGGGTGTTAAAATGTTTAGTGTGTATGCGCCAGGAAGGTAGTGGTCTGATGTGAATAGCCGCGGTACGCACCGAGCACAACACTTGTGATACCCCAATTTTTCAGTCAAATATCTTTCCATTGTATCATAACAACTCCCAGGAACCTCGGCCACAAGTTCACGGACGGTGATCATCCTGTTTTAAAGCACTTTGCGTTGAACCAACTCGATAACCGCCTGAAACAAACGGTCTTGCACTCCGTTCTTCATCGTGGACTTCCTTCCAACCAGCACTAAACTCCCTGCACCACTTTCGGACGTCTTGAACGGACACATTTGTCGCTAAACACCTCTGTCAACTGATGATGAATATCCACGGGTGGAGTCCCTTTGGCGAGCAAAAAGCGAATTACGGGACCGATCTCGCACTTGCCGGGATCAGCAATGGGAACCGCCAACTCGGATGGCTGCTGAGCCAAGAATGAGTGGCGCAGCGAAGCGCGGCCGTGGGGAATCGAGAGTAGGGGAATAGCCGCGCGCAGCAGTGTTGCCGGATTGCGCTTCGCACCTCCCCGTGTGGCTGGAGCTCTTTGGGTACCTTATTTCTGGATCAACCCTTACAAGAGAACACGGCTGGAATTATTATTAGTAGCTGGAACTTAACACTGTTAGTTTATTATGGCACGTTATGACACATGTACATCAACACGACGAAACTACAACTATTCCTCAGATGAAGATAACGCACGTATTCAGTAGCCACGGAAGCCACAATGAAACAAGTTTTACTTGTTTCTGTAAGATCTGCATGAAGAACACACACTTATTCACTACCTTAGAAAACTACGCTAAAAAAGTTTGAATTCTTTCTTTAAGATCTCCTTCTGTAAGATCTGTTTCTGTAACAATCTTCTATACAAGTTTACAAATTTCGTGAGATCCCATGCCACACATTGTTATGGCTAGTGCTCAAATCAGTGCGGTATATGTGTTTATAAAGATCGAATCAAACTGCTTTAATTTTACCTTGCCACGGCATCCACTGCATGGTGCAGGCGACGCCGGGTACTACGACGGCTCCGGGAACTTATACGTAGTCGAGCGCCTCAAGGACATGATCAAGTGTCTCGACCAGCAGGTGGCACCAGCTGAAATTGAGACTATTCTGACGAAGCATCCACTGGTTCTGGAGGCTGCAGTTGTGGGCATCAATCATCCAGATTTAGGAGAAGCACCAACTGCATTTGTCGTGATTGATCCTTCCACCAGAGGACGCATCGCCTCAGAGGATCTCGTGCGACTCGTTGCAGGTGAGACAATTCGTCACTTTATCAGAAAAGCCATGTTCTTTTTTTGCCTTGGCTCACTATGTGGTAGTTCGAACAAGCAATGATTTTCTGCATAAATTTATCTGCACTATTTTCCTGAATAACAAAGGGAACTAGGTAAACACACGTTCCCAAAATGTATACCACTATGTTGAAAGTTTAACATAAATCTCAAAGGAAGTGCATGCATATCATCCGTTCTCAAATCTACTTTGTGTTCAACAGAATGCTAAAAAATACGCAATAAGTGGTTATGCATTTCAATTTTTTTGCAAGTAATGTCCCACAATTGAACTAGACCAGCTCATGAACTACAATTGTGCTATCTGCCACAAGCAACCTTTAAAAAAAATATTTCAAAAGTTCCCTGAAACACCCGGTATACGCGTGCGTGTGTGTGTGTGCATCGAGTTCGGAACGGACGTGAAATGCCCTAGAATGCTCATTCCAATAAGAAGTCGCAGTTATGCCTGATAGGCGAACCATCCAATGCAATAGCAAAGTAGTAGACAGCTATACGAAATAGGGATGGTCACCTCATCGACCATATAACATTCGCGTTCTAAATACATTAACATTGAATGAACACATCTCACTCGGGGACCGAACTCCCTGTGAAAACGCTGGCGTGAGGAAGCGCGGTAGCAGCAGCTAGCGAATTTATCTTCGTTCTGCCTCTCGCTTGAAGGTGAACTAAGCAGCTAGAACACAGCGCCCGCGAATATGTAAGCCCGCGGCGCACGTAGACTCTGTAATCATCACAGATCGCTTTCAAAACAAGGCTCGCGCGGCCCCGCCACACGCAGCAGCCAACGGAGTGAGACGGTCCTCCCCTCTCCGGGGTGCCTTGCGCGCGATAGAAGACGGCGCGCTTCCTCCCTTCTTTCCTCCCTTGTTCACGATCCTGAGCCACCATCATCGGCTTCGCTGGCACGCCCAGCATACAGTGTGCGGAGACAATGTTATCGCCCTTGCAGATTACACGGAACATCACCGTGACGACGACGACGGCAGAATTGTACCTGGAGTGTCCAAATAACTGCTATCGCAATAAAAGCTAGCTGTTGGTGCGTGTCGTATTGTTCTACGTGTGTAGAGATCTGAACTGTTTCGCAAAAGTCGTGAGAACTGTGCCTCAGAAAAACCCTGATTGGCAAAAGTCACATTTGTGTTTATACACATTTGTGTTTATACGACAGGGAATTACAAGTGAATTACGGCTGATAGTTTTTTGAGCGATTGGCATTCCTAGGGTACATCACGCACTTTTCGGGGATATTGTGTCGGCCTGTCCAATTGCCTGTCGGTCTGCCTGTCTGTCGGCGTCTCTAACCGCATTCCCGTCAGCTTGGCTCACTGGGTAATCCATGGTAGTAGTAGTAGTAGCAAAAAATTTTATTGGTGTCCTGAGGAGCTCGGCAGGAGCCTGCTAGGTAGGTCCCTACCCAGCTGTTGGCTAGTCTCATTTCGGAACAGAGATGCCATGCCTCTCCACTCGTTCACGGACCCTCTTTACAGCCCGGAGCTGGAAGTATTTTCTGGGGTCTGTGATGGTCTTCGTCCAGTCTTCTTCTTGGTTAAAATCCTGTAACACAGGGCACTGTCAGAACGTGTGATTTAATGAGCAAAATTCAGTGCCATAATCTGGACAGAGTGTATCAATGTCGGGGTAGACCATGTTCAGAAAGACACTAGAGGGGTAGGCCCCCGTCTGGAGCATACCAAGCGTGCTAGTTTGTGATCTGTTGAGCTTACGATGGGAGAAGGGAAAAAACTGCCTATTTTCTCTATAATGAAATGTGATTTCGTGATAAGTAACTAGACGATCACTGACGACGAGCTCTTCCGAACTCACCCGAGACACCGTCCGATCGCGGCATATGAAACTTCGCGCACGGTCGTGGGCTGTCTCATTGGGGTTCACGTGATCCGGTAATACATGTGGTCCCGCGTGAGCTGAGAATCAACTATGTGATGAATAATGTCAGACGGTGGTTTGCCGTTCAGAATTCTGGCTGCCTCTTTGGCTGTCAATCCCGATGCGAATGCTCTAACGACTGCTCTGGAGTACGTTGACACTGTAGTACGTTTTGCGTCAAGTAATGCGAGTGCTATAGCAGCCTGTTCCCCCACGTCGACCAAGGCGGTCTTCATCGAAGCTGCCGAGAGGAGCTCACCGCTGTCATTGACTATTCATACGGAAAGCTTGTTGGCACTGGCGTGCGGTGCCGCGTCAACAAAATCTCCGTTCCGGATATGTTCTTTAAGAAAGCCCTAGCCATCGCTAACCTTCGACCTTTATTGTTTTGGGGGTGGACGTTTCTTGGAAAAGGGTCTGCAATAAAGGAGTTATTTATTTGATTATCAGGAAGCGTGGTCTTTCCCTGATTGAAGCAAGGACGGAGGTCTGCCGCATCCTGTAGTCTTTTGCTTGCTTTGGACTTTGATAATCTAATAATTTGTGCTGATATTCCTACTTCTGCTAACTCCGAAGTTAAGTAGAGTTATGGACTTTTACGCGCAAAAACCACTTTTTGATTAAAAGGAACGCCGTAGTGGAGGACTCCGGAAATTTCGACCAGCTGCGGTTCTTTAACGTGCACCAAAATTTATGCACATGGGCCTTTTCGCATTTCGCCCCCATCGAAATGTGACCGCCGTGGCCGGGATTCAATCCCGCAACCTAGTGTTCCGCAGCCCAACACTATAGCTACTGAGCAATCACGGCGGGTAACTCCGAAGTTGTGTTGTGTACTCCCAACGTCCCGAGATTCTCTGTGCTAGCCGTGATTAGAATGCCGAGCTCCCTTTTGACACTTTTGCGGGTGAGCGTGTCCAATTTATCTACGTCCATTTTGGTCCAGTTGAGGGCCCCGACTATGCAAATACCATGACTCATGAGGAAAGCATGGTGAACTATAACGAGTATATCCTCACCTATGCCACGTTTCTTGTTGGACAATCTCATAATTAATCTGAGAATGTTCTCCGTTTTCGTCGTGAGATGGCCTGTTATCTTAGCGTAGCAGCCCCTTTAATATATGCAAAACCCTTAGCCAGCCGGTATTTACACTGGCTAACCTCCCTGTCTTTCCTTCCCTTTTGTCTCTCTCTCTAGGATTTTGAGAGAATCTACTCTAGGGATGAATGAATGAAGAATGAATGAATGAATGAGTTTATTTCTCTTTACAACAGAAAGGAAGCAGAAGCTACATGCCATGTGGCCAGATAAAGGCTTCTGCTCCGACAACAATTCGGCACGCAGCCCGTACGCAGCAACAAGTATACAGACATACCGAAATCAACTGGAGTGTCGCGAGACAGAATATTATGTTCGTGAAACAGGACATGTCTACAAGAAATATGAGAAACCGACAGGATACTCAAAGCACGATACATTTCGTTTCAGAACAACTACAACCTGAAAACAAAAGGAACAAAAGACTGACAATTTACACTGCGATTCTAATAAGACAAACTCAATATTGTTCAGAATAAGTAAAGTTTTGTATGATTTATTCGAACAATCCATAGCTTCATCCAGGGATGATATGCAATTCCACAATTTCGTACCAGCGATGATGTGCCCATCCATGGTACGAACGCTAACGGGTGCCTGATCTACTGGGGTGCATCCCCTAGCACCTCGTCTAGCTCATTTGCCACTCCCATACCTTCCAAGAAAGACTCTGTAACACCCAGAGCCTCCTAGAGAGCTTGTTCGACCATCGCCTCCGATATCTGGGATACCAGATTGTAATGTCGTCAGTCTATAATGCGTAGCCTACTTAGGGAATTGCTGCAAGGCTTTCCGACAACTTGCGGATTGCTATATTGAACAGAAGGAGTGAGATAACTGCCCTTTGCGGACTGCCCCTCCTTCCGAGTGTGAAAGACTCCGAGACTGATTGCGTCAACCTTATGGCCACCGTCCTGCTCTCGAGGAAGGACGCAACGAAGGAGAAGAATTTACTTCCTAAGTTCATGGCCGATAATCGCCTACATAAACGCCCACATGTTCGTATAGCATAACAAAGGGAATGCCAAAGACTTGAAAAATTATAGACCAATCAGCTTACTGTCCGTTGCCTACAATGTATTTCCTGGCATAGTCGCAAGCAGAATCAGGAACACCTTAGACTTCTGTCAATCAAAAGACCAGGCAGGAATTTGTAAAGGCTGCTCAACAATAGACCACATTTACACTATCCATCTGGGGATAGAGAAATGTGCGGCATATAACCGACCTTTATATATAGCTTTCATAGATTACGAGAGAGCACTTGATTCATTCGTAACATCGGCAGTCATGCACTCATTACAGAATCAGGGTGTAGACGAGCCGCATGTAAACATACTGAAAGATATCTATAGCGGCTCCGCAGCCGCCGTAGTCCTCCATAAAGAAAGCAACAAAATTCCCATAAAGGAGGCCGTCAGGAAATGGGATACGATCTCTTCAATGGTGTTCACAGCGTGTTTACAGGAGGTATTCAGACACCTGGACTGGGAAGAATTGGGGTAAAGAGTTAATGGAGAATACCTTATTAACTTGCGATTCACTGATGATATTGCCTTGCTTAGTAACTCAGGGGACCAAATGCAATGCATGCTCACTGACCTGGACAGGCAAAGCAGAAGAGTAGGTCTAAAAATTAATTTGCAGAAAACTGAAGTAATGTTTAACAGTCTCGGAAGAGAACAGCAGTTTTCGACAGGGAGTGAGGCACTGGAGGTGGTAAGGGAATACATCTACTTAGGGCAGGTTGTGACTGCGGATCCGGATGACGAGACTGAAATAATCATAAAAATAAGAATGGGCTGGGGTGCGCTTGGCAGGCATTCTCAGATCATGAACAAGAGGTTGCTATTATCCCCCAAGAGAAAAGTGTATAACAGCTGTGTCCCAAAAGTACTCACCTACGGGCAAGTAACCTGGAGGCTTACGATAAGGGTTCTACTTAAATTGAGGACGATGCAACGAGATATGGAAAGAAGAATCATGGTTGTAGCGTTAAGGGGGGGATAAGAAGAGAGCAGGTTGGGTGAGGGAACAAACGCGAGTTAATGACATCTTAGTTGAAATCAAGAAAAAGAAATGGGCATGGGCAGGACATGTAATGAGGCGGAATATAACCGATGGTCATTAAGGGTTGTGGAGTGGTTTCCAAGAGAAGGGAAGTGTAGCAGGGGGCATCGCAATGTTAAGTGGGCGGATGAGATTTAGAAGTTTGCAGGGACAACATGGCCACAATTAGCACATGACCGGGGTAGGCGGAGAAGTATGGGAGAGGCCTTTGCCCTGCAGTGGGCGTAGCCAGGTTGATAATGATGATGACACATGCAGATGCATTCCACGCGGGTACTTCGCTGCGGCGGCGCTAGATGGCACTACAGGCCCAGAGCACTTAGGCTGCCCACACGCCTCACACAACGCATTTAATGTTTCTATGTCCAATGTTTGCAATGTTTCTATACATTGCTTCTATGCTAACTGCAGTCGCGTCGGGATTCATCGCGTGATGTGTTCAGCAAGACTCTCCTTTCTACATAGATACTGCGGCTGCGATAAGCTAATTGCAACGCCGCGAGGTTGTCGTGATTAATGATGCCTTTGGTTATTTCTTGCCAGCATAAAAGGCAACAGTAGCTGACTTCTCTTTTCAATCATTTCCTATTGACTTACATCTCTGGTCAACGATACTGTAAAGACTAGGCTCGGGTACATTTTGGCCAGCGTGTGAATTCAAGCAGAGTAACTGTAGCGAATTTAAATCAATGCAACCTGTGGTGTTTTATATCCACATTCTTCTGGAGTAAGGTATGCGTCCGAAATTTTTGCCAAGCTTATGCAGCTGAATATGGTTTGATGTACCAGCTTTCTTTGTGTCGTGTTCTTCGTAGCATAAGACATTTTTGTTAAAATATTCAGCTTGATATCTGTGACTAGCATGAGAGCGGTACGAAATTTGTGTTTGAAAATGTTTGCAGACCATTCTTGAAAATGATCATGGGCGAACGTTTAAGACGCATACATCGCATAGCCTAATCCGTTGCAAACTGCAAGAAATGCAGAATTTCAAAACAGTTGTTTTATTTCTGTTTGACTGAAAGTATTGCCAAAGAAGAAGAATTGACTGGGGTGCGTTTGGCAGGCACTCTCAGATCATGAACAGCAGTTTGCCATTATACCTCAAGAGAAAAGTATATAACAGCTGTGTATTACCGGTACTCACGTACGGGGCAGAAACCTGGAGGCTTACGAAAAGCGTTCTACTTAAATTGAGGACGAAGCAACGAGCTGTGGAAAGAAGAATGATGGGCGTAACGTTAAGGGATAAGAAAAGAGCAGATTGGGTGAGGGAAGGACCGCGAGTTAGTGATATCCTAGTGGAAATCAAGAAAAAGAAATGGGCATTGGCCCGACATATAATGAGGAGGGAAGATAACTGATGGTCATTAAGGGTTACAGACTGGATTTCAAGGGAAGGGAAGCGTAGCAGAGGGCGGCAGAATGTTAGGTGGGTGGATGAGATTAAGAAGTTTGCAGGGACAACATGACCACAATTAGCACATGACCGCGCAGTTGGAGAAGCATGGGAGAGGCCTTTGCCCTGCAGTGGGCGTAACCAGGCTGATGATGATGACGACGATGATTGCCAAACTAAAGAATTCATGCATTTTTGCTTGTGTTGGACACCAGCATACTATACTTATTACGGTTGGAGCGATAATTCTTGCTGTTTCTCGTACACTTCATTTTCACGAAACCTGCACCCTTGCCCAACACGGTTCAAAACAGGACTGCACACCGCCAGTCGCCGGCCTTGTTCTCTACAGAATTTCACAACAGAACAACAAACACCGAACGCTATTACTATATAGACGCACGATTTCCCGCACGAGAGCTTTGTGACGTCTAAATGTTTAGGCGCTGTGGCCGATAGTACTGTCTTGCTCTTTTCTGCCATCTGAGCTAACCGTCGCGGAACGCGCATCTTGTCCAAGTACGCTCAGCGTCTCTTGCCAGAAATGTCGACATGTACTCTTATTGCATAGGTAATTAACATTTTAAGGTCGCATGTCCTTGCAAACCTACTTGTGAGTACTTCCATTGTTCTTAGGACACTATAGCGGTAACTTCTGCATTAAGCTAAGTTGATTCAGAAACGAAATTTCCCATGTTTTTCGCTACATATGGCTTTACTGAACTGCATGTAATTCTTTTTTATTATTGTTACAGAGCAAACAGCCTTTCACAAGAATTTGCATGGCGGAGTTTTCTTCGTAAACCAGATTCCGAAGAGCGAAAATGGAAAATACCTGCGGAGAAAGCTGCGTTCAGGACACCTGCGCTTTACGGGAAAAGCATCTGATGCGCCATAAGTTATCCGCGCATTTCTGAGCTGCGTTCTCCACGTGCGCGCAGTAGCATCGGTGATGTATATAATGTTTTAATTTTATCAGCTTTTAAAAACAATGATATCACGGTTGCAGAAAACTTTGTAAGCATTAGCAATGAGCTTTAGCGGATGCTACTTAGGTTCAGAAAAGCTAATACAACATAGCGACAGCCTATACTTTGCTCTATAGCCAATTAACATATCTAACATTCGTCACGTGCTTCGAACGCTAATAAGTGCAACAATCAACACGAATGTGCTTCCTTCAGTTGTCTTCTAAGAGAACCTGCTTCCTACGTGTGGCGTTTTTTTTTTTTTTTTGAGGCATGGAACGATAACAACTCTGGTAGCTTAGACGATGTCGCTAGAGTCCTTGAGAAAAGGCAGCCCACCAGCATAAAAGAAGTAGTAAATGTTCTAAATGAAGCGGTTGGAAGGCATGGTACATTCGCGATTTAATTAAGGAAAGATGTCGCAAAGGGCGGAGGTGCGGGAACCAAAATTCATGCCAACTTGCAGGCATTCTTGATTTGAGAACTTTCATGAACGAAAAGTTCGAAACCTTTAGAAAATATTTGGAAGGGTTCCGATAGGAACAGGGGGGCACGAAATCTGAGAATCAACTCTGTTGCAAGAAAAATTAACAGCTGTGGAAGGAACATAAATGTATAAGAAAGAAATTGTGGAGCCTAAACAATAATCCATGAGTATGAACATTGAAACTCAGGAGCTTTGAGAAATCCAAGATGAGGACTTCAAGAAAACAGTAATGGACATTGCTGACGCCTTGGGCATTGCATTGAATATTTATGATATTTATATCCTACATCGAGTACCATCAAAAATTATGGACAAGAGAAAACCCAATGTCATAGCGAAGTTTCTAACGTGAACTGCCCGTGACAAATTCTTGTCAGCTGCGAGGAAAGCAAAATTAGGTGCAAAGCAGCTATATTTTTCAGTGTAGATGAACCCCTACACATAAATTAACATCTCTGTCTTGAAAAATAAAGCCCTTTCGAGCAGCGGACAACAAGCCAGGCGGGAGAAGTGTAGGAAATATGTCTGGGTGTCGCAGGATAAGATCCTTGTGAGAAACGCTGAAAAATTTCCTGTTTTGGATAGGACCTGCGCTGCGGACCTGGAGCAAGTTCTTCAGGCGTAGATAGTGACTAGGACGTCAAATTTTGCCGCTAGGTTCGAGATGATTTGCAATTGTTGAAACTAGGAAACAATATCCATAAATTTCACCTGCGATATGCACTTTATGAAAGATGCATGTGCTGAACAAATCTGTTATGTGTATTGCAACAAATAAAATTAAAATTAATAAATTCTTAGTCATTCTTGTCTTTTCTAGATGAACTTAACTCATCAATTCAGGAAGATGTTTTGCCGTTTTTTCGCCTGATATAGCGTACAACTGGCTTACAGAGATCTATCCTCGGTATATAAAAAGCACTATAACATAAACTTGTGCGTAAACTATAGATAACCGCATAAACCGGTAAAATGACAAAATAAAAAAATAGATTTCATAATGTGTTCCTTATCGGACGCGACCGAGGTGCTATCAAGGCCTGAAAGATTGCACAAGGTTCGGTGAGAATAGACAGCGGATAGAACCATCGATATCATTCAAGAAACTTCCGATACATGCAGGCGCGTCCTGCGCTGAGCGATAGCATGCGACCATTCGAAAAACAAATACACGTGTCATTACGTAATAAAGTCTACAATGGAATTGGGCTGGCTAAAAATTCAATTAACGTTTTACTTCTCTAGAAAACAGTACATACAATGCTGCAGCTCTAGACTATGTGTCCCTTTCCACACAGAATTTTTATTTGTTCCCTGATGAACATGAAGTAAAAATATATTCAGACGCTTTAAAGTGGGTAAGGGTGAGGACATAAAGGGTTTAAAACTAGAACCTATTATTTGTGTTACTGAGCACTCAGTCCGTAAACAAGGTGTTTCCGCTAACTTTAGCCAGAATTAGCGGCGCTTCGTAGCCTGCGCTGAAACTTCTGAATCATGTTGGTCGCCGAAATCTGTTGCACGTCTCTTCTCGATGTGTGCCGTTCGGACTAGCCAGCTGGACATAGGCCAGCTTAGACCAACACATATAGTGAGTGGGACCTGCATGATTGTTTTCCTTTTGTAAGCTTATTTTTCAGTAGTCGTTCAGGCCTGGTTGGTGCAGGTCTCCTGCCTCACTTCCATACCTTGTCACTCGTTCTAGGCGCCTTCCGAAATGCACTAAAAAAGCAACACTCTCACCAAGTATGTAACTATTTTGGCCATAGAAGGTAAATATGTTTAAGCACCTGCGCGAGAACAATACACGCTTTTGCTCAATCCGCATAAAACGCATCCAAACATACACCGTACATACGTGTCCATTGTAATTAAAGGGAACAAATTCTACAATGCATATTTCAGGCTTTGTACGTGATCTTGGGTGGAGAAACATTTTGTTTCTGTAAAAATATGGAGGATTTTTGCAAAACACATGGAGTACTTTAAGTGTGTCCACATGGGGCACTGTTTGCTTCAATACCGCAGGATGTGTATGGAATGGCAGCTGCTACGATGAGGTTCCATTTGCTGACGATTTAACAACACTGTGTTACGTCTCTGAAGACGTCATATATAACCAAATGCATCATATTTAACGTCTCTCCTAAAGCATCGGTGAAATGTATGCTGAAGCCTCCCACATATTCAGTTCTCGAATATTTGATCATAAATATCAGGTAAGCCATCGCTTGCGTTCTATGCAATGAAATATACACAACCCTCCGTAATATCTGCTTGCACAAGGTAGTTATAGAAAGCATAGCACAGAAGCTGAGGCTATTATATGTAGAAGTGTCCCACTATGGAAACTTGTTTGGTTGAAGAATTCTCAATATGAAATTTTCCAGTATACATTTCTTCGGAATATATAGCCCTTTTAGGGCGATCGTGTGCCGTCCGCAAGAAAGCTTGTGTGCCTATTATGGGCGCGTTGTTAAGGACATTTCACGCATCTCCGGGTCATTGATCCATCTTGCAAAATCAGGTTTGGACTTCCAGTGAGCAGCGCCGCAAACTGAAGTAATCCAAGAGGTGAAAGGATGCTTGAAGTCACCATTAGTGCTCGCTCAGTTTGACGTGGTTGCGGATACCGAAATCTACGCCGACGCAAGCTGCGCAGAACTCAGCGCCGTGCTGTCCCAGACAGAACACAGCCTCTAAATAGTCATAGCCTGCGCAAACCTCTTGCCATCAAAGTCAACGCCAATTGTTCTACGAAAGAAAAGGATTGCCTTGTTATCATATGGGGCAATGTAAGATTTCCGTTTTACTTACACAGTAGGTACTTCAAGGTCGTAAGCGAACACCACACGTTGCACTGGCTGGAAAATTTCAAGGACCCTTAGACTAATCTGCACGATAGAGCCTCAGGCTGGAAGAACTTGACGTCACCGGGATTTATAAGTTCGAGCGGAAGCACTCTGACGCGACTGCATCTCTTGCGCCGCCATCGACCAATTACCGCAGGGCATCCAAATCGAGAACGGCCTGCAGGGAACAAAAGGTACTGACGACTTCACCGAAAGGAAGAAAGCCGACACCGAGCTTTGAAGCCTTACTGAGTACTTGGAATGCAAGGCCTGATTTTCCGACAGGGGTATTTAGGCGCAGATTGTCTTTGTTTTTCTTGTGAAATGACGTCAATGGGAAAACGTTTCACCTATTCGCGCTAACTTCATATCGTTGTGCCATCAGAACTACGGCCTGAATTTTGTCATAACCTGCACGGCAACCTCACCGATGGGCACCTCTGGCTTTCCTGTACGCTATCGAGAATACAAGTATTACTGGCCCCGCCTCGCCGCCGACGTTGCTGACTAGGTCAAGATCTGCTGATAGTATCAGCAGCGCAAGACAGCCGAGAGGGCCAGCACATTTGCTGCAGCCATTGAGCCTGCATGCCGACCATCCCAGCAAATTCGGATGGACCTATTCGGGCCCTTTCTAACATCAAAATCAGGGAATAAGTATATCGTAGGAGACATCAACGACCTTCGCGGTTATTAAACAAAAGCAACGCCCAAAGGTACCGCGGCGGGAGTGGCGACATTCTTGATCGAAAACATTCTGCTACAACGTTCTGTCCGAGAAATTCCCGTCGCCGAACCAGGAACGCATTGTAGAGCGAAGATTACGGAAGCCGACCGCTTGAATGAACGAAATAAAGGCAGCGAGTCAACCACAAGACCACCGCCTACCGCTCCCAGTTAAATCACCTTAAGGAACACTTCAAGTCTCTCGCCGATATGTTGAAACTCATGTCGACGTCATGCAGAAGATGTGAGATGCCGTCTTTCCGTAGGCAACCTTTGCTTACAACACGGCAGCGCAAGATACAACACAGATGATGCCATTTAAGCTGGTTTATGGATGGAACCGACGACGATGCTCTACGCCATGCTGCCACGCGTCAGCCACGAAGACGATCTCAGTGTTGCCGCCTACATCCAGCACGGCCAAGGACCAATCGGTTGCCGGCGCGTCATGACCCAGCAGCGGATTGAAAGACGAAAACAGTCTTAGACGACGCTAAGTGGATTACGCGCCCAGTGAATGTATGTTAGTTTGTACGCCAACAGGCCGTCGTGGACTGGTTGAAAAATTCATGCGGTGCTACTATTGCCCGTAGAAGATGCTCCGACGTCTTTGTTACTGCACTGCGAGGTTGTGCCTTGCGGTGGCACTCGAACACAGAGGCGCAGCGCATGACCTGGAGTCTTCCAAGTAGTGCGTTTCAGGCTCTTCTACGTGAGCTGAAGTGTGCTGTGAAAATTTTTCCTCTAACCCATTTTGTTTATTTTCACATGTTCTCCAATTTTCTGTTCCATTCGCAGCATGGTTATGACAAGTATTTATGACTTCTCTTTTTTTGCAGCTGCCACGCTTCTGCGGCTAAAAGCTCATATATATCAAAACAGATAAAGAGACTCGTGGACGCTTCGGAACATTCTCAAACATTATGGTTGTTCTTTCTGTTGTCTACGTTGTCCATAGCCTTGTGTACCCTTATTGTACTCATGACATGAACAGTGTTGCGCTTTCTAGAAAGCACTCGGGCCATTCATTGGAGTCTTCGGTGAGTCAAGTGAGTTGAGAGTACAAGGGGCGTGCGAGAAGGAGAGTCTCGAACCATCCCTGATTTTATAGCAAAATCCAGAAGAAACTGCAAGCGTGCACGATCGCCTTCAAAAATTTCAGGAACTTGAAGCCTTAGTTTTCGTAATGGCATTGTGTAGCATAGCCATGGCGTGCTCGCAATAACGCCAGACCAGTGAAGCATCAGCGTAGTCAGTAGAACAAAATGAACGTTTATTCAAAGGTGTAGAGCGTATTTATAAGTAGCCGAGTGGCAGGAAGATAGAAAGGAGCACGTGTTAGCAGTGATAATCCGAACTCGAAGGATCGCCAGATAAGGCGATAAAGGTGCGCGCACTTCGAAAATGCGTTAAGTTGCAACATTCCTTCCTCCTCAGAAATGAAAGCGTTGCACTGGCTTGCGTTCTCTCGTTGAGCGTCTCAGCGTTTGTTGGGCGACACCTGTATGCAACGGGGCCACTGGAATATCTGGTGCCGCAAAGTCTGGAGAACGGGTGCCATTTAGAATGCGCCGAGCAGTTATGCCTTCATCCCGATTCACCGTTTCTGGATGCTGTAGTTGTGTTGCTTGGTCCGGCTCACTGCGATGTGTGGTGGTTGTAGTTACTGTCGGTTTGTCCCCTGGTACTTCCTGTCGCGGGCGGACCTGGTCCACGTGCCGCTGGATGACTCCGTCCGATGTTTCCACGGTCACCATTCTCGCTCCCGACGTCGCCTTCACATGACCGGGCGTCCACTTGCTCCCCACACCGTAATTGCCGGCATACACTTCACTTGCAGGTAGCGGCAGCCAGTCATCTTGGTCCTCTTTTGGTCCTGCAAGTGCTGGAGGAAAGCATGTGTCCAAGCGTGAGCGTAGTTGATAGCCCAAAAGTAGCTCTGCTGGGGATTTACCCGATTTTTGCGGAGTCCTCCGGTAGTTAAAAAGCAACCGTACTAGGTTCTCTTCAAGTTTTCCTTTCGTCATTTTTCGAAGACCATCTTTTATCGTTCGTACTGCCCTTTCCGCCGCACCATTAGACTGGGGATGGTATGGAGCGCATCGAAGGTGCACAATGTTGTTTGCCACGAACAACGAGAAGTCTTGACTGGCAAATGGGGTCCCGTTGTCAGAAACGATCGTGCGCGGTATTCCAAACCTGCTGAAAATGCCACGCAGACAGTCAATGGTAGTCTGCGTTGAGGCATGTGACAAAGGTATTGCTTCGAGCCATTTGGTGTGTGCATCGACTAGTACGAGTATCATTTTTCCGCAGATCGGACCCGCGTAGTCCATGTGAATACGGGACCACCTTTCGCCTGTTTCAGGCCAGTTAACGACGGGAACTGCAGTTGGCATCGGCAGATTTTGCACACAGAACTGGCATTGTGCAGACACGTCTTCAATATTTTTGTCGAGGCCTGGCCACCAGAACAAAGAACGAGCGACAGATTTCATTGCCGGTGAACCCTGGTGCGTTTCATGTAGAAGATGCAGCACTCGCTCCCTAGCTTCGGTCGGTATTATGACCCTATTACCCCAGTAGACCAGTTCATGTGCTACGGATAATTCGAGCTTGCGGTCAAAAAACGGCAGTACGGCCCGGGCCATTCCGTTTGCGTTTCTGGGCCACCCATGTAATATGTACCGTTTGACCTCGATCAGGACAGGGTCAAAAGCCGTTAATGCTTTCAGCTCACGCGTTGTTATGGTGCCATTGTTCAGCTGGTTTAGCGACAGCACATATTCGGGCGGCTCACCGTCATCGTCAGATTCCGGAGATCTTTACGGAAGTCGGCTGAGGGCGTCAGCGTTCAGCATCTGTCGTCCTGGTGCATACTGTAGCCGGTAGCGGTAGGCCCCCAGGTGGAGTGCCCAACGTTGTATCCGTGCGGCGGCCATTGTAGGCGTCTGCTTGTACGATTTCAGCAGGCCCAACAATGGCTGGTGGTCAGTCACTAAGGTAAATTCCCGACCTAGAAGGTAGTCACGGAATTTCGTGACGCCGAATACCAGTGCCAGTGCCTCTCGCTCGAGCTGCGAATAGTTGCGCTCCGCCTGCGTTAATGTTCGCGAGCGGAACCCAATGGGCCTGCGAACGTTACCGGTCTTGTGAAACAAGACAGCTCCCACACCGTACGGAGACGCGTCACACTCCAGTTTAAGTTCCTTCGAAGGGTCGAAATGAACTAGAACCTTGGCTGTTTTAAGGCTTTGCTTGGCAAGATCAAACGCGTGCTCTTGCGGCTGTTTCCATTGCCAGCGTGCGTTCTTTTCAAGCAGTTGATACAATGGGCCAAGTGTGGTTGACATGTTCGGCAGAAACCGCGCGTAAAAAGTAATCATGCCCAAGAATGAACGTAGCTCACTGACATTACAGGGGCTCGGTGCCTTCATGATAGCGTCAAGGATTTTTTCTGTCGGATGAAGCCCATCACGATCGATCCGATGGCCTAGATAAGTTACTGCTGGGCTGCGCAAGTTGCATTTATCGAACCTTAGCTTTACACCGCGCTCTCGGAAGTGCTGTAAGACGTTTTTCAGCCTTTCGCCGCCGTCACTCGCTTTTTCGGAAATGAGCACATCGTCAAGATAAGCCTGTGCTCCTGGAAGGCCAGCCAATACCCCATCCATTTTCCTTTGGAATATTGCGGTCGGTGAGGCTATACCGAAAGGAAGTCGATTGTAGCAAAATAGCCCTTTTGGCGTATTAATGACGCAAACTTTCTTCGCGTTATCGTCTAGCGCCACTTGATTGTATGCATCCCGTAAATCCAGAGTGCTGAAATAGTCCCCATCGTGTAATCGGGCAAAAATATCCTCAATGATTGGCAATGGGTATTGCTCAGTTGCATACGCTGGATTTACTGTGGCCTTGAAATCCCCGCAGATTCTTACTGCGCCGTCTTTCTTAAGCACTACGACTATGGGCGTTGCCAATTCAGAGTGTGCCACCGGCGACAGCACGCCCACAGAAACTAGACGGTCTAGCTCGAGTGACACTCGCTCGCGTAGCGCGTATGGAATGGCTCTGGCCTTGCAGAACTTGGGTACGGCGCCTTCCTTCATGTGCAGGCTGGCTGGAGGACCCTTGATTAGCCCCAGTTCCTCGGAGAACACGTAGTTGTAGTCATTGAATATGCTGTTCACGCTGGATTCGCTCGAGTCATTTGTTACCGCCGAGGTCTCTACAAAACTAACCACTGGAGCACCTGCGCTGTTCAGCCGCTGGATTAAATCGCGACCGCAGAGGCTTGGTCCCGCACAGTCCAAGACTGTCAGCGCACACTCCACTGTCACCCCTTTATGACAAACCTGGAGCACAAGCTCCCCAAGTACTGGAAGGCGTCCTGTGTAGCAAGATAAATTGAGACTGGACGGTTTCAGTTTCGGCCATTGCTCACGGTGCTTATAATATAGTTCACGCGGGATGACACAAACGGGCGACCCGGTATCAACTTCCATGCTGAACTGCACACCGCACCAAGCAAACGTTCGGCGGATCGGCGGTTCCAGACAGCTTTTTCGTTGGGATACCAAAGTCCAAATGTGGGCGGCTTCGGATTCCTCGTCGGCTGAGGCTTCCGTCCCCAAGAGGGTGTTAGTTTGGGCTGTCCTTGCAGTGCCTTGTTCTCGAGCCCCGCGACTTCGACATTTCCTTGCAAGGTGACCACGTCGTCCACAGCGGTAACAGCGAGCGTTAGACCAGGGGCAACACGCGTCATTATGTTTTGTACTACCGTACCTTGCGCATTCTTGACGTGCGGCCGCCCTCCTCTCATCCACTAGAGTTTCTCTCTGATACGCCTGTACTTTTAGCACGGGTGTCGTTGCCGGTCCGATCATCTCTTTTACATCACTATCCGCAGCCTCAGCTGCAAGGGCCATCGCTTCAGCGTCTTGTAGCGTTAATTCCCGCTGTGCCAGTAGCTGCTTCTGCAGGGCACCAGACCGTATTCCACAAACAATGCAATCTCGAAGCATGCGATCCAAAGCACTGCCAAAATTGCAATTGTCAGCTATTCGGCGAATGTCTATCAGGAATTCATTAACAGGCTCGCCCTCCGCTTGACAACGACTGAAAAACTTGTAGCTTTCGGTGATTTCGTGTCTCTTGGGACTGTAGTGCTCACTCAAAACTTCGACGACTTCTTCATACGTCAATGCATTTGGCTTGCGTGGAGCCACCTTCCCTGCCAGCACTTGGATCGTATGCGTATTTAACGCAGCAACAAGCAATGCTCTTTTCTTAGTAGAGTCTTCAATCGCATTCGCTTCAAAGTATGCTTCTACTTTTATAAGGTACGGCTTCCACTTATCTTTGCCTTCTTCGAAGTCGGGAAGTTGGTGAGCCATGATGACCTTGGTTTCTCGGTTCTGCGTGAGTTCCGGTACAGCGTCGATTTTCACTGCATGGGTGATGTCCATCTTTGTCGCCACTGTAGCATAGCCATGGCGTGCTCGCAATAACGCCAGACCAGTGAAGCATCAGCGTAGTCAGTAGAACAAAATGAACGTTTATTCAAAGGTGTAGAGCGTATTTATAAGAAGCCGAGTGGCAGGAAGATAGAAAGGAGCACGTGTTAGCAGTGATAATCCGAACTCGAAGGATCGCCAGATAAGGCGATAAAGGTGCGCGCACTTCGAAAATGCGTTAAGTTGCAACACATTGGCTATCTTTCTTGTTTACAGCCTTTATCTTGTATGCATGTCTATTCGTCCAAATAACGTCCATTTCATATCGCTAGTGTTTTGCTTATCTCAGCACTCATTTTTCACGCTGTTTCAACTACAAGATAAGCGACAAGTTCTGGGGTACGTCTGCATTCTCCGAATTTCGCAATAGGCTCTTATTTCGCATTGTCATATCAGGCCGTTGGAAAACTGACAATAAACATTGAATAATTATTGGCACCTCTCTAAAAACGTTGACTACCAGTGAAGAAAACGTGCAGTTGTGTAACTGAACTATCCGCTAAACATTACGTTCACATAGTTGTGGATAGTGGCAAAATCAGTCCCTGACGACAATTCTCTGGCCTCCCTCGCACTAATTTACGCTGTTTTACAGGTGTTAGTGCAAGAGTGTGACGAAGTGCATAAATTTACATGGGCGTATGGTTCGGGGTGTTATAACGTGAGGCTATTTCAAAGGTTTCCATTCAATTTCTGCAATTTTGCCCTCCACGATTCGCCAATGATTCTTCAGGCCATCCGCACTTCAGCTGTCTGTCACTCGACGCCGCGAAACCTGCGAGAGCTCTACGTCTTCTGTGACATGTACACACAGATTATGCATGAATAGACCAAAAGCAAGCTAAATTGGCTTTTTTTAAAGGTTTCTTTGCGCACATTTTTAGTCCTAAAAAGTGCTCACCTCAAATCATAAGCTGAACTTTTTGATGGTCACCAGCATTCAATTACATTACAAGTAATTTCGGGATATAATCAAGTGCCGACGACAATATTCAACAAAGATATCAAGTTATTGTTTCAAGGTTTTCTCAAGTGCCCACTTTTGAGACGTCCAACCAACCTTGTTTGAACAAAGTTTTTATCTATGCCATATGCTCTACGTTCACAAAATTCCTGGTTAGTGCAGATGGCTCTCCACACGTAGGCATTGTATGTTATATATACCTGCGAAGCCAACCGGTTCTACGTTTTCCATAAGTCACCAGGGAGGCTAATATGCAGCGTTGAACTTGTGTTGGCCACTAATGCTGCAGTCCCTGAAGCACCCGTATTATGCACTTGAAAATTGTTTTTCTTAATACTTTAACATTAGGTTTATTTCTTACAAGAGGACAGAGAAACTGCTCTTCCACATTCCAGCAAAATACTGCACATTATATCTGAAATAAATAAAAGTAATAGTTATGTGGTCCATCTCTTATATTCATGCCAAACATAAGAGGTATATCTGTTCTAGCAAATATGCTTTCTGGACACATATAGAGCATTCGCCTGATAACCTCAGAGCATGATAACAAAAACGATCGAAAGCATCAAGAGTTATGTTCAAGTCCACAAACTCAAGGCCACTATGCTGTTCATCTCCAGCAAGCATAGCAGGGAACGTAGCTGCCTGTTCAAATACTGCTCGTATTTGGTGATGTTTAAAAAAACGATCAAGAAAAGTGATTTCCGGCTTTGGCATGTAAGCTCGTGAGGAAAAAAATAATAATTCCGTATGCACCAAAATTCGAAAAAGCAAATCTCTACGACTTTTATACAGTAAAAAAGAAATCAATAAATGCGGTTTGTGCAATATCCACAAGCGCTACCGCTATGTATTGGGCAGTAATCGAGCACAATTGTTTTTCTTTATTGGTTGCGATTGATCAGTGTGCCACGAATGCTGAATTAGATTGCCTCGAAGCCCATCTGCAGACTCTAAGGACGAAACTTGCTTACGCTTTTCATTTATTGAACGCAGCTGACATGTTCAGATATGCTTTTTCTTTGCATCGTGACGGTTCTAATTAGATTAGGAAAACTATATAGATTCGTAAGGCCTTGCGAATTCTCCACCCAAATTTCACCGAAGTTGTTTATCAAAGACGGCCACTCGTCCTTTCCTCGGGCCACTGCGAAAGGTGCTGAAGCACTGTGAAGCCGATGCCTGCAGCTACGGCCACTCACTTCCCTACGGTTGACAGTGCTGCAAGCACGGTTGAGAGTGCTGCAATACCCGTAAGCTGCGCGACGTACCCGAAGAAGCGATATCGGTGTAGAAAATGCCAGACTGTTTGCGATGTCGTTTCTACCCACCCTCGATCAACCGTAAGATCTTTGGTGAACAACGCTATGTAATCGCTCTGAGTTAACTTCTAGGCACCCTCTGACGAACCCAGCGCTTGGTCGGCAGAAAGCCTGAACGCAACGGACATGAACGAACCGCTAGTAGCTGGCGGTAAGCCTGAGACAAGCATGCAAGGTGACAGTGTGTGCCCAAGGCAATTAATCTACTGAAAGCCTCATAAAGAAACGCGCACCTTCTCCGTCAAAACTGATGAGGATGTCGACGACTGCGGAAGTATTATCAAAGCGTAAGCGGCCACAATGGGTGGCACTCAATGGCGCGACTTGCTAACGCCGTTTCCTTTCTTACTGGAACCGCACTGCTCTGATTCAATAATGATGAGAACATGATGACTACGTGGGAAGGGCACGCTGAGGAAATCAAGAGCTGCTTCGGTGACCCACTTTCAAAGAAAAAGAAGGTTGAGCGTACGCTTTCGCGAAGAACACAGTTGGGCGGGGAAACACGCAGAACGTTCCTTCAACTATTGACACTGTGCAGAATTATGAACACGGGCATGTCAGATAAAGACAAGGTTGGGCATCTCCTGAAGGACGTCCCCGAAGATGTCTACAATTTTCTTCTTTCAAAGGAGTACCTGCGTGCTCCGTCTAATCTAAGACCTCACTGCCGTGCTTTTGAGGCTCTGGAGACGCCACGAGTATTCCCAAAGTTTGGTAGAATTGACAACGCGACCACGGTCGCAAGCGTCTACTTCTCCATCTCTCATGACATCACCTTATTAGTACGTCAACCACCTAAAGAAAAATTGGAGCACTTTCAAGCGCAATGTGGAGGAAGAAACGCAGGACGGGAGTACCTCTAATGCGCACTTAAAAATTAAATTATGGGGTTTTACGTGCCACAACCACTTTCTGATTATGAGGCACGCCGTAGTGGAGGGCTCCGGGAATTTCGACCACCTGGGGTTCTTTAACGTGCACCTAAATCTAAGTACACAGGTGTTTTCGCATTTCGCCCCCATCGAAATGCGGCCGCCGTGGCCGGGATTCGATCCCGCGACCTCGTGCTCAGCAGCCTAACACCATAGCCACTGAGCAGCCACGGCGGGTAATGCGCACTTGACGTAAGCTGTCCTGAAGAGCCGGTAGTTTGCCAATTGCAAGCTAACAGTGAAAATCGGCCCTTGCGTGATGAACGCGTCCAGGTCGACAAGGCGGAGTTCCGGCATCCTTCGCGTACCTTCGAACGCCATCAGAGCGCACAGACCCAACGCCTTTCTCCCTGATATAGCCAGCCTCCGATCCCATTTATTGACTACCCAGGGTACCGCGAGCCACCTATTTGCTATAGCTGCGGAATCTGTGGGCATATCTGTAGGTATTGTCGCTTACGACAGTATGAAGTTTCGGCGATCCCACATTATCAGTCTTTAACCCGAGACATCGCCCCGTGGCAGCCCGCTGCGTCTCTTCGACGACATCCACGTGATCATGTATCCCCGCGTGTCTCCAGCTTCCGAATGCGGACTTATTCCACCTCCGACTCACGGTCGCTCTCTTTCAACACCACCCCAACTGGGAAACTAGCAGGTGTGACCGATCGAGATGAGGTCGTGGGACGGTCACGTAGTCCTCCGCATGTCACCATGCTCAAAAACGAAGTATTTGTCTGTGTTGATGATCTAAGAACCGGTGCTCTATTGGATACGGGTGCTACAGGTTCAGTAATGAATATTTTGTTTAAAAATTTGTCGATGTAAGAACCGCTGCTTTATTGGACACCGGTGCCACAGGTTCAATAATGAGTGTTTTGTTTAAAAGTTGTCTTGGACACAAAGTAATGTTCGCGTGGGACCAAATGATTACTTTTCGTAGAGTTGGGGGCGAACCCCTCCGGCCCGTTTATGTTGGCTCTGCTATAGTGAGTGTTGGTGAACAAGATTTTCCAACTGAATTTGTTGTTTATGAACACACCATTCACCACATAACCGTTGGGATTTACTTTCTTGGTAAATGTGGTGAAATGTTGAATTGTGGGCTGCTCAAATTTCTCTTAGAAATCAGATGATAACACCCATGAGAGTAGTGTCTGACTTGGGAAAGCAGGGAATATTGTGTGTCCCACGATGTCCTTTCACCGGCTCACACGATGGCATTTGTTCCGGTGACTTCCACACATTGCCCTCCGCATCGCTGTCATGGTTTACTTGAGGCATACTTCCCTACCTTGTTGAAATAAAACCATTCTGGTTCCTGGATCCATTATATCGTCTGTAGATGGTCGGGCTCACTTGTGGATAGACCACAGGTTTTTTTTTTTAGCAAGTTTTACTGCCGACAGTACTCAATCTAGCCACCTTTTACTCCGAATTTACGGTCAGTATTGATGTCGTTGGCGCTTGTAGCGATGTGAGGGCAGAAAGTCACCACTACTACTTGGAATTCTGCAGCATGTCAAACAAGTTGAAGTCCCCTTCAGAACGGAAAGAATTGCAAAAAGTGCTCGTCCGCTGTGCGCCAGTATTCGATTTCGCGCAAGACGAGCCTGCAATTTTGCTTCCTGGTTGGGAATCCAACATCAGAGAAGCGCGGGCCAAGGGATGCCTGTTCGCCAGAAGGCGTACGGCGTCTCCTGCAGAAAGAAAAGTCGCCGACGAGCAAGTTTAAGAAATGCTGCGAAAAGCCGTTTTCCAGGAATAGCATCGCTATTTACGCGGCATCACACACTCGGACACCGCGAGCAAAGATACGGGTTAACGACACAATTTCCAGCCACGCCATAGGAGCGGAAGCGACACCAACACGGAGTAACGCTATGTGCAAACAAGGCGTGAACGTAGCCTTATTCCCTGTTTACTCCATAGCTTCCCGACTGCTTTTCCACCTAAGCGGCCAGAAAATCAGGCATTGAGCCTGATCGCTATAGGACCGATTTTTTGGGGGGCTCAGAATAAAGAACGTTTCCGCATTCTCCCAAGCTGCACTGGCATGTAAACGTAGAACATAGTGCCCAATGTCTCAGTTGCGATGCTCATCAATGTGATCGGAAATTGCAACGTGCTGTACGATAAAACTCGCAGACCCTACAAGGACACCATCCACAAAAGCGAGAATTTGATGAAGTTTGCCGTGTAGCTGGGCTAAAGCAGAAGCTGCAACAGCATTGTGTTGTCGTGTCCCAACTTCTGAAGTTTTTTTTGCATAGCCATGCGAGTCTATCACCGCCGCTGTCTGGACGTATGCTTCTTCAGCTGCACTTTCGTCATCTTCGAAAACAACAGGCTTAACGTAATATAATTATTTATTCGTATCCTGTATTTGTCGTTAAAATTAATGCGGGCGATGTTTCACGCAATGGTTCCTTTTGATGACTAGTTGATCTATAAATGAACATGTTGCTTCAAATGGTTGGATGGAGATACAGACGCTATAGCGTCCCCTTTGAAATGGGCCAGTAGATTGCGCCCCCACGATCTTGCTCTTATTTAGAAGAATATCAGTAAATTTTCTTTACCTTCTTCTTACTTTCGTGGCACAGAGTGCCTCCAAGCTGGCGTAACCAGTTTACTTGGTAGAAAACTTTTCTTCAGCTGCCGTCGTTTCTCCTCTTCCTGACGCTCTTTGGCCATACCTGGCCCTTGCGCCAATAAAAACTAAACATTCATTCATTCTCCTCTTCCATCAGAGATGGGACGCCATAGACGTTGCATTTGGAGAATAGACTTTATGCACACAATATTTACATGGACAGCTATTTACAGTGGGTCTGACGTATGATCTCGACATAGCCGATAGTGCATAGCACCATTCGTACGTCAAGACCTTTGGGTTACACTGGGACCGGCGCCTTAACTCGGCAGAGCCGAAAGTGCAGAGCACCTTTCCTGCGCTCGGAACCCCGTGAGAGGTCAGGAGCCAGTTTTTAACGCGACAGCGTTAAGGAGCTCGTGTCGCAGAAAAGCCGGTGTCGTCGGCGTCGGTGTCGGCGTTGGCGGCGTTGGCCATGAGCGATAAATCCCAGCAGGTCCTTCACGAATAAAAAACAACTTGCAAGATGGGCTGGGTGGGAATCGAACCAGGGTCTCCGGAGTGTGAGACGGAGGCGCTACCACTGAGCCACGAGTTTTTTTTTTTTGTCTTTATTACCGACATGGCAACAAGGCTACAAAACAAGACACTTTAACAAAAGACAATGGTCACGACAACATCTCTGCCATTGGTTGGCAGTCACAGGGCTAAAATCGCTTAAAATTAGCTAGCTCAGTCATCACACTGAGCCATGTTGGTTTTTCTTTTTGCAAATTATACATTTCCTTAATATGACAAATGCTTTCAATGAAGTATTCTCTAACAGGCCGGGCATTTACTTCGGCATGTCTCACGGCCATTCTAGTTTTCCATAAGCTATGTAAGGACACCAGCATGAACATGTCATAGGGTACTTTGTCTTCATTTAGAGTAGGCAAGAAACGAATCCCATATGGTGTAATCGGCAAGTCCTTCTTTAGTGTTCTCTGTAATATGTCCCAATGGAACACAGCATCCCAGCAGTCTAGAAAAATGTGTTCTATTGTTTCGGATTTCCGGCATAGTAAACAGTTGACGCTCCAAGGCACGGAAAGACCTTTTTCATCTAGCCACGGTTTCACAGGTAAAGTATTGGTGTGGAGCTGGAAAAAGAAGGACTTTACCGATGGGCGTACTGGCATTCGTTTTACTCTTTTTAGTACGTCCTTTTCAGGTCCAATGCAGAACATCGAGCGATACAATGGCACCGGCAACATTGTGTCTACCAGGTCCTTATATAAGCGCTTTCGTGGTACCCTACTTAGGTATTCCATGGAGAACCGAACCTTTAACAGCTGAAACGCCAAGACTACCTCTTTTAGGAAACCACGCGCTCTGCCTTGACTGCACCGATGTGACGATACAATAAACTCAGGTATAGCTTCGCTCAGCCTTATCTGAAACATAGTTAATAAAAATGGGTCACTTTGGTCCCGTAAGAAAACAAACCGCGACACAATCTGCCTAATGAACAAATGTGCCAGACCTAATCCTCCATTTTTAACCGAACGAAAGAGATTAGTGCGACTGGTGCGTTCCCAACTTGAACCCCATACAAACACTGCGAGTACTCTGTGTAAACGTTGTATGTTAGCCCTTGACATGCACAACGCTTGGAGCACGTAAAAAATTTTGGCAACGGCAAACAGGTTGCACACTGTCGCACGAGCAAACATAGAGAAATTGCGGCCTCCCCATTTAAGTGTACCTTCACGAACCCTTTCAGTTTCGGCATTCCAGTAATCAACGGGGTCACGGTAGTGCTCAAGCGGCACCCCCAGGTACTTTGCCGGCGTGACTGTCCAGCGGATATTTGCAAACGTACTCGGATGGTCTTCCCAGTTGCCGATCCATATCCCTAGGGATTTATCAAAGTTGATAGCGCTGCCTGTCATTCTGCAGTATGATAAAGCCTCTGCGACCGCGATTTCGATGCTTTCTTTATCCCGACAAAGCAACGCGATGTCATCCGCGTATGCCAGCACTTTCACTTCCGCGGACTGCACTCTGAAACCCGATATTCTATTGTCATTCCTGATTTTCCTACAAAGCGGCTCTAGGTAAATTGCGAATAAAAGAGGCGACAAACCACACCCCTGGCGCACAGATGACCGGACACTAAAGGATTTGATAACCTCCTTGTTTATAATGAGGCTGGCGGTACAGTCTTGATAGCACATCTTTACCCCATCCAAGATCAAATCCCCTACCTTTATGTGTTCTAGAATACTGAAAAGAATTTTATGGGCCACACGGTCGAAAGCCTTCTGCATATCTAACTGTAACATGGCACAGTGTTCACCTAGGTCATTACAGTATTCTAAGATGCTTCTGGCAATATGAATGTTTGTGTAGATAGACCTTCCTTTAATGCCGCATGTTTGATGCGACCCTACTATTCTGGTCACCACTCCCTGTAATCGCTTTCCCAGCACTCTTGTAAATATCTTATAGTCTACATTCATTAGTGATATCGGCCGGTAAGCGTCCACAGCTAACAATTTTTCTGGGTCCTCTGATTTCGGTATCAGGACTACGTGCGATGTCCGAAAAGAAGGGGGAACCTGTTTCTGCGCATAGGCCTCCTTAAACAACCGTAACAGGATCTCACTGACATCACTTTTGAAGGCTTTATAAAAGGCCGCTCCGAGTCCATCAGGTCCCGGAGACTTGCCTACAACTAAATCATCTATGGCTCCTTCCACTTCGGTGATGCTCAGAGGCCACTCCAGACGCTTTTGAATGTCTTCCTCTAATTGCGGCATGTTTGACAAAAAGTCCGTCTTGAATTCTTCTGTGACGTCTTTAACAGTCCCGAATAATTTGCTATAATGATCAAGAAACGCCTCTTCAATTTTTTGAGGTTGGCTCGTGATCTCGTTCTCGTATTGAATCATTCTGATTTCATTTCGCCTCGCGTATGCCTTTTCGTCAGATAAGGCTCGTTTAGTCGGTGTCTCACCTAGCCAAGCCCTTTCAGCTCGTGCCCTTATAACTGCTCCTTTGAACTTCTCTTCTTCGATAAGCTCAAGCTGGCTTTTCAGTTCTCTTATCTCCTTTGTTCGGCTCCCGGGTCTCTCGGCTTCCACGGTGTACAAAAAATCAAGCTCACGTTGTGTTTCATTTTCTTTTTTCCTTTTAATAAATTTCTCTTTACTGGATTCTTCTATAGCACTGATCTTGACTCCTTGTTTAAAGTTCTCCCATAATTCTAGCATGTTGCCATCTTCGGCTTCGATCAAATTATCTAACTTTTGCTTCACGCTTTCGCAGAAGGATTCGTTCATTAACAGCCCATCGTTGAACTTCCACAACTTCCAGTTAAACTTCGATTTTCTTTCTATGGTACCTACACGAAAAGTTACAAGGCTGTGATCGCTGAACGAGACGTGTTTCACACTATAGCTGCCACACATCGGAACAAGCTCCAGTACGACATACCCTCTATCTAGCCTTGCGTGACTTTGCCCTTGAAAATGTGTGAACGCAGGCGTGCCGGTAGTACACAAGAAATTACCGACGTCATCCAGATTAGATTCTTGAACTAGTGTGTTTAAAAGTAAAGCACTTTTGTCACGCACTGGGAGGTTTTTCACTCGATCGGCCGCGTAACATACACAATTAAAATCTCCTAGCAATACGACTTTCCTGTCACACTGTAAATGCTGATTTACTGTTTCAAAGAAAGGCACACGCTCACTTTCAGTGTTTGGGGCGTAGACACATATCACGCGCCAACCCACATTCAGAAAGGAAAAATCCACAAAAACCAGTCTTCCACTTTCACAAGAAAAGACCCCTTCTTCTCTAATTCCCAGGTTGTTTCTAATGAAGATAGCGCAGCCCGCGGAAGTCCCAACAGCATGTGATACACAAACATTGTATCTATTGCGAAACTGCAGCTCCATGCGATCCGTTTGTTCCTCAGTTTCTATCTTTGTCTCCTGCACCGCTGCTATATCAACATCTGTTTCTAAAAAAAGCCGGCTAAGCTGGTATTGCCGCTTTTTGGCACAAAGACCGCGGACATTTATAGTAGCAAAACGAAGTGCAGTGCTTTGAGCCATTATTATGTTTTTTGAAGGACAAACGAACCGCATGGTACCCACCTCATGCATCTGTGGCCAAAGCTGCTTTCGCCTTTTGCACAAACCTTGCGCAGCTGCCATGGCAGCCTTAGGAAGGCACAGTTGATGTCCCTGTCACGGCATTCCATCGTCCCTTGAGTTTGGCTTGGTCACTGCATAGACTGGAAGAGACGCCGCGAAGCACACGCTCTCGCGGCTACGTCGGCGGCGTCTCCGCCGCCCTCCGGTCCGGAGGTATGTTCGGACGCGCCCTCAGCGTTGACCGCCGAATGCTCGCCGCCTTTGGCGGTGGTCCTTCCGAGATCCTTGCAGCCAGGGTCTCATGCTCGTCCAGCGTAGCGTCGTGGCCGCGCTTGGAGACTGAGGCTCCGCTTGTTCCCTCGCTTACTTCCATGACTGCTGGCTCCTCAGGTGACTTCGACGGCGTTGAGGCATCCTGCACTTTCACGACGCCGGTGGCGTCGCCAGCTGCGTCGGTCAGCTTTGGGCTTTCCTTGTTAACACTCGCGTCTTGGGGCATGTCGGGCGGGGTTAACGTTGCCGCATCAAGTTCCTCGAGCTTCGACGTTGCTTCGCTTGCGGCTTCTTCAGCGTCAGCCTCGTCCATGACGAGTTCCGCAGTGTCTTCTCCACCAACCGGCCCCCAACACTTGCGTACGTCTTCACGCACTGAGATTCCTCGTGTCCAAAACGACGGCAGTGCGTGCAGCGAGGAACTCGGCATTCTCGTCTGATATGGCCCTTACTGTGACACCGCAGGCACAGTGGCGCTCTACCGGGAGCGACTAGAAGGGCCATGTCACCGGCTACGCGAAGCTGGTGTGGAAGGTCGTCAACCTTAATGCCGTTATGGAGCTTGAGGCGCACGAGGCGTGTCGTCGACCCCTTGTCTTGGATACCTTGAACTCTCCACTTTTCCTTCGAGACCTCGGTCACCTTTCCGAACGGAGCAAGCGCTGCACGCAAATCATCGTCAGCCACATTGAAAAGAAGCCAGTGAAGCTTCAGACGCACGTCCTGGTTTGCCGGATCAATAACCAAACAACGTTGGCCCTTCACCTTCATTTCGCCGCATGCCAAAGCTTTCTTTATCCCTTCCGTGCTCTTGAAAGTCACAGCCCATACGTGACTCATCTGATATGCCCCCAACGCTACCACTTCGGGGAGCAAACCAAGACGCGCCAACGTGTCCCGGAAATGTTCGACTCGGTAAGGCATCGACCGGACATCCGCGTGCAAAAATAAAGTATTCAAAACACTACGACCTGATGGCAGAGTAGGCAAAACCACTTCGTATCCCTCGGTATCCATTCCGTCGATCCTGTCACCGCGGCCGCTGTTAGCCGCAACCACCCCTCCTTGGGAGCCCATGAAACGCACGTCCTTCCACTTCAGTAGCCAAGACGCGTCTGACTGAGCCACGAGTTCCATGCTTCAAAGCGGTACAAACGCGCCTCTAGTGAATGCGGTATTGCCTTAGAGGCGTGCGTCGCTTGCTCAGGCGCACATTTCGTTGCCGCGCCAAACGCTGCGTTGCTCGACGCTCACCGCGTCCGATGCGGGGCGCGTAGTCGCTGCGCCGAAGCCCATTGTCTTACATCCCTTGGCGGGTCGACGGGAACGCTGTCGCGTTCCACTCTTGAAGGCGAAGCTTAAGCGTCCTCCAGTTTTTAACCCTTCAGTTGCTCCTCCCGAATCCCCTCACGGCAAATCACGACACCCCAGTGACCTGATTGGGTCAACTGGGCTGTGACTCATTGGACAAACACTCTCTCTCTCTCTCTCTCTCTCCCTCTCTCTCTCCCCCTGCGTTCGTCGGAACATTCAGAGAGATAGAGGGGGAGAAAGGAGCCACGAAACAACAAATAAACATATAACATCCCAACCGTTTCGTCTCCGCGACATATATGGAAAAGTCTCCCGACACTTTGAAAAACACTTACGGGGAACGACCATCTGCGTCGCCCCGTCCTCGCGCCATAATTAAACCCATCGCGCACTGCTTGCCGCAAAGGGCACCCCTGCCGAAGTGCACCCACTGATTCACAATGCCGTCTTGTGCATGGTTCGTCTCCTCCGGCGGGCCCGTAAAGCTAATTGCACAGATGGATTTGTCTCGGGTGCCAGCCTACCTTTCAAGAGACCGCGCATCGGGTCACCGATCCCCCTGGCTTTAACTTGCCCCTTTGTACCCCCGGCATGCCCATTGACGCCCTAACGACGCTTTGCCCGTGGTCCGTCCCAGGCAGGGCGCCTCCGTCAGCGCTTCCGTGCAAAAGCGCCCCCAACGTCGCACCCTTTCCTACGTTTCATGACCGCATGCGCGACAGGTTAATATGTCCCGACGTGTCGGCACAAGCTATCTGCCGCCAAAGAGTGCCTCCCAACTCATTACCGAAGCGTCCGGCTGGTTTTACTCCCGGCGAAGCCCGAAAACGGTGACCTCCCACAATTTTGGTGCGAAATTACCTCTCAGCGTCCATGCCGTTTGGCAACATCCTTTACACGCCCTCCCTAAGATTCATGTACGCGCTCAAATGCGGGTACCTGAATACTAACAAAACAAAAATGATAGTGCAAAGAAAGTAAAGCAAATGTCACGCTTTCGGCACTAGGATTTCTGTGTCCCTGCCCGGGCGACCTGAACTAGCATCGCTCCTTAAAGGGAAGCTGAAACACTTTTCGAAAAAAAATGAGTTCTCTGCGGCATTCTACAGTTTTGAGACCCCTGAACACGAATATCTCGTTCAAAAAGGGCGGAAACAAGCGCAAGCGGCTGTTTTTTCATGAAAACGCGCACCAGCGCCTCAGGGTATCGCGCGAACGCCGCTGTTGCCCGTGATTGGTCGGAGCAGCTGTGACGTCAGGGGCGGCAGTCGCCGGTCGGCGCCGCCGTTTGAGAGCGTAGCACGCTGTTCTGTTCTGGCTGCATAGCTGAGTTGTAAGCATTATGGAACGTTCTCGCTGTCTCGGACAGCTTGTATTTTCGCCGTAGATGTTCGAACCGACAGCCGATACGGAAAAAGATGGCGGCAACGGCGGCAACGACGATGTTGAGTGTGCCAAAAGCGAGAGCAATGTGTACACCTTCTCGCGCGCTGGAAATCTTAGCTGTTACGTATGCTTTTAGAGCGCAGCTCTTTGGCGTCCGTTCCTGGGTTTCGCGTCGTCGTCGTCGTCGGCCTCGTAACCAGCTCCGCCCCCCTTCGCTGGAGTGGGAGACGAAGGACGCGAGCCGCGAATGGCGGAGACCAATGAGAGCGGCCCCTTCAGTGACGTGCGCGCGCGATGCTGGTGTCATGCGGACCCTCCTTACTGCTCGATGCGCACTCGTGTCTGGTCTCAGCCGATCCGCTCGTTTCGTACTATCGTCTGCTCGCGCCACAGCTCTCGCCCGCGCCTGTTTGGTTCTGTTGGGTCGGTCTCGTTCGCGCTTGTTTTGGTTGTTATTTCGACAACAAACGGTTACAAATATCCCTCGAGGCCAGCGCACCTTCCACAACTTAATGCGGTGAGTGTAAGACTCGTATCTCCGCGAGTCCCATTCATGCAAGTGCGACGACTGATGCACGGCGGAGGCCAATATGGCATTAAGGGCCCAGTTGTGAACGTCTTTGTGAACGTCTTTGAGAATCAAGCATTGGTGTACCAAGTCGAACATATATCAGTCTATTTCTCCGACCACAAAGCTTCCTTCATGACTGTCAAGAACTGTTAGTGGAGTCTTTGTTAAAGGAATACGTGTAAAAAATAAAAAAAAAATTCTGTGATAGCGCATACATGTGTTGCTCGATTTCTTTGCCTCAATCTATCGAAAAGGTGAAACAGCTTATTTGCTGCGCTCAAATTTCGCATTAGGAAGTAACGTAATCGTCGGTAATTTTTTTTTTCTTTTCATGTAGCTGCACGTTCCAATGACGGGAGAAAAAATGCGCTAAAGTGTCACTGGGAACTTGCTGCTGGAAGAATGCCGAAGCACTAACTTCTCCTTAGATTGTAAACACGGGTACAATTCCGCGATGTCAAGCACCTTGCCGCTGCTTGTCTGAAGTCCCGTGGTTTTCTGAGCGTTGATACACGATCGCGAACATAAGTGCCGCGTTTCAAAGCGCGCACATGCAGTGCTGCGAGGTACAGTCATGGAAGTTGCTTATCATGCACATCCAGATCGAGATGGTCAGGGGGATTATAAGTGCAATATTCAGAATATGGTTCGACGACTTTGCGATTGTGGCTCGATCAAGAATCGGTATGCGCGCTCCATGCTAGTGTTGAGATAAAGATATTAGGCAGTTTTAGCACCGCCGTGTGGTAAACATGATAACTGCAACCGTACGTCGAATGTCACTAGGCAAGCCTATACTCCAATTTATACCTCAGGTGCAACGCTGTGGAAGCTACGCACGAAGTCCGGTTACCAAAATTTATTACTGCGCGCATTTCCGTCTGTGGTTCGCAGCGTGCCAGCGGCATTTGTTCGCGCGAGCATGCACGTGAAGCTGCCGCGACGGGCTGCAATTAAAGAATGCCGAAAAGAAAATTGATTTAAAAGAACGTGTTAGCAGCCGTATAAGTACACAGATTGTTTCTATGGGTAAATTCTTTTTTTTTTCATTCAGAACTGAGCTTATATATGAAAAGTTTTCTCAAAAATCGGGTCAAGAAACACCGAACTTTTTCTAAGTGCGAACGCAGCCACTGCAAGAAGTATCTCAAGCCTCCACAGCGTTGCACCTGATGTATGAAACGGAGTATAGCAACGCTAGCAACAACGCGTTTCCGCATTTGTCGTAAGGCTATCCGGCTATCGCGGAAATGGTCCGAGCACAGCACAGTTGATTTCGTCGGCACGAACTTATCTCTCCTCACCGCACTGCGCTGCAGGCTTCTTGTCCTTCGGGAACCTGTGAAACACCACACCGTCTCGCCCGCGTGTGTTCGCGCAGCCGATTGCTGCACAGAACGAGGGCATGTTGGGCGCCCTTGGCTGTAGGCACTCACGCAGCACAGAAGGAAAGAACAGTTTACGAAAATCGCAAAACAAACGTGAGCGGCGGCGGCGGCGGCAAATCTCTCGTAGCGTCGTTCAGTAAAGCGCAGGACGGAAAGAGGCATGCCAGCGCATGCCAGCACGCCGGTCCGGCAGCTCGGTCCGCGCCAGTGACGTCACTCTCGCCGGTTCTCTCCTCTGGTAACCTCCTCACCCGGCGCTCCGGGAAACGATGGGGGCGTGTCCGCGGGGGTGATTTAGAAAGCGATTTCCGCCCCTTATATTAACAAAACGAAGAAAAAAATTTCGGAACCGTAAATTATTAGGTCTGTTCTTCCCAATCCCAGCAATTCAAGGAAATTGAAAACCGCTTCAGCTTCCCTTTAACAACCGAGCCCCTCTGCGCTAACACTGAATGCAAGCACACAATGGTCATACAATAACTCTACCTGTACGAAAGGCCGTACAGGCATATAAAAGACACAAGCACTATCGAATAAAAAAGAACAAAGCAATAGCAAACACTGAACACGGCTCATGAACAGCATCGCGAGTCACGGTGTCACATTAACGACCACACACACAAAACAAAAAAACGCACACAACGGAACGACAAGATCTCCTGGAACGCATGCAATAATGCGACAGGAAAACGCTTATTTCACTGAAGAACACCGTTCATCGCACAGTTCTGTTCGATAGTCCAGTACTTCCGCACGTCACTCTTTTCTGCGTGAGTGTTCACTGCACAGTCCTCCCGTATCTTATCTCCCTCGGAAACATGGCTGCCTGTACCCAAGCATGCCTTCAACTATGCAATAAGCATCCTACACCTTAAACTAAGGTGAAACATAGGTGGAGTGGAACCCCTCCCCCCCCCCCCCCCCCCACAGCTCCTACTTAGCCGCCGGGGTCGAATGGGTGATCCCCGCAGCGTGTACGGGTGATCTCGCGGCGCGCGCTGAGACAAACCGTCTGTCCGGAAACGACGTTTTCTTCGCGTGACGACCGCTTCGTAAAACTTGTGCTCCCCTTCGGGCCGAGCGCAGATTGAGTCACCGCTACGAGATGAACTGCGAGACCCGCCCTGCACGCTCGCCCTTTCGAAGGCATGGGGAATCGAGCCGAGACCTCGGTTGGTTCGCACATGGCGTCCTCGTCTGCTTTTCTCAACACTGCAGCTGTCACCTCGGGAAAACTGACGTCAGCGCTTAACTTCAGCACGGCCGTCACTTGTGTCTCGTGAATGGGAGCACAACCATCGCTTGGTTCAGTTATAAATTGAGGATCTTCGAGCGGGACTACATTTAGCTCTACTCCCCGAGAGCTCGCCGAGATCCAACCGCGTTTCTGGCCACCGCGCACCTCACAACGACGCTCCATAACGCCGCCATCAGCGAAAGCCACGTGACCCGGAGTCTTCACTTCTTTTGGTACATGTGGAACTTTCACCAGAGTGACATCGGCCATTGCCAGAACCTGATCGACCACCGATGAGCCCACGGATGCTGTAGATGCCGTCTGCTGCTTCTCTGCAACCTCAGAGCATGCTTGCATCGCAACAGTAGCGCCGCCGCACACTTTGTCAACGCAGCCATCAGCCGCGAAGTCGGAGACACTCCATCCACCTGGCTCTCCCTCCACGATCTCCTGACCGGATTTTTCGTCATCGGGTGGGCCGCTTAGCGACACTTCGGGATTAACCCCGTCCCTCCCTCTAGCCAACTCAGCTGCAACTGACTGTCGTCGCTGCACCTCCGCAAGCGAAGCTGAAACGGTAGTCTGTGCGGCAGCGCCACGCTCCCTAGAAAGGCACGCCACTGGTTTCTCGCGGGCTACGTCGGACGCATACTTCTCGCTTGCCCTCACAGCGCCTGTGTCCGACGGAACACCCTCGAGTTCTGGCTCGGCGCCGTCTGCCTTTTGCTCTCTGATTTTCACTACCCCCTCGAAACCACGCTCGTCCTTAAGCAACTGCCATGCTTCCTCTGACAGCAGGCGATCGGTCCCTTCCGTGAGCTTGTCCGTTAACGCACAAAAACACCGGCACCGCCTCTTTTACGTTTGAGAAAACGCCACATTCGCGGGACATTGTCAGCGGGACCACCGCGAGTTTCGCCCTCACCTTTTCTGCGAAGGCGGAGGTTAGGCTGATCGTTCCGTGCGACTGTACGATCTCTGGCGGCACTACGCTCTCGCGCAACACTGCAATTTCCGCTCCCGTGTCCAAAATTGCGTCGATATGCTTATCTTGACAGTCCAGAACCACGAGAATGAGGTCGCTGTGCCCGGCTGCTGGTTCTCCCATCGTAACGTGCGCCGACAAGTTATCGCTCTTAGTACTCGGAATGTTCGATGTTTGCTGCCCCGGGCTCAGGGGGCAATTCCACTTCATATGTCCACTAGAGCCGCACGAGAAGCAGCCTCTAAACTTGGGTTCTGTCTCCGCGCCTCGACCTTTCCGACCACCGCGACTACTTTGTTGTGCGCCAGGCTTAACACAAGGGCCTTGCGACTCTGCCGTCTTTTGTTTCTGCTGCCTCCCAGCACTGTTCTTGCCTTGCGCCTCCTCGAATGTCCACAGTAGTGCGGCTAGTTCTGGTGCTTTTAGCCACGTTTTTCCTTCCTGCAGCGTGACGTACCGAAGTGCGTCATCTGACAAGTTTTTCTTCAATTTGTACGCGACCAATAGTTTAACCAGCTCCTCGAACGTCGACATGCCTCTCGAGTCAAGGTAGAAGTGCAGGTAGCTTTGAAGGCGAGTTGCATAAGGTCTCCATCCTTCATTCATGCGCTTTCCTGACCCCAAGAACCTTTTGAGGTATTCCCCAGCGAAAAGTTTGAGCACGTCAAGTACTGTTTCCTTAACTTTCGAATACTCCTTGTGTTCTGCCGGGCTAAGTCTTGTGGACAAAAACGGAACCTTCTCCGCCACCAACGGGTAAACAATCTGTCCCCAATACTCCCTCGGCCCTTCATATGCTTGCAGGGCGCTCTCAACCGACTCAAACCACACCGGAGCCTCGGCCTCTGATGGAAATTCGGGAAGCACCCCACCGAGGCAGTTAGCATAGCGTCTCAGCTCACTGCAGCAATCCTGCACACAGAACGCGTGCCCGCTTTCCCGTGAGCTCCCACTTCCGTTCTGCCTAAGTCGCGCAAGCTCCACCTCCAACTCAAGTACTCGGCGCCGATCCGCGAGGCTTCTGAGGTCCATTTCCCTCTGGCTTTCTAATGCTACAGCCCTAGCTGAGTTCTCCTCGACATTCTCGGCTCACATCTCACTCATCATGGGCCGATTTCTCCTGTCGGGGTTCAAGTGAGCAAACCTTGTATTCATATGTTACAGTAGGACTAGGCAGCGGTACCCCCGAGGTGTAAGGACGAGAGGACTCACCACTTGCTGAGATGCTGCTGGTCGCCGCTGCCACGCCTTGCGCGTTGCAGAGTCGGCACCGTCGGTCCGACCAAAGTTCCAATGTCCTCACAGGATCTTGCTTAAAGTGGAGACGGCCAGGAACCGTCGATGTCCTTGCATTGACGGCGGCAATAGCGGCCACCTCCCATGGAGCCCAACTGGGGGACGCTGCAGCACTTAACGGGTAAGGCTGCAGGCGCCAACCGTACCTTGCCACTATAATACCAAGGCCACTGTATACCATTGCCACTATATTATACCCACGGGAGGGCACATACACAACATTAACCCTAGACGCCTAGCAAAATTAGGTACTGAAGGAAGAGAAGAGATGAAAGGACAGTAAAAGAAAGAAGATACGAAAGAAAAAGGTTGAAGAGGCGGGCAGGAAAAGGCGACTGCCAATTTCCCCCGGGTGGGTAAGTCCGGCGGTGCCATCTACGTGAAGCAGAGACCAGAGAAGTGGGTTGCCACCACCGGGTCGGCACACAGTTAATTCCGCCAATGTTCTGCAGCCATTGCTGCTAGCGCAAGCTTTCACGCTTTTGTAGTGGTATCATAAAAAGTGCACAACCATCTTCAGGCTTCTTGCTGCAGTTATATGCGCTACAGCACGACATAGAGCTGGCACAACTCCGTAAGAAACACAACATGCAACTTTCGCTGCGCTGAGCCAGCCGAGCTAAGGAGAAAAATGGCACCAACGAAAACGAAAACACAAGTAAAACGCAAGACCCGCGCGTTTACAAGGGGAACGGCAAGGAGACCAATCGTTTTGCAGAAAAGCGAATGCAAAACTGATCTCCGCAGAGGAGAAGTGCAAGGCGTGAGGACGAGGCGAGGAGGTCGCGCGGCAGCGGCAGAGTTCAACGGGTGGCGGTACTTTCAAATTATCAATTTACATCATGCTAACACTGGCTCCCGTGCTCCCGCTAGCAGTGATCGCACCTGTACATAGATGCAATTGCAAGTACACGCACTATTCAACGTAGCTTACACTATTTTCCTACATAGTCCCGACACCGGTTCATACACATACATGTACGGTTCATACATATATATACGGTTCATACCTATAGCGGCACTAAATGTGAGATGTGCCTGACGCAAACGGCCTCCTCGAATGGTCATCATGCTAGTCTTCACGTACTTTTATGAACTGACAACACCACCTCCTCACACTGGTCCATACATGTCGCCTTCCTGCATACTTGGGCTGAATTTGTCTGTGTATATAGATGGGCGTTCGTTCCTTGCTCCAAAGAAAACTAATCACACTTCGTTGTTCGCTTTCCATGGATGTGTAAAGCACAACTGCCGTAATCAGCGACTTACTGCGGCGCCATACCGCGGAGCGTCCGGCAGATAAGGCAGGGCAGGTTTAAGAAAGATGCACTGCTGATAAGGAATATATTGACTTCGCATTTACAGCTGTAATTTGGCTAAAAAATAGGGGAAAGAACTTTCTGGTTCGCCCTAATATTTCATACTTCCGATGTGCCGCTGACCCACAAATACCCTCTACATGTCTCTTTTGCCAAGTGACACTTCGTACCTCACCTACCCACCGTGGTTGGTCAGCAGCTACGGTTTTGGGCTGCTGAGCACGCGGTCTGCGGTTCGTATCCCTGCCACGGCGGCCGCAATTCGATGGCGGCGAAATCCGAAAACGCAATTGTACTTAGATTAAGGTTCATGTTAAAGAACCGCAGCTAGTCGAAATTATTCCAAAGTCCCCGATTGCGGGATACCTCTTCATCAGATTGCGATTGAGGAATGTAAAACTGTTTATTTTTTATACATACATCGGCTAATCAGCGCCCCTCCACCTCCGCCTTTCGTTGACCCATGTCATTCTTTAGCACCCCTCTTACACAAAATTGTCGATAACAGGCCGCTGTTCCGAATCTCGTAGATGCGATTCGGTGAACCTCTACACGCTAGTAGCTTCGTCATTCAGCTATGTTTCAGTTTCCAGCCATTGTTCCTGCTTGCGCCTACCCTGCATGTTTGTGTAGTAAATTGTACCACCTTTATTCTTATCCTTGTGCCCATTTTCTTGGATCGTTGTTGTGTCATTTTTCCCCTTGATGTTGTGTCACTACATTTAATACTTGACCTTCTTTCCTGATTGCCTGCAGACCACCTCAAAAATATATATACTGCGCGTGCCCCTAATCATCGTTCAACCGGTATTGCTACACTGTTGCTAAAATATGTCCCGTCACGCATATCTGCTCAGTGCTCCTTATGCCGCTATGCGGATACATGTGCATGTTATGATTCTCCCTTGCTTGCGTATATTATTGGTTTGTTGGTTTCTATTCACTGGCGCATGTGTATAAGTTTGTATTTATGAATATTTGCTGCTCCTTTCTTTCTACACCAACATGTACTTCTAGGCACAGTCCTTTGTGAAGCTGATTTGTCGCTTCTTGGTTGTGTCTGCGCGACATTTTGGTGTCGGAAAAAATAAAGGTATGAAAGAGGCACGTTGAACGACCGGGAAGGGCTCAAGTAGTCCTGAGACACGCAATTTTAGCACAACGTCAATAAACGATTGGGCGTATCCTCGGGCAAGTTGCTAATATACTTGTATACAATTATTCCATGTCTTCTTGTCTAGACTACAAATATTTTTTTTTATTTTCCGTGGATAAATATAACGGCGTAAGTGGGTTAATCCTAAACGATTTAAGCATGCTGATGATGGCGAGAAGAATAGGGGCTCATTCTGGAGGATTGAGCTAACCATTGTTTCATAAAGGGTTAACTTGATGGAAGTCGCTGCAGAGTAATAATGGTGCATAGTAAATGGGCAAAAATGTGAACATTGTGCCCACCCCATTAGAGCTGCATAGTTATTCTAGGATCAAGGTACTTCGTGCATGCCGCAGGCAACATACGTGCATTATTAAGATGTTTGCCCCAGTAGTTTAAGTGGTGACTCATTTGTGACTTCAGATTTTTACTTTACAGACATTCATACACCATTTTGAACACCACTGTGTCCTTCTTTGACATCGTGCCAGTGCTAATTGGACTGAGATGTAAGAGTACCGCAGGAGCGACTTTGTTGTATACTACGTTAAATGCCAGGTTTAATTACAAGTGCACATTTCGAGGTATATATATATATATATATATATATATATATATATATATATATATATATATATATATATATATCTACAGAAAGCGCGACGCTTTCCGAAGCACGACGAAAGTCTCCGACGTACGATTTTCTACAAATATTTTAGCCGTGATGGTAAGGCAGAATCACGATCCATTCAAGACAGCGATTAATTGCCTTAGTGCTAGAATATCTACGGAAATTTATACCGCTGTGAGCGAGCGGCGATTTCCACTATACTGTAAAATAATTTACACCCCTAAGGGTTTTTTTGAGTGTCTATAACCCCCTAGCACTCTGGAAAAGGCAGGTTTTTGTAGGGAAGTACACCCTTATGATGGTTCTTATATATCCTAATACCACCACATCCCTTGAGGTTGTGTGTTTGCCTGAAATTGTCCCATTTACCACAGATGCAGCAAGAGTGACTGCATGGAGGGTCATTTATTCTTGCACTAAGCCTTGTATGCAGTGACAAGTCTTGTGGTCGTGCTACATGGAAGAACAGTCTCATATAAACCAATGTTACAGGGCACAGGCGAGCCTAGTGATGCCTTTGCGTAGCTTCGTTCCAATGTCTAAAGGCGAGCCATCTTAGATGAATCCATTTCTTCATTGATCGCTCTAGCCATATGCGTCTTTTTGCCTGCAAAATGATTTTTGCAGTTTAATATCAGGAAAAGTACATGAAACATGAGAAGCATGAAACATCCCTGCATCATTCACTCTAATATTTAAATATCCCATGACGACCAGGATAAAGAAAACACAAGCACAAATAATGCTTACTTTTAAGAAAGAGTTATTTGGAAAGAATGATGCATTAATACTGCCGCATCACAAATGTAGGAGAGACAGGCTCCACAATTATAAGAGGGCGATCCAGGAATTAATGGCTCCAAGCCCAGTACTTTGCCCATAGTACTACAAACATTTTCAAATTCTTTATGATTAATACATTGATGCTTAGGCTATAGAATGTCACTTGCGACACCTTCCTATCTCTTCTCTGGCGACGTCCAGTTGAAACAGAAGGCTGTAATTGAATTTCTGACTGCGGAAGGTTGTGCGTAAATCAACGTTCATCGCCATCTGACTGCAGTTACGGGAATGCCTTTGCTGACGTCAGCACTGTGCAGAGGTGGACAAGGACTGTGAAAGACCGAAATCCTGCGCATCAAATCTCCAGGATTAGCACCGAAGTGGACAGCCCAAAACGGCTTCTGATGAGGATTATTAACATCACGCGGACAAGTTGACTCAGGGCAATCGCAGGATCAAGCAACACCAGACTGCTGCAACACTCGCCATTTTTATTAGTTCAGTAAATTACATCATGAAGGACCTTCTGGGTTACAAGAAGATTTGAACTTGCTGGCAATGCTTCCTCGAAAATTTGATTTCAGTCGTCAGTTGCCGTGGTACCCAACAAGCGCAAGTCTTCTTGCAATGCAGAATGTCCTTATTGATGTGGTTCACTGAACCAATGGAAATGGCGAATGTAGCTGCAATATCGTCTTGCTTCATCCTGCGATTGCCTTGAATCAACTCGTCCACCTGAGGGCGATGATCCTCATCACAGGCATTTGTCGGCCGTACAGTTTGGTATTGATGCTGGACATTTTTATGCAGCTGGATTTTAATCTTTCACAGTCGTTGCTCACCTCCGCACAGTGCTGACTTCAACACAGCCATCCCCGTAAACTTCTGTCAGACAGCAATGAATGTTGATGGGCGCAAAACCTTCCCCAATGAGAAATTCAATTACAGCCCGCTGTTTCAACCGGATGTCACCACTTGATGTCATGGATTGCTCGATTGCTTTGGAACGTGAAGAGATAGGAAGGTGGGGAGAGTGACATTCTATAGCTTAAACATCATGTAATAATTGTTAAGAGAAAATGAGACATCCACCCAAACATAATAGTTATGTGGGATTCCGTAGAACCATTATGTCAAACTCTTGACTATGCTTCTGAGTTGTTGATAAATTCGACTTCGCCTGCCATCTGCTTAGCCGCCTGGTCGGCTCAAATTGTAGAGCGGCTGCCGCAGAAACGCGGCGGTTCAGGGTTTCAGTGTCAGACCAGGCCGCATTTTTCAACTGCGAAGCTTTCCTTTCGAGGAACCCGTTTGGGTTTCCTTTGAAGCAACGTTTGGGTGGATGTCTCATTCTCCCTTTATTAAATACTTCTCTCCACCTCGCGGGATTCCGCAGAACTATTACGACAATCAGTGCAATAATGATAAAGAGTTCAAGATGTTTGCAGTACTATTGGTAAAGTAGTGGGCTTGGAGACATTGCTCTCTTAATCACCCTCGTATTACAGCAATAGCGCTAAACGTGTTCTTGTGTGGCATCTGACGCAAAACTACAATTTAGAATGTGCACAAATAAAAATGCTCGCTATGAGCACAATCAATTGCTCCTAAATATAGTAATCCTTTCTTAATCAATAAGGTTACAATGAGAAGCCACATCATTTCACTGCACTGTTTTCCTACAAGCAGGTTTTAGTTAAAATAAGGTACAGCCATATGTTTTCCTATGCATTGCAGGCTAACCATCAAGAGGTACTTTGACATTATAGGCTTGTTCCTAGAACCAGCTGTTGAAATGCCAACCGTTATCTCACAGGAAGAGATGGCCACACGACAAAAAAAAATCAGGTGCTTATGGGCCAAAACAATGATCTTGCATGCATGAGTTATTATAACACTTGGCATTGTTGTTTTGCCTGCCCCTCTGGAATTTTCATTGTCAATAGGAGTAGAAATCAATTTAAATTTTCACAGCAGCTTGCTCCTTTACCAACAAGGAGCACAAACGATGCTGTTCTTCAAATTTCGCAGGCAAACAATGTAAGCAAAGAAATCAAATGTTGTACTGAAGGGCATGGGACCAAGAAATGTGTCACTAAAAACCTAACCTAACCTAACCTAAGCAATAAACCTTCTAGTTAGGATAAAGACGGAGGTCACTGTAGGCTACTATTCATTCTAGAAAAGCCATACACAACAAGAGACAGACGAAATAGGATGACAGCACATGCTGCCCTTCGCCTTGATGTTTGTTTGTGCATTTTCTAAACTGATCCCATGTCAACTTGCCCAGCTAGCTACTGTTCCTGCCCTTATGCTAGTGCTTTCGGGGAAGTATTACAAACAAACATGTCAATGTCCAAAATACTGCCCTAATGAAAAAAAATATAGCAAATATGTGGTGATGGGTGCTTTGCATGACTGCAAGGAATACAGCTGAAAGCCCATAACAGAAGCCCTGGTTTAAAAAAAAAACAGAATAGGCATTATCAAAGCGGCGGACTGCAAAGTCGAATGAGAGTGACCATGTGTAAGTAAAAACTGCGCTGCACTCTTTGAAAACAAAAGCCCCTTCGTAAATGCGCTACACTGTCCTTCGGAACTTGGCAACATAAATTGTTTCTGTCACAGTCACGGCAGCCTCTCCTATCATCGTTGCCATGTTATATATGAAAGCATACAATACACTTGGTTTCTGAAAAAAAAAAGGTTATTTGAAGTAAGTTCTAAGTGGTGTCTTCTATACACTGACGTCTTTGTGAGCACTTAAGAAATATGAATGAAAAATATGCCATACCGCCACTCACAACCAACATGTCTTGTAGACTGCAGTTTTCTGCATCCAGCAGGAAGTTTTGACATTTTCCTGAAACAGAAGGTATGGTCATTTTGAGCAGACAAGCGCAGAGCATAGACTAGGTTATGAGAATCGTGTCTGCAAAGTATTACATTGCTACGCACCGCAGAAAGACCTGAAATTTCAAACAGAACACAGTTTTCCTTTTCCCTCACGGCCGCTGCGCTTCAAGGCGCAGGATAACATACACGTGCTAGTGCATCTACGTACATGTGTTTGTACTGTGGCGTCGCTTGTGGTGACACGTGACAACGAGAATTATTCAAGGCAACATCTGTTGTTTGCGTAATACCTGTATCTTGAGTAAACGAAGTAAAGCTTAGAGAAATAATAAAACACAAAGACCGAATGTCTGCATGTTTTTGTTTTGCTTTGCACCGCAGCAAGAGAGATGTACTTCCAGTTCGTCTGCTTATTCCCACGTCAATAAGAAAGGCGAAAATGAGACATCCACCCAAGCGTAGCAAATTGGTACAAAGGAAACCCATATGGGTTTCTCGAAAGAAAAGCGTCACAGCTGAAGAAAAATTCGTCCTGCTCCGGGACTCAAACCCTACCACCTGAGCTAACCAGGCGGCTAGCAGATGGCAGGGCGAAGTCGAATTTGTCAACAACATCATGCTTTCACTTGATCTTGCTGGTTATCTGATTGGGAGTGACGCTGTGATCAAATATTCTAATGGCCAACATTTTTCATCTGTGAAGCACAGAAAGCTCTAGTGCCCTTCTCGGTGTTTCTACGGCATTCTTACAAGTGATGATTCGGCTGCTGGCTCTTTAGCACTGTAGCAGCATTGTACCGGGTGATAATTTTTGTTTCATGGAATTTTTAAAAATTTCCTGTGGCAGATGGCATACTTCTCGTCCTTCAGCTAGATTATTTGAAGAGGCGGACATCTCTATCATGAGAAATTGAAACACAAGTTGAAATAATTAACAAATACTGACTAATTAACCTCGTAATTATGTTACTGCCCATATTGGAATTTACGAATTGTAGGCAGTGAGCTTGGAAGACGTATCCACTTTAACTTCCAGGATGGCACCTGTTCAGAAATACTTCCCAAAGTATCGAAAAAGATACATGGGTGTTTCAGTTACATTTGTGCATCAGTGGATAATAGCGCATTTTGTTAAAAAAGTAAGTGGAACAGTGCATTTTTATAGCAAGTTTGATGGTGCCTATCTCAAAACTCGCATCGTTCTGGAAATCAATTACAAGTGGATACACCTTGGAATCTCACTCGTTATGATTCGTAATTTACAATATGTACCGTAGAGTAATTAACAAAAACATTTAGTCAATTCTTGTTAAGTAGTTGATCAGATTTTTTTTATTTCTCGTGCAATATATGTGTGCCTGTTTGGATATTCCTGCTCAAGGGCTTTAATTATGCTGTCTGCAACACGCTACCGTTAAAAATTCCATAGAACAGAAAATTATCACCCTGTATAAAGACAATGTGAATTCAAAAACAGGCTTCGGTGCGCCTTATTGAATCTTCAAATGGCCACTGTAACCAGCCTGATCATGCGGTAAATATTTTGTAGCCCATAAGCATACGGCATTTCAATTACACATTTAGGAATGCGAAATTTTCTTGAAATCGGCGCTTTCTTTTTAACAGGTAGCATCAATGCCAGTTTGGTTAAACATAATTTTGCATCACTTCAATAGTACTGCAAAAACAGACTTTCTTGCTGCTCCCAGTGCCTAGTAATGTACTTTAGCAGTGTCGTTAGCAGCTGAGATAATTAATGCTCCTGCAGGTAAATACCAGAATGCATTGCGATAACTGCCAAGCAAATGCGACTGTGTGTCTTGTTTACAATACAGCCTGTGCTCTACCTTGTGCCAGGTTCGTTCTCCATATTAGGCCAGCATGCAACTTGTACAAGAGGTACCTTTCGCATGCATGAAGATATCTGATGAGGTTTGGTGGTGTCAAACCATGACATCAACCATAATGCTTTAAACTATTATATGAAACACTTACTTGTACAAACCTAGAAAAGGCATCAATTTTGAATTTATCACATTTGGTTTACAGTACCATAGCAGAAATGGCTCATCTAGTACAGGTATGCAACCGCGCTACTTGGTATTGGTCCAGGACGCCTGACAGCGTGAACTCGACAAAGGATGGTGAAAGAGGTGATAGCGTTTGTGTCCATTTGTCGCCATCCTTAGTACAAGTCCGTGCTGTGAAACGTCACGGATCAACTAGTACAGCCTGAAAAAAATGTTTCATCAGCTTTCAACCGCAAGTCAATTCTGCCTTCATGTATTATGGTTTCTTCAGACTTATTTCTTTATACAAAGTCAGACCCATGAACTAAAGCTTACTGAGAAAGAAATGAAAATCATCACCTCTCAAAGCACATGCACCAAAGGAGTCAGAGCATCATACACATTACCTTTAGAGCAAGAGCATTCTTTTTCTTAGACAAACTGCATTTATATTTTCTTAAAGCTTATATATTTTTTTGTCACAGCTATAGGAAAATCACAAGGCAGGAAAAGATGGGCTGGTGCAATTTCAGCTATTATGTACAACAACAAAAGGTAAAGCAAAGGAAGTCTCATTGCTCCTCTGCCTAAATGACATTCAGTTTCACCTGGCGTGTGCGCTCCCATCCTGATGCCAACAGTAACAGGAAGACAGCAACGTGGTTCAGAAAGCAGACGAAGGAGCTGATATCCGAGCTGACAGAAAAAGCAAAAAAGGTAGCTGGTCAGGCCATGTAATGCAGACTTGAGACATCATTACCTAGCTTAGAAAAGAAAACGGATGACAGCTAGAAGCCCACAAGACAGAACTCTAGGGGTCAGGGCATCTGCAGTACCTCGACGCACGGAAGCAACATTCATTTTTCCCTTTCCCCGTCTGATAACGGAGGTGTCGGAAGAAATCGATGGACAGGTTAATTTCGAGTTACGAACTATTTTCTGCTGAAAGCCAGGGACAGGGTGCTTACACACCTGTCACCCGCTTTTGTTATGCAAAGTGCTTTGAATACTTCATATCGACCTGCCTCTAGAACCGCCTGAGCAGACGAATGCTTGAAACTGCTCAGTGCACGAGCACCTATGACAATGATCAGCCAGATGGCCACCAGCCACTTACAGCTGCCCTATCTATGTTCCATCAAGCGGTCATTCAAACACCGACCTGTTTGGCTTGAGGGAATATAGGGCAGTGCTTTAGTGGCTGGTGGCCACCTGGGCAATCATCGCCATAGGTGCTCGTGCAACAAGTAGTTTCAAAGCAATTATGTACACAGGAGACTCCAGAAGCAGGTTCATTGGGCAATATACGAACCACTTTGCATATAAAGAGCGGGGAATAGGTATGCAAGCACCTGTCTGTGGCTATTGCCAAGAGTGTTCGTATGTGACATTAACCTGTTCATCGATTTGTTCCGATAGCTCCTGTGTTGTTTCAGTGCGTCAACATTATGTGCATTCCATGAATTCCATATTTCTGCGTTGCACAAATTTCACTTGAAGTCTAGAGTTCTGTCTTATGTGCTTCTTGATGTCGTCTGTCATCTTTTTCGAGCTAGTTAACGATGTCTCAAGTATGTAATGAGCACCGACTAGCCCAAGTGTCTTCTACAACCATGTAATGAATAGGGCAGATAACCGGTGGCACATTAGAGCTACAGAATGGATGCCAAGGGGAGAGATGGGCATTAGAGGACGATAGAAAATTGGACTACGAGAAAGTCAGGAAATTTGCAGACTTTACTTCTAATCAGCTAGCGCAAGACAGTGGTAATTGGAGATCACTGGGAGAGGTCTTCATCCTCCAGTGGAAAAAAAATATGTAGGCCAATCGTAGGCTGTGGTGAAAGAAAGCATACCGGTCGGCTCAGACGTCTACACTGTCTTTTCAGCAATGTGTAGGACCAAGACGGTCAGTTGGTTCCCCTGCGATTGTTTCATGCTGATTGTAACTGCATGGGCACAGGAAAACAACACACTGTTAATACCACCCCAGATTGACCACTTAAAAAAAGAAACTCTCAGAACTACAAATACAATTAAGCATTTACCACCTTATCATATAAATATAAAGGCCAAGCTACAATAACCATAAGGTTTATAACTAGACATAACAATAAGGTAGCGTACAATAGCCGTAGGACGTTCTTTGAAATTTATTTCAGAAATACTGTCGGCACCTGACAGGACGCCTTAGGCAGGTTTCAGTCATACGACAAGGAAACATAAATAGTAGTAGAAGTGAGCATGCCTACGTGAAACCAAGAAAGGTATTCAAGGACGACAAAAATAGATTAGGCTCCATGTACTTATACGATCTTGGAAAAACGCTAACATAATCCTAATCCATAAGAAAGGGGACGCCAAAGACTTGAACAATTATAGACCGATCAGCTTACTGTCCCTTGCCTACAAACCATTTACTAAGGTAATCTCAAATAGAATCAGGAACACCTTGGACTTCTGTCAAGCAAAGGACCAAGCAGGATTCCGTAAAGGCTACTCAACAATAGATCATATTCACACTATCAATCAGGTGATAGAGAAATGTGCGGAATATAACCAACCCTTATATATAGCTTTCATTCAATACGAGAAAGCGTTTGATTCAGTCGAAACCTCAGCAGTCATGGAGGCATTACGGAATCAGGGCGTAGACGAGCCGTATGTAAAAATACTGAAAGATATCTATAGCGGCTCCACAGCCACTGTTGTCCTCCATAAAGAAAGCAACAAAATCCCAATAAAGAAAGGTGTCAGGCAGGGAGATACGATCTCACCAATGCTATTCACAGCGTGTTTACAGGAGGTATTCAGAGACCTGGATTGGGAAGAAATGGGGATAAAAGGTAATGGAGAATACCTCAGTAACTTGCGATTCGCTGATGATATTGCCTTGCTTAGTAACTCAGGCGACCAACTGCAATGCATACTCAATGACCTGGAGAGGCAAAGCAGAAGAGTGGGTCTAAAAATTAATCTGCCGAAAACTAAAGTAATGTTTAACAGTCTCGGAAGACAACAGCAATTTACAATAGGCAACGAGGCACTGGAAGTCGTAAGGGAATATATCTACTTAGGGCAGGTAGTGACTACAGATCCGGATCATGAGACGGATATAATCATAAGAATAAGAATAGGCTGGGGTGGGTTTGGCAGGCATTATCGGATCATGAACAGCAGGTTGCCATTATCCCTCAAGAGAAAAGTGTATAATAGCTGTGTCTTACCAGTACTCACCTACGGGGCAGAAACCTGGAGGCTTACGAAAAGAGTTCTACTCAAATTGAGGACAACGCAACGAGCTATGGAAAGAAGAATGATAGGTGTAACGTTAAGACATAAGAAAAGAGCAGATTGGGTGAGGGAACAAACGCGAGTTAATGACATCTTAGTTGAAATCAAGAAAAATAAATGGGCATGGGCAGGACATGTAATGAGGAGGGAAGATAACCGATGGTCATTAAGGGTTACGGAGTGGATTTCAAGGCAAGCGAAGCATAGCAGGGGGCGGCGGAAAGTTAGGTGGGCGGATGAGATTAAGAAGTTTGCAGGGACGGCATGGCCACAATTAGTACATGACCGGGGTTGTTGGAGAAATATGGGAGAGGCCTTTGCCCTGCAGTGGGCGTAACCAGGCTGATGATGATGATGACTTACACGAAAAGATAAATTTATTAACAAATCGCGTAACCACGCGCTCATCCGCAACAACACGAGAGCTTCTAGAGCAAACGAGCATAACTGAAAACGAAGGATCAGTAGATAGTCGGGATGGTCGTGTCTCTTTTGTTCTCTATTAGTTCTAGCGATGAAAGCACAAGCACTGGAAGCTACCTGCGCCATTACGTACCACGTGACCACCGAGAGAAAAAAAACTGAGTGCAAGTACACAAGGTGCATTTAATACGGTTGTCACATTGCATACTTTTGGCCGTGATCGATCCTGATTAAGATCGAATCTCTGGCCCCGTTTGGCTTCATGCAAAATGTGGGGCGTTCATGCTCCCTTGCTCAATCTGCGGACGGGAGCCTATCGCGGTCGAAAATTTCGATCTAGGACGGGCTTAATTGTGATCGAAAATGGACGTGTGACACCGGTATAAGTCTGCGCAAATCTTTAGTTACAGAATGAACCAAGTAAGCCAAACCGAAGTCTTATTTACCTGCCTGCGTCGAATACTGACGCACAGCAGAACTTAATTCTCTACAACTCTATGTACTGTCACAATTAGGTGAGGACACGGGAACGATGATTTTTTTTTCACATTCGGTGCCCGTCGGCACCGCCTGGTATACACATAATTCACTCCCATTTGGCACACCTTGTGATTTCCTGTAGAGAAATTACGCGCAAATTAATGCCACAATGACGCACCACAATAACCCGACGTTGAAGGTAACTACGTACGTCGCTTTTATATGAGCACCATGTGCCTCGCAAATGGCCCTCGGTTTGAAGGTGGAGCGCTGTCACGATGCGTACTCTGGGCACGGCATTTCGTCTACGTAGTGTATGGGCGATGTTCCGCCGATTCCTCCGAAACAAAAACATTCACTTCATCACTGTTCAGGACGAGTGGACGGGGTTTTCTCCTTTGACACGAATCACTGCCGTCGTAGGCATAGTAAACACACGATCCCAAAGAAACACCGATGTTGTAGGCCACTGGAGCCGTTCTTTCTCACGCATAATCACGTCGCCTTCAGTGCGCACGCTCACTTCACGTCAATAACCACAAACGTTCACCAAAACAACGAGGTTCTGCAACTAAACGCCGCAATAAACTTTCTAATTACCCACAACTTCGAGACAGTCACGCAGAACACACACATGCACCCGGTGGCCTGCCGCGAGAGTCAACAGCGACAGCGGCGACACCCATCGGTGGAAGTTATTGCAATTTCGTTTTCGTCAAGGCATGAAAACAAATATTAGTTTAAACTGCGTGTGTATAATACTTTCTAAGATATTTATTTTACGCTATATCTCAGCTATTTTCTATGTTTACGGGTACTTTCACTAAAAATTTATTCGCACACACATTGGCTGATATCAAATTAAACGGAATGGCAAATGTAAGCTGGTGGTAACTGCATGTATCGGATAACTTAATTAATTTTCTCGCTTTTTTTTCTTTGCTTGGACGTTCATTTGCGGAAAGAGGCGACCCTTTCTGATTGTATAAGATGCAGAGGTACCTGCGAGTCTGTTCTTTTTTCAACAGAGAAACAGAGAGAGATAGAGAGAAAGCTTTAATTGGCAGTTTCTAGAAGTCGCCAATGCTGATATATCTCAACTGGATTGGTCAGGCATACGTTAAATAGCTTGGACGAACGACAGATGTAGAAGCTTACAAATAATAATAGCTTACTTAACGTATAGACAAAAGCACGAAATAGCACATGTAGAGAATTACACGAAAACTATAGGTTTCCAAGTACAAAAAGTCTTTCTTTGCGTGTTGTCATGAGTGTGTAGCCAGAACGGATCCAATTCTCGCTCTTCTTTTTTTTCGTTTCAGAGCGGGCGAGCGAGCGGGGCCGATGACCGCTCAAACGAACGAACAAATATAGCACATCTCCTCTAGGGTGGACAGCACCGTGAGTTGTCGTCGTTATAATCTGACGTCGGTCTTTGTCTTACGGCAGTTGTTTAGAATTGCAGTTTGACGGGTAATGAGGACCATATATTCACAATCAAGGTATTTTGTGCATGCGGTAGACAAGCCATTTTCAGCCCAACTACTTTCGCCCTCAAACTACCTCTAGCAGAGCAATTTAGGATTGTTCCCATTCAAAAGCTGCGCCTGTACCATCGCCGAATTTCGCTAGGCGAGGGTGCAGCTGTGGTAAATGCTATTGAATAACAACAATTTATTCCTTCTTGGCAAAGTGTGCGAACTGTGATGACTTACAGAGTGATGCGCGAAAAACATTCGAGCTCCCCTTTCATCCCTGGATGTAGACAACTCTAAAAATGCCGACAATTCTGACACCTCCTACTAAAAACTCTCGTCCACAGACTGCGTACCGCCTGCGTACGCGTCTTGCCAAGGCACGTAGGGTTCTTCTGAAGTGGCCCCCGCTAGCAACAGGAGACCTGTAACTACCAGTAATAATAACAATAATAATAATAATAATAATAATAATAATAATAATAATAAAGAGATGCAGACCCCACGCTCAGTAGGAATCGACATAAGCGCAGCTCGCTGGTGTATTTGCGTTCACAGAAGATATTTGGCAATGATGTTAACGGCCTAGCACAGTCGTGATGTGATTTTGAATGTTATAACACAGAGAGACGTGTTTGCTCGAGTTGCTGTTGTGCGCCACTTTTCATAGCTTACGTGAAAGTTAATGCTCTAATTCCCTTACACGAGCGCATCGCATCGGTGCTAGAGCGTTGATTTGCAGGACAGCCGCTTGCGTATTGTCGTCTTGACGCTGCGGTGCTTTAGTGCGGCTTTGCTTCTCTGCGTGCCCTGCGTCAGTTATCTACGTGCAAAAAATTGCACGGTGCCTATTGTTTATAAATAGCAGAAACGTACCCTATCGTACCTTGAAGTAAAATTATTAGTTTGCTCGCACCTCTTGCCATGTGTAGTAGTAGTGTTTCTTTTATTCAGGATTCTCCAAACTAAGCATGCTTTGTGTTTGTAGGTTGTGAGACCGGGCTAGTTGGTATTCCATGCCGAAGTGACTAGCGCAGGAGTGGCCATGGGGCACGAAAGGGCGACAAGGGCGACAGCGCCCCTATCCTCTCCGGTGATCATCCCATGTATACGAGCTGCCACGTGCGAATAGTAACTATTATTCACCCATTTCGTCTGGGTGTTGGCTTTAAGCATTCTCATGTCTCCTCTTAGTACCATACTATCTCTCCTTTGCGCTGTTGCATGTGAGTACAAAAGTAAACGCTGCAGCTTCTGCATTACTTGTGCGAGGTGGGGAGGGGGGGGGGGTAACGCGTAGTTAGTCTTCCAGATGGCATTGTGTCGATGGCCAGGCTGCTTCAGTGGGCATTGCGACGACTAAAGAGCTCCAGAGACTATTGGAGTGACGAGCATGAAATTCTAGCTAAAATGAATCGCACAAGCCTCCCCCGCGTCCCTCTCATGTACATTATACATGCTCTCAAACCACCCAACGACGCGGCTGGCAAGGCAGTCACAGCAGCAGTAGCAGCAGAATTGAAAAGGATGAGGGAGGAGGCATAGAAAGCTTCGCTATAAAATGTGGCAACCAGAGCTCTGGTATTTTGACGGAGTTCAGTTTCATTCTACGAAGCATTTGTTTTCCGAATTCAGCATATGTACCTGTCCTACCCGTCTCGCGAGAGGAGACGGACGAGTCTCTCGCAGATCTGCATCTGTCAAGACATCACGAACGAACTTGGAAGGTGGGAAATAGTGTGCACATTTGAAAAATGTCTCGACACTGTTCCGTGAACAAAGGTGGGTGTGCAAATGCCCCGCCAATTATACTGTATGCATTGCAAATCGTAAGTTGGTTCTCTAAGCGTTCTCAAATTCTTCACCCTTTCTTTTTGAGCACTCCATTCTGGCAGCCGTTTGTAAGGCAATAGAAATTTCCTTTCTAATACAACTACTAACTTAATAGTTTCTTTTTCTACAGTCATCTTCGTAATTTGACGCGTACGCGAAGCCATGAGCGTTTTGCACGGCTCTTTCTTTAGATGCTGCTTGAGCAAAGAATTGTGGTGGGTGAGAAGGCTCAAGTTTGCCAACGAAGCTACCTTGATTATAAATGTGAGAGAAACAGAACGGACTGCGGTTACTGATTCGGCAAAAGAATGTCAGGTGAGGTCACAACTTCCAAATCGGCGTCCAAATCTTTTGTCCACATATGGTTCATCACGCCCTTTTCTGCCTGTTTCTTTGTGCTTGAGAGAAACCTAGACGACCGCATTGCGTTGGGGCAATAGAGGCGTGCCCAGCTGCACGCTGTCCCGTGGCCTACCTAATTTCCTTAATTCGTGGCGTCCCAAAAGCAAGAGGTGCACTAGTTCTGCCTTGCTGAAAACGTTTTGAACATTTCTTTTTGGTTAATTATGAAATGTAGAAACACTATGTGTGTGGTTTTCGATTCCGCGGAATTTGTGCACGACGACATTTCAGAGCTGTGTCCCACCTAGCCCAATATGACATAATCGATAGTAGTGCTTCAGCGGCACATTTTTCGCAGGACATTTTTAAAATGGCTCACCAAAACAGACAGTGAAAACGAAGGGGACTCTCTTGAGGAGTTTTGTCGGTATTGATGGATGGATGGATGGAGTAACTTTATAGAAAGGTCCTGCGAGCTACAGGGCGCAAGGTCCCATAGAGCGGGCTACTCCCACGTTGGGACCGGGGAGTTGTAACTCCCTGGACGCATCGTGGGCTCGCTGGACGGCCCAGAGCTGCTCCGCCAGGTCCGTGCTGCGTAATGCGTCTTGTAGCCTGGCGGAGTTTTGATCCTTGTTTGCGTGGGTCCGACAACACCGCATTGAAAGCCCGACATATCTCGAGGGGAAAGGGTTGGGGTAGGGGAGGGCCCGCTTCTGGATACGCCACTGGTTTGTAGTGCCGTAGGACACACTGTCTCCTCGTACAAATGCATGTTTGTGAATTTAATAAAAACAAATAAAAACACCCTTGCACCCACCCCCAATATTCTTAGTCAATGCACCCGTTTGGGGGGTAAAAGGGTGGTATGACATCTAGAACTGTCCCATGCTTCGCAAAAAGTCATGATAATGGGATGTTTCTTGAATGAAATCACCCTTCAAGGATGTTATGATTCGCAATTCTAACCATCAAGGGTGTAAATTATTTTACTGAGTACAGCGCGCGAGGCCGCCGTGGCGCCAGGCTCTGTCAGTGAGGCAGAGTCACGATCTATTCAAGAAGGCGATTAATTGCCCCATTGCTGCAAATATATCTACGGAAATTTATACCACTGTGAGCGAGCGGCGATTTCCACTACTGCGCGCGAGGCCCGCTTTGGCGCCGCGAACTGTCCGCATAAGTCAAAGTTAATTGCCCCATTCTTTCGTAACAATGATGCTGTTGCCAAGGGCTCCGGCGCTCATTCAGCGAAATCACTGGGCTTCACAGCAGACGCCCGATAACTGTCCTGCCTGCAAACGTTGGAAGCAGAAGGAACCGATACGTGTTTTTTTCTCAAGCGCTTACGAAAGCTCTAAATGTCACTCGGTACATCCAAGGAGCGAACGGCATATCTCGCACTCCTTGGCGAGGTTTTGCAGCGGCCTGGTCATCACTATATTTATCACGTAAGTATTCGACAGATACCAATCCTGCAGCGCATACTGTGAGGGAAATGCTTGTTCCTTAATCACAAGTTTAAATGGCCTCATTTACTCTCATTTCAACCAACAGTTTTTTTTTTATTTCAAAGTATATTACCAATTCAATTTTCACAGCATTGAAGGACGCGACTTAGGAGTCAGTTATAACTATACGTGGTTCTAGAAGCAAATTACAAGTGGATGATTATCTAACTGTATGTGCTTCAATACCACCATCATAGCAGTCACGAAATGTATTATGCTCGTTGAGAATCATCAGCGCTGCGGCTATGCTATGTACCCGACAGATGAAGAGCACTAGAGATGTCGGGTCACTAGTATCGACAAACCATTTCGTGCATCTTGAAGGTGGCACCCGGGAAGCCTTTCTCCCTCTTCGACATGGCGAATTTTAGAAACATGTTCTTGTCAAATGTAAAATACTAAGCTAACGATGGTGCATTTGGGGAGCTAGAAAAAAATTCAAATAAAGTTGGCCGAACGTATATTGACGAAGGATGGGAATCCAGCCGTAAAATAGTGGTCATTCACAACCACATAAATCCAAGAGTCAGTGAACCAACAGAATTATAGGGGAAATGATTTTGCTATCTGTAAAAAGTTCCGTAGAAATGATGAGCCGAGGGAAAACGAAAGGGAATGAGAAAACAACTTCCCGCCCTTGGGAACCGAACCCACACCTTCCTCACTACGTCTTCGTTACTCTACCCCTTCACCTACGCCGATGGCTGTTGCCTCGATCACATTCTCTCGTGTGCATGCATTTAGACAAGATCTAAACTCCGCAGCGTGAGCCAGTGCAGCTCGCACTGATGCTGACGGATGCAGAACATCCTTATGACCTCAGGCCCAACGCAGCAGCTGAACTTCATAACAAGGCGGCTGTAAGAATAAATCCTCGTTCATTACCGCAGTCGAAAAACAGATACGGTGTCTGAAAGGCGCCGTCTATCTGCAGGGCGAGTTGACCACAAATCTGTTCGGGCTTCAGCCCTTTGCCGGCTGGGGCACTTCCGCTTTGGGTGGTCATCATTTCCTGTCGTTTACAACCACAGCTCAACACGCAAAAAAAAAACAAAACGTAATGCCTTGTAGCTGCAAAAATGCGTAATTTGCGAAGTTTAGGCATTTATTCTTTATAATATTGCAAATGTAGTAATTGGTACATTCATAGCGATAAGGAACAAATAAACTGAAAATGGTGATCAGAATTAATACCCATAGGGATCCTTGGCCTCCGTAGAATATGTGTGGGGAAGCTTTAGTAGGCGTAGGCAAACATGAAATTAGGGGTGGGCCAAATAAAATATGAGGCTTCGCGTACGCATGCTCGGACAACTGTAGATGAGTTTCTGCCACTATTGTAACATTGTTTTGTTCACGAACAATCACCATCACATTATTCTTGCTGTATAGTGCATCATTCACACACAAATATATATCCCGTGCATTTGTGCACGGGAAATCGTGCGTTTATGTTTCTTGAATTTTCGCCCAAGCGTGCCGTGTTAACCTTCAGTAGGCTACGTGGACACTACTCGGCACAAATTCAAAGTTAGAATAGAGCAAGTTGCAAGATGCTCTCGATTAAAGTAACAAATAATAAATCTAACTTCCGCGCTTAGTAGGAATGTACGTGCTTGGCAAGCATGCTAACCACGAAGATCGTTGCAATTGGCAAGCTGTCGTTTCTCGCCTTACGCACAGAATTCGAAAAACTGCACTTCGCAACAGCCGGGTTGTTTTCATCATCATCATCATCATCATCATCATCATCATCATCATCATCATCAGCCTAGTTACGCCCACTGCAGGGCAAAGGCTTCTCCCATACTTATCCAACTACCCCGGTCATGTACTAATTGTGGCCATGTTGTCCCTGCAAACATCTTAATGTTATCCGCCCACCTAACTTTCCTCCGCCCCCTGCTACGCTTCCCTTCCCTTGGAATCCAGTCCGTAACCCTTAATGACCATCGGTTATCTTCCCTCCTCATTACATGTCCGGCCCATGCCCATTTCTTTTTCGTGATTTCAACTAAGATGTCATTTACTTGCGTTTTCTGCCTCACCCAATCTGCTCTTTTCTTTTACCTTAACGTTACACCCATCATTCTTCTTTCCATAGCTCGTTGCGTCATCCTCAATTTCAGCAGAACCCTTTTCGTAAGCCTCCACGTTTCTTCCCCATATGTGAGTACTGGTAACACACAGCTGTTATACACTTTCCTTTTGAGGCATAGTGGCAACCCGCTGTTCATGATTTGAGAATGTCTGCCAAACGCACCCCAGCCCATTCTTATTCTTCTGGTTATTTCAGTCTCATGATCGGGATCCGTGGTCACTACCTGCCCTAAGTAGATGTATCGCCTTACCACTTCCAGTGCCTCGCTACCTATCGTAAACTGCTGTTCTCTTCCGAGACTGGTAAACATTATTTTAGTTTTTTGCAGATTAATTTTCAGACCCACCCTTCTGCTTTGCCTCTCCAGGTTAATGAGCATGCATTGCAATTGGTCTCCTGAGTTACTAAGCAAGGCAATATCATCAGCGAATCGCAAGTTACTAAGGTATTCTCCATCAACTTTTATCCCCAATTCTTCCCACTCCAGGTCTCTGACTACCTCCTGTAAACATGCTGTGAATAGCATTGGAGAGATCTTATCTCCCTGTCTGACGCCTGTCTTTATTGGGATTTTGTTGCTTTCTCTGAGGAGGACTACGGTGGCTGAGGAGCCGCTATAGATATCTTTCAGTATTTTTACATATGGCTCATCTACACCCTGATTCCGTAATGCTTCCATGACTGCTGAGGTTTCGACTGAATCAAACGCTTCCTCATAATCAATAAAAGCTATATATAAGGGTTGGTTATAGTCTGCACATTTCTCTGTCACTTGATTGATAGTGTGAATGTGGTCTATTGTTGAGTAGCCATTACGGAATCCTGCCTGGTCCTTTGGTTGACAGAAGTCCAAGTTGTTCCTGATTCTATTTGCGATTACCTTAGTAAATACTTTGTAGGCAACGGACAGTAAGCTGATCGGTCTATAATTTTTCAAGTTTTTGGCATCCCCGTTCTTATGGATTAGGGTTATGTTAGCGTTCTTCCAAGATTCCGGTACGCTCGAGGTTATGAGGCATTGCGTATACAGGGTGGCCAGTTTCTCTAGAACAATCTGACCACCATTCTTCAACAAATCCGCTGTTACCTGTTCCTCCGCAGCTGCCTTCCCCCTTTGCATAGCTTCTAAGGCTTTCTCTACTTCTTCTGGCGTTGCCTGTGGGATTTCGAATTCCGCTAGGCTAAATTCTCTTCCACTATCGTCGTGGGTTCCACTGGTACTGTATAAATCTCTGTAGAACTTCTCAGCCACTTGAACTATCTTATCCATATTAGTAACGATACTGCCGGCTTTGTCTCTTAACGCACACATCTGATTCTTGCCTATTCCAAGTTTCTTCTTCACTGTTTTTAGTCTTCCTCCGTTCCTGAGAGCCTGTTCAATTCTATCCATATTATAGTTCCTGATGTCTGCTGTCTTACGCTTGTTGATTACTTAGAAAGTTCTGCCAGTTCTATTCTAGCTGTAGGGTTAGAGACTTTCATACATTGACGTTTCTTGTTCAGATCTTTCGTCTCCGGAGATAGCTTACTGGTTTCCTGTCTAACGGCGTTACCACCGACTTCTATTGCGCACTCCTTAATGATGCCCATGAGATTGTCCTTGATTGCTTCAACACTAAGATCGTCTTCCTGAGTTAAAGCCGAATACCTGTTCTGTAGCTTTATCCGAAATTCCTCTAGATTCCCTCTTACCGCTAACTCATTGATTGGCTTCTTGTGTACCAGTTTCTTCCGTTCCCTCCTCAAGTCTAGGTTAATTCGAGTTCTTACCATCCTGTGGTCACTGCAGCGTACCTTGCCGAGCACATCTACATCTTGTATGATGCCAGGGTTCGCGCAGAGTATGAAGTCGATTTCATTTCTAGTCTCACCTTTCCGGCTCCTCCACGTCCACTTTCTACTAACCCGCCTGCAGAAAAAGGTATTCATTATCCGCATATTATTCTGTTCTGCAAACTCTACTAATAACGCTCCTCGGCTATTCCTAGAGCTTACGCCATATTCCTCCACTGACTTGTCTCCAGCCTGCTTCTTGCCTATCCTGGCATTGAAGTCGCCCGTCAGTATAGTGTATTTTAACGCGATAGCGTTAAGGAGCTCGTGTCGCAGAAAAGCCGGTGTCGTCGGCGTCGGTGTCGGGTGTCGGCGTCGACGTCGGCGCCGGCGTTTGCGGCGTTGACCGTGAGCGATAAATCACGGCAGGCGCTTCATAAATAAAAAGCGACTTCCAAGATTGGCCCGGTGGGAATCGAACCAGGGTCTCCGGAGTGTGAGACGGAGACGCTACCACTCAGCCACGAGTTCGATGCTTCCAAGCGGTGCAAACGCGCCTCTAGTGAATGCGGTGTTGCCTTCGAAACGAGCCGTGGAAAGTTATACTGCGGTGTATATCGGTAGTTATGAACATGTGACGTACAGAAATCACAATTACACGAGTTGCGAAGTGCGTTTCTGCTGCATTTCTTCTGCGCTTTCCGCACACGCAGAGCCATCTTGCGGCAAACACAGAAGACCCCCTCCTCTCAATGTACGGCACTGCCCCGACAGGAGGCGCGCCGCGCGCGCATTGAGACCGCTGCCAGGCGCGTCGCGGGACTCCCTCTCCCCTGACGACGCTTCGCCGTGCTCCCGGTCCTTTCTTTAGATTACTATCTCTCTGCCCGTGCCGATCGCAACGTTTGGCTGGCGTAGATCGTTTCCCCTCCGAGACACCGAGTTCTTTGGTTCGTTCAGTTCGCTCAGGCGCACGTTTCGTTGCCGCGCCGAACGCTGCGTTGCTCGACGCTCACCGCGTGATAGATGGGCGCTAAGTCCGATGCGGGGCGCATCGTAAGTGATCGCTGTGCCGCAGCGCATTGTCTTATACCCCTTGGCGGGTCGACGGGAACGCTGTCGCGTCCCACTCTTGAAGGCGAAGCTTAAGCGTCCTCCAATTTTTTGTTTTGACTTTACCCATCGCCGATTCCACGTCTTCATAAAAGCTTTCGACTTCCTGGTCATCATGACTGCATGTAGGGGTATAGACTTGTACCACCTTCAATTTGTACCTCTTATTAATTTTCACAACAAGACCTGCCACCCTCTCGTTAATGCAATAGAATTCCTGTATGTTACCAGCTATTTCCTTAATAATCAGGAATGTGACTCCTAGTTCTCGTCTCTCCGCTAAGCCCTGGTAGCACAGTACGTGCCCGCTTTTTAGCACTGTACAGTAAAAGCTCGTTAATTCGAACCGCAAGGGGAAGCCGCTTCAGTTCGAATTAACGAAAGTTCGAACTAATGAAAGTGAAGGAGGGCAGTATTGGAAGCGATTTGGAAGCAGTATTGGGCATGTCAGAAATTTGGCGTGTCAGAAAGTGATGGCGTGTGCCGTGGGCACACGCCATCTTCAAGTCGAAGCTCTGGGTCCGACTGTGCCACACCACCGACGTCGACCGAAACGAACGTTAGCCGAGGCTTAACAGCATCCTAATGAATCGCGACGGCCGATACCTCCTAAGCTGAAAACAGAGGTGCACAACCGATGAAGACTGCGGAGACAAAGACGCTGAACATGTGAAGGTGGCGAAGGCCCTGATTCGTTGGTTTTTGATTGCAAGCGCAGCTGCGTCGTACTTTATTCGCTGTGTTTTGGAGCTTGCCGTGCCATCTCCGCACAACATAAGCAGCTGTACAAGATTTGCAAAGCCTCAGACATTCGCAACGGGCAAGAAGTCTCCGAAGTTACGTAGAACGGAGAGGCGGCAGCCGCCGCTGCATTCTGGCTGACCCCAAGTCGGTTAAATTTTTGTCCGATTTTGCCTTCTCTCGCCGTTCTCTCCGTTTCGGAGGCAATACAGCCTTGTGTGTAGGCAGTAGGCGCGTTTCTCTGGCCGTGTGCCAGGCGAGCGTAGTTCGAATTATCCGTGAGGGAACCTTCTCGCGTTCGAATTAACGGACTTTTTTATACATAGACTTCTATGGAGCTTGGCCGGACCAAATCGTACAGTTCGAATTATCCATAAATTCGAATTATTGAAGTTCGAATTAACGAGCTTTCACTGTATATGCTTCTTTTGTTCTCCTAACCTCACTGAGTCCTAATATATCCCATTTACTACCCTCTAATTCCTCCAATAACACTGCTAGACTCGCCTCACTAGATAACGTTCTAACGTTGAACGTTGCCAGGTTCAGAGTCCAATGGCCGCCTGTCCGCCACTTGTCATAAAATTGAGCAGCAGGAAACACGCTGTCGTTACACTGGACCTCCACGATTTGTGAACCACAATAAGGTCTCCACAGCGCTAATAAGCTGAGTGCTTTAGGCGGCTAAAGCTGAGCTTGCTTCCTAAAGTATCGTCAGACGCTTAGACTAGTACACAGGCATATATGGGACAATTTACTAGCGATTCTATTGAAGAGAAGCCCAATGTTTGAGCAGCACCGCGCACGGAGCCAGCTGTGGTCATTGACCCCCAGTAATCCACACCAATTGTCAAGAAAAGCGCAAACTGCGACATCGAAAATCGCCGGTCCCACAACGTCGCTCAGACACCTTATCTGTTCTAACACCGTATTTAGTACCGACACCCTCTCGACGTAGTGAGAGGGAGGAAAGGGGAGTTGAGGTTCCCAAATATTGTTAGCCACAATAATAAGAGATCAGAAGTTAGCGAAGCGAAGAAACGCACGCGATGTCTTTTTTAAAATTAAAGTGCAGAAATTAGAACGTAAAAGGTAGATGAAAGTGCAACAAAAAAATTAGGTGACAATTACGATCCCTTAATGTCACATTTCAGCGCAGCTCCACACGTGTTTTCATTTCGTGATGTACCTAATAGCTGGCGCGGGCAACTTGTCGCGCGCGGCCCGTTGCAAACGACACAAAACAAAGTGTGGCCCGACTCCCTCGCCAACCGGGAGATCGCGAGAGACAGCGCGTGGGTGACGTTTGGGCGGGATTGCCAGCAGCCGCCGCAGACAGACTTCCGCTCATGCAGCGCTTTGTTTCCCTATAGACGACGCATGCTACTGTGGCGCCATCTCGTAGCCATCTGCACCGCAACGCCCATCTTCCGCGGCGCTACGCTTTTCTTATTACGCTTTCACCCTACTCTCTGCTCCCGCTTTCCTCCTCGCGCTCTCTTCCCCATCGCCTTCTATCATCTCCGGCTGCGCTGCGCTTTCGCTTTTATCCTTCTCTATGTTCATTCCCTCGCTTACGGGGGACAACGCCGCACGATCGCCGCCATAACGGTCGCCTAAGAGCTGCGCCCTAAAATGCAGGAAATCCAACATGCCCTGTGGTAATATATTGAGAGACGTTTGCCGCAAATACATAGGGAGAGCTGAAACGCGTGTGTGTTTATTCAATGTCATTGCAAAGAGAAATGGAATGCTTTATCCAGGCATTTTATGCAGTTGACATGGTTGCCAGACGGAGCAACGCATACGCCTCGTGTTTTCATTTCTCCCGGTCCTCTCTCTCCCGTCTCATCGCGGCTGTTCGCGTCATAGCACCTTGGACCTCTCCACCAGGGTCAAGGACCCGTATGCGCAGGCCGGCTTCTTCCTTCTAACTTCCGCTACTGCGGGCGAAGTAGTGTGAGCCATCGCTACTAGATGGAGCCGCCATCTCGCCGATACGCGTGAGCTATTCGGCGAGAACGTACAAGCTGCAGGCGGCTGTCATAACCAGCACGAAAGGCGGGAGCGCGGTTCGCAAAGAAAGCGTTGTGTCAAGAGGCGTTATAGTTTAATTGATTAAAGGCTCAGATAGCAGAGCACGTAGCGAGAGGACGCAGAGCTTCGGCGACACAGCCACAACGCTTCCAACCACTCGTTGTCATCGCCTTTCTCGAAGCAGTGCCTGCTGCTCGTTCTTCTTCAGTGCAATTACCTCCCCGGAGAACAGGAGCCGTCTCTGTGACCTACGGGCGAGATTGCGAAGTTGGATGAAATACGGCTTGCGCCGCTGAACGTGTACGATTTCGCGCCCTCGGCGGCGCATCGGAAGTCGTCTTAAGGGTTTCTACCAAATAGTTCACAGGAGACGTTTGACTGACGACACGGTAGGGACCCTCGTACTTGGAAACAAGCTAGGGCGAACTCCAGGGGTGGTAGCCGGAACCCAAAGCCAGCCTAGTGAGTCAGGGACATAGGGTGCCGGAGCGGAGGGAATATCCCGAAGGTGTTTCTGTCGCTGCTGATCTTCCGAAGTAAATGTGCAGGTGAGCTTTCGGCACTCTTCCGCGTGTGCAGCAGTTTCGGACAGGGTAGAAGCCTCTGTTGCGTCAGGGCGATACGGAAGGATGGCGTCCTTTGTGCAGGAAGGCTCGTGTCCGTAAAGAAGAAAGACTGGCGAAAATTCTGTAGCGGTATGTGTGGCGGTATTATAAGCGTACGTCACGAAGGGTAGGATTCGGTCCCAATTGGTTTGGTCAGATGCGACGTACATGGCTAACATATCGCCAAGAGCTGCTTACAGCGCTCAGTCATGCGATTAGTTTGCGAGTGGTATGCAGTAGTAGTACGGTGAATTACGTCGCATTCCTTGAGCAGGGCTTCTATAACATGAGACAGAAAGACGCGGACTCTGTCGCTCAGCAACTCTATCGGGGCTCCATGGCTAAGCATCATGTTACGCAGAAGGAATCCGGCAACATCCCACGCAGATATGTTGGGTAGAGGCGAAGTTTCCGCGTAACGCTTCAGATGGTGTATCGCTACTATCACCCAGCAGTTGTCATCTGAAGTACTCGAAAGGGCCCTATAAAGATCAACTCCGACCCGGTCAAAGGCCCCTGCTGGACAAGGCAATGGTTGCAGCGGAGCAGCTAAGGCATGAGGGGTATTCTTGCGGCGCTGGTAAGCGAGGCAGCAGCGGACATATTGGCGCACGAATCGGTACATCCCGCACCAGTAACCATGGATTCGCAGGTGCACGTATGTTTTTAGTACTCCTTCATGTGCGCATTGCGGGTCATCATGAAACGCTGCACATACGTCCAAACGTAGATGCTGAGGAAACACGAGTATTTGCGCCTGTCCGAGAGGTAGTTACGGCGGTACAGGAGCCCGTCGCGAAGTGGTGTGCTTGGCGACGCAATGCGGGGCCAGTAGAAGGCGTTGATGGGTCTGACAGAAAAGCCAGCATAGCAACAATCCATGGATCCTTCTGCTGCTCCGAAAGCATATTCGTGGCATTGAGGGATGACTCGCATAATCGTACTTTCTGATGATAGGCTGGCTGAAACTAGGGAGCGAGAAAAGGCATACGCGTCCGAATGTTTACAGCCGGAGCGCTACAGCACTCGAATATCATACTCTTGGAGGCGAAGCGCCCGTCGAGCGAGGCGACCTGAAGAATCTTTCAAGGACAACAGCCAGCAGAGTGCATGGTAGTCCGTGACGACGTCGAACATGCGGCCGTAGACGTAAGGGCGAAATTTAGTTATGGCCCGAATTATAACCAGGCATTCTTTTTCTGTAACAGAATAGTTTGTGTCCGCTTTCGTGAGTGCGTGGCTAGCGAAAGCAACAACGTACTCATCGAAGCCAGCCTTTCGTTGTGCAAGAACAGCGCCAATGCTGACACCACTGGCATCCTTGTGTATTTCTGTCGGTGCACTTGGGTCAAGATGTCGAAGTATGGGGGGTGAGGTCAGAAGACGGCGCAGCGTCGTCAATGCCGCATCGCAAACAAGCGGCCACGCCAAGAGGTCATGGTTATACGCGAGAAGCTGCGTCAAAGGCTATATTATAGAGGTGAAGTTGCGGATGAAACGACGAAAATAGGAGCATAATCCGATGAAGCTACAGAGTTACAACCAACCCAGTTCCAACCAAACGCCAAGCTACAGCTTGGCGTTTGGTTGGATCTGGGAGCACACCATATTTCGAAACAACGTGGCCAAGGATGACTAGCTGCCGGGCGGCGAAGCGACACTTCTTCAAGGTGAGCTGTGTGTGCGCGCGTGTGTGTGTGTGTGTGTGTGTGTGTGTGTGTGTGTGTGTGTGTGTGTGTGTGTGTGTGTGTGTGTGTGTGTGTGTGTGTGTGTGCGTGTGTGTGTGCGTGCGTGTGTGTGTGCGTGCGTGTGTGTGTGTGTGCGCGCGCGCGCGCGTGTGCGTGTGTGCAGAAAACAGGAGCACATATGTAAATTCGCAAAGTACAAGCTAATATATACGCAAAGCCTTTTGAGTTCTAGCGGGAAAGAATAAAAAAACGTTAAACTCGCCTGCTAGTTTATTTCGGGTGCTTTCTTTTTCCGATGCTCGCATCAGCTAACGGATGGAGCGAACACTAGGCATGACGTGTTTCCTGTTGCCAGTTTTAGCCGACTGTCCCGTCTTGTTGAATTTGTTTGTCTATGGCCGGACACCGACACCGGATTTTCTGCGACGGGACCCTCAATGCCGTCGCGTTAATATCTAGGTATTTCATTACGATGTGGTGAGCACACGCATGGCTAGACCTACGGGGATTGTTTACTCCTGTATGTTTTGATCTTAAGGCAGCCAGCTCAGGCACCAAATAGCAAGTTACTGCCCATTCGGTTATTGTATGGACTTCCCCTCTCTATTATTGCGATTAGTATTTTTGCCTACTTGAGCCTATCTATCTATCTATCTATCTATCTATCTATCTATCTATCTATCTATCTATCTATCTATCTATCTATCTATCTATCTATCTATCTATCTATCTATCTATCTATCTATCTATCTATCTATCTATCTATCTATCTATCTATCTATCTATCTATCTATCTATCTATCTATCTATCTATCTATCTATCTATCTATCTATCAAGCTTTTTACGCTGACCCAGTGACCAGGTTGTCTACCAGCTTGGGTGTCACGGTAGGCGCTTGTGGTTGTGATACCACCGTGGTTGTTTCATTGTCGTCATTCCCGTTTCGCAATTTTACCATCGCCATGCCATCATTGTCGCACCTTCTACGCCAACATAGCGCCCTAAGTTGCCAAATATTTTTGGGTACTTGGCATCTGCTCGTGGCCATGATGCAGTCGCGGTTATGGTATTGCCTTCATTTACGCTAGGTCATCCGACTGTCATCGCGCCATTGTCCTCCTGCTACCATCGGCAAACTGTCATCGTGCGTCCATATTCGTACCATCATCGTGATAGCATCGGGGTCATTCTACATGCGTCACTCCAGCATCATCATCGAACTCTCGCCATACCGCCATCCTCACGCCGTCATTGTCATACAGCCGTTACAATATCGTCGTCGCACATGTGCCTTCTTTCCACGCTCCTGATGCCGTAGTCTCTGTCATCATCGTCCTTGCACTGCTACCTCACGGCCGTCATCGTGCATAGTCAATCATCATTCTAACTTCGTCACTCGACTCCCGTAATTCCTTCGTTGTACAGCCGTTGTCATACAACTGTAGTCATGTTGTCGTGCTAACACTCCTCTTGGCGTTGTCATCTCTTCAGAAACCTCAAGCGACTGTCGTCATGCCATCATCCCCATACCGATTTAATTCTTTCGTCGAAATGATTCCCCCTTCGTCGTAGGCGTGCAGCCAACCTTGAAGCGGGATTAACGCCATTTCATGCCATCATCATCAATTCACATTCGTCATACTGTCGTCGTGACAACACCGTCCTGCTATCGTCATCACACCATTGTCACCATGGCCTCGTCGCCATGCTGTGTCGTGTTACCGTCATTATTTTAGAATCGTCATCTCATTTTCGCAATGCCTACTATTTCGTTCAATTAGTTTAATTCCTTAGTTGTCAGTGCGACGTCGTCATGCCGTCATGCTCATAGAGAAGCATGGCAAGCGAGTGGCGCAGGGAAGTGGACTGATACCGGAGACAGGGCACACGGCATATAGTTTAACAAGCGAAATACTCAGCATGACCACTGCAGATTTTAAATAAATGTGACTCCCTCAATAAGGTGAGTCGCTACTTGCGTAAATGGTAATCTCATTGCCGTCAACATTCATCTAGAGAAAGCCTCTACCACATTTTTTCTTCCTTGTCATTATTGGAAATCTCCCTAATCTTTATTGTTTGAAGCCTTGGCATCCAATTTATCATCTCTTTTTCTTTTGTCACTTCTCTTTTATAACTACTGCTTGTCTTTGTACACTTTTAAATTTTGGTACTTGCTTGAGAGCTTCTTTCACCTTTTTGTACATTCAGTGTCCACTATTTTGGAGTACAGATATTTGAGAACTTTAGCCACCCATGAATTTTAATCCATCTTCCTTAGTGTTTGCTGAAAACTAATCTTCTTCTGCGTTTATATGATTTCAAATGAATCCCAACCCATGTCACCTTGCACTGCCTCGTGTGTGATATTACTGTTGGCTCGCAAAACCTCTCGGTCCACCTTCTCGTGGTTACTCTCCAACGCTGACAAGATTTACTATTTATAGAAAAAAAATTTCATTTGCAAACATTAACGCTTGTACCATTAGTCCACTTCTGTGTTTCTCGCACCACCTGATTATTACAGTAACCACAAAGTGTTTTGTTTCATTATTGCCGCCTTACGCTACCCTTTCATTCTCTGAGTACGACATCCTGTTAAATTGATACCCCGTCATCACTCATCTTGGCATTGAAGATGATGATTCCTATTCATTGTGCTATGCTTTAATTAAGCCTTGACTCACCGCTACATTGCCGCCAATATTCGCTAGTCTGAGCAAGTTACTTGCATTTTCCGCTAGAAGCGCCGCGTCGTCCAAATACAAGAACTTCATGGATGTCATCGTCACCTGTTGGCGAAGTCGAGAGCAAGGCGCGACGCGGTGCGTGAGCCTCCCAGATCTCAGAGGCCATGAACGGCAGGATTGTACTGATCTCACCGCAGATCGACAGACTTTCCATAGAAAGTACCGACGCAGCGTACTTCAGGCTGTCATTCCGCTGAGTCGCCTACTTTTCGGAGGCACACCCAAAGTTTGACGAACAGACAGAACCACTTATACGTGCTATACATCCGAAATTTTACCGTACGCTATCACGCCATACTACGAGTCAAACTCGGTTTCTGAAAAGTTCGTTTACGGAACGGTCATTTCCATTAAACCTAACTGCAACGTTAAAGGAAACTGGGTAACATTCCATCGAGTCACTGTGGCTGACGATCTCTGTATTCTAGAGTGTGGCCTTATGTTTGAAGCATTGCAGCTGTATGGTTATTCTGGCTATGGTCGCATCACTAGATTTGACGTAGACTAAATTCGCCCTGTGGTTTCAACGAGCTGAGGATGTCGCACTTTTTGCAATAGCGTTTCGGCACTCGGTGGTACATTTGCAAAAGCTGCTAAACGATATTCTTCAATGTTGCACTTCAGATATCTCAATGCAGAAATAACAGATACAAAATGTTTTATTCCTTTTCAAGCACGAGATGGAGTACAGAAGTGAAAAAACATTGCCGATAAAGTCAAGTATAGGCGCTGGGTTCACGGCACGAGCTTTTTACTACAACAAAGATAATCGGTAAGTTGCTCTTAAAATCAGCTGCAATAAGCAAGTCAGATGTTTTTTGTAATTAGTTATTAATATTCTGATGTTAAAGCGACCATAATGCTCGAATGAAGTGAGTACTTTGGCTCGTAGACGTCACTCAACAAGTAGAACCGGAACTCTGCATGTGTTTAGATACATTTTAATGCTGATTCATAGTAGTGGTTACAGAATAAAATGCCATAAATTAAGTGTTCATTGCAATTGTCTCTGCATAAAAAGTGCCAAAAGAAAAGCCACCTGACGAAGGGGCCCTGAACCACCCCATCCCTCGAGTTTGCTGAAATAACATACTCTTCGGATAGCATACACTGCTGCGCACACCTGAGCAAAGTTTTGTATGGCGTACGCGGTACATGGATCTCGCAAGCGTATCGCTCGTTCACCATTCTCTCAAATGTCCTTATTTCAGCAGAAGGCCCAGTCCTCACTAACTTCTGGACACTTTAGTTCGTCATCGGACGCTTTATTGCGTCATTCCCTTAGATGGCTGCTATTGGCGGATAGTCGACATCAAGCTGCGGTCGTCCTACACGGCGTAGGTACCGTGGACGCCGCGGGGTACCACCACGAGTCCACTAGTTAAGCGCACTGCGGCTCGCCGAGAACAACCGCGTTTGGCTGATGCTTAGCGCCTCATCGGCACCAGAAGTGGAAGTCGTGATCTCTACATTAACATCGAAAACGAAATTTGAACTGCGAGCCACGGTGACGCTTAGAATGCGGAGAATTGGGGCACGCGCCACTGTGCCGTAGTCGCCGCAGTGCAAGGCATTGCAGAAGGAACGGGGGGCAAAGCGGAGGCAGTGCTCGACTGCCAGTAACTCCGCTTCTGCTGAAAGCACTAAAGTACTTTTTTGTGGCAAAGTATTTCTAAAATAACCTATTTTCACTTCAAATGCCTTTCTCCACTCCGACAAAAAGTGGCTCACGGCCCTTATGATTGTATTTTCGAATATCGCCGCGACATTACCATAAGTAAACACATACTAAGCTACCGGAATAGCTTCATGACGGCAGTTTGACATATTACAAGTCATATACTTGTTAACGTTCTGAGCGTCATACCGTTGACAGCTTTCGCCATATTATCACTAGTAATTAATTTATTGCTGTCTACAGCAAATGTTTTCCAGAATTGAATTAACGTTGTCGCCAGGTCTGGGCTATATATCGCTTAACTTCTGCATTATTTGAATAATGCTTGGCCTCAATTCTTTTTGCATAAGATTTGGTGGAGCACACATGAAGAAACTTAGGCGAACTTCAGCACCAGCCCTCTTCTTTCATTTGTTTTTGGTGGTAGGAAGAATACTACATGGTGAACACTCAGACTTATACAGCTGCGCCGTTCTACTATTAGCCTTGTATTCTCATTACCGCTAATATGCCGCAAAAGCAAAATGAATGTACGGATTTCTCTCACTTGTCGGTACCATTGCAACTTGGGCGCGCTCCGCTTTTAGTCGCAGGACAAGTGGTCGAGTGATACAAGTGCAACATTATGGATGATTTCCCTTGACTGAGCTTGATAGGGGGTAGTAGGAAGCTCTCTCTCTCTTTCTTCCCCCCCCCTCTCTCTCTCTCTCTCCCTATACATACATATATATATATATAACGAGAAGAAAGGAGGGTAACCGAGGGGCCCGATTTTTATTAGTCATATCATAAGCCACCAAACAATGACACCAAGGACAACACAGGGGAAATTACTTGTGCGTAATAAATGAAACAAAGAAACGATAAATTAATGCAAATTAAAGTGTATGAAAAAACAACTTGCCGCAGGTGGGAAGAACCCACAACCTTCGCATTTCGCGTGCAATGCTCTACCAATTGAACTAGCGCGGCGTCGCTTTCCCATCCAGTTTTTCCGGGCATTTATGTGCGCTAGTAGAACCCTGAGAGTGTTAGCCTGCGCAACCACTCACAAACCTTGGCGGCGGACATGGAACGTCCTTTTTGCCGCAGGCGTCACGAGAACGTGAACTTTTCTTTCTCCAGGCAGGCAGTTGGACAGGTAGGGACAAGAAGGAGTGGGAGGGAATGAACTTATGGAGGTGCTTATGGAGGAAATTATGGAGGAACTTATGGAGGTGCTTTGGTTTCTTGTACTGAACGCCCCCACGAAGCCGTGACCGAAGCCGGAACACGGAAAACAACACCAACATCGCCAAGAACCAGCGAGGTAGCACCAGGCTGCAAGGACTGTCCCCGGAGCACTAACTTTTGCCTGTGCCGACTATGAAGATCTTCGCCATGTCAACCCCAATGGCAGCCCCAGCGTCCCCCATCGTGCTGCAGCAGCTCAGAGAGCCTCTGACGTTCCGCAGTTCAACATTCGAGGATCCCTAAAGCTGGCTTGAGACGTATGAGACGGTCGCTACATGCGATGACAAACTGCAGCATGTCATTTTGTCATTGGAAGACACCGCCATGGCATGGTTCAAGAACCGAGAAGCAACCTTAATGACGTAGAACCTCTTCCAATGCAGCTACCGAAGACATTGACAAGCGTCGTACGCCGCGGACGTGCCCAAGTTCTACTAGAAGCCCGAGTGCAGCTGCCCAATGCGACGATCGCGATCTTCACAGAGGAGGTAAGCCGTCTATTCCACCACGCCGACCCTCAAATGTATGAGGATAACAAAGTCCGCCTACTGATGCGTGCGGTGAAGGAGGAAACTTTCGCTTGAATGATACAAAACTTACCGAAGACCTTCGACAAGTTTCTTCCAGAGGCTACCAGCATCGAGAAGACGCTAGAAATGCGGAACCGGCAATTTAACCGCCACACGCACTCTACAACCTACACCGGAGTTCAATCACTGGCCACTGATGATCTGCGTGAGATTATCGGAGCGGTCGTACGAGAAGAGCTGCGGAAGTAGTACCCAAGGTCGCCGCTTCAAGTGGTATCAATTGCCGAAATCGTGAAAGAAGGGGTTCAGCGATCGGTTGTACTTCATGAGGTGCAAGCACAATCACCGCAGCCCCAGCCGGAAGCGATGTCCTACGCCACCGTCGCCCGCTCTCAAGATCTTCCTCCGCGACCGCTGCAGTGCCCTTGAACGCCGCAGTTCTATTTTCACCATCGTCAGCACGCCCACCCGTCTCCCAGCGCAGAATCGCGAAGAAAGCGGGATTTGGCATGCCCCCGACCACCGCCCGCTCGGCTGCCTTGCTGTCACAAGTGTGCACGTCAAGAGCTGGGACTGCAAACGTTCGCGTCAACGCACCGCGCCTTCCAGACGGTGAAGGCCATCATGACATTGCTGACAAGCCCGACGACCATTCCGTTCACCGTCACCAGGCCGCTACGTGTCACCGCAGCGCCATCCACAGATGGGCACAGCCTGGGGCCGATCAGTGATGCCATTACCGGAAAACTAAAAGCATCAACCGATGAAGGTGCAGTTGCTGCTCATCGAACAGACGAAGATCTTCCCTCGCTGACGAAGCCGCCGAAGAGACTATCTCGACGACATAACAACGACATGCCGCCGTCCCGACGAAGTCTGGAAGCAAAGAATACGCCAATGACTACCTGACGACGCCACGTACCAGCTGCAGGGCAACGCTACGCAGCCGCGATGTGACGACAAGACCTAATTGTAACGCAACGCCAAGAGCCCGCGACATCGACGTGGTTCTCGGCGGCCACGCAGTCACCGCCTTAGGAGACACAGAAGCCGATTACTCCGTCATAAGTGGACCCATCGCCGCCTAGTTGACGAAAGTGAGATAGCATGAAAAGCCCTCACATTCGGACCACTGGAGGACACATCATAACGCCGACTGCTGCCTGCACGACAAGAATTACAGTTCATGACTGTACATACCCTGCCGCCTTCGTTAACCTCCAAGAGTGTTCAAGAGACTTCATTCTCGGCATGGACTTCCTGAACCAACACGGCGTAATCATTGACCTGAAGTCTATGTCAATAACGCTGTCACAATGATCAAGGCATGCCGCCGGAGAGCTCTCGCAGTCACCACGCTTTGAGTCTGCTCGAAGATCAAGTGACCATCCTCCCTTGCTCGGCAATTGATAATTACGTCGGCGGATAATTCTGTCGGCTCGACTGCGAAATTTGTGTCGCAATAGGGATCGCGCATCTACACGGAGGGAAATCGGAAGCGACGCAACCCAAGTTCAGCCAGAGAATTCGCACATCAACAAGGGCACGACAATCGCATACATCAAGACAATTGGCGAAACCAGCAATGCGTTTGTCGTCTCGGATTCGGCCGGTTCTATCCCGACGACCACAGTTCCCGAACCAGACTTGGATCACTCCAAGTCTCCCCATGAGCAGGCAGCAACAGCTCAGGACTCTTCGCCGCCGATACAAGGACTGCTTTTCGACGTCATCGAGGATTCAACGAACAACCGTCGCAAAGCATTGCATAATAACCGAAGCGTGTGCTCGACCACTCTGCCAGAGCCCTTTATGAGTTTCGATGCGAGAACGTGAAACTATAAGACAAATCCACGAAATGCTGCGCGACGACATCGTCAAGCCGTCTAAAAGCCCTTGGGCGTGCCCTGTTGTATTGGTGAAGAAATAGGACGGAACCTTACGTTTCTGCGTAGATTATTGTCGACTGAACAAGATCACTAAGAAGTAAGTATACCCCCTACCATGGATAGACCACGCATCGGATCTGCTCTGCAACGCTAAACACTTCTCGTCGAGGGATCTCACATCTGGCTACTGGCAAATAGAAGTCGACGAAAGAGATCGCAAAAAGACTGCCTTATTCACTCCAGACGGCCTCTATGAAATAAAGGTTATGCCGTTGGACTGTGCGCGGTGCCTGCAATGTTCCAGCGCGTGATGGACACAGTTTTAGCAGGATTGAAGTGGCAGCCCTGTCTTGTTTACTTGGATGATGACGTTGTCTTCGCCGCAAATTTCGACGATCAGCTTAGGGGGCTTGCAACAGTAGATGAGGCCATCAAATCAACAGGGCTCATTTAAATATGGAAAAGTGTCGCTTCAGTTTCAGTTTATAATTCTTTACATACAATGCATTGGTAACATACAATATAAAGATGAAGGTCCCAAAGTCAAAGACTGCAACGGGACCCTCGGTTAATAACAATGTAGAGAAGTATTAAAGAAGAGCAAGCTAACTAAAACAAACGAACACAATCGCGAAAATACAACATGAAAAAATTATATAAATGAAAATAAATTATATGTATATAAGCCTGTAGTGCATAAAAAACTGTCAATACATACAAATGACAAATATAGTGTAATGAATGACGCAAAATTAGTTACAAATATAAAACAGCTTAGGCGCATGACTAAATATATGAAAAGATGAAGATTTAATGCGAACGGGATAACCATCCAACAGTTTTATAGCAGCGAATGACGATGTCATTTTTCTATAGTTAGAATGAACCATAAGTAGTAGAAAATTATAGGTAGGTGCACACCCGGTATTATTGTTATTGTTGAAGTGCCTGGAATCAATGAATTAGTATGAGAGCTGTTTATAAGTTATTTATAAAAAAATAATGATTAGATTATATTTGAATACGTTCGCTTGAACAAGGATGTTGTTTTCACGAAGTCGTGGAGTAGCAGTCCTGAAAAACCTACTGTTAGTGATAGTGCGCATTGTTTGTTTTTGTAAGTGCTGAATAGATGAGATATGACATTTACGTGTTTCCCCAGTAATCAATGCCATAATTAATGTGACTGTGAATGAAGGCAAAGTATGATGCTAGTAATGCGTCTTTAGATTTATTTATTTATTTATTTGTTTATTCAAATACCCTAAAGGCCCTCTAGGAGAGGGTATTACATAGGGGGGGGGCACACGAAAGACACTAATAATAATATGCGAAAAAAAGTTAAAAAATAGTAGGAATAAACAATTCAGCAAACATACTAAGAACACCACAAAATACGCATACACCAATATTGGAAGTGGATTAAAGTTCGAATAAAGATAAGAATGAAGTGTGAAAATTGAAACACCGGGGGTTCAAGGATAATACAAAAAGAAAAAACTGCAATACGATGTCAAACGAGATGCAAAGGTATTAAATTAGCCCTGAAAAAAAAAACAGCTAACACCAAAGACACACAGAGACGTCAAATTCTGATATGAGTCCACAGCATCTATGAAGTTGATCGGTGTTAACTTCAGTGGCAATATCAGATGGTAGGTTGTTCCAGTCAGCTATGGTTTTGGGGATGAATGATTTTGCGTAATGGGCCGAGTGGCAAGCTGGGTGTTTCACTTTGTAGGGGTGATCGCGGCGAGGAAAAATGACTGGGGGTGACTGAAAGAAGTCGTCGCGCAAACGATCATGATGATAAAGTTTGTGAAAGAGAGAGAGGCGGGAGTGTTTCCGTCGTAGTGATAGCGGAGGCAGTTTGGCACGAACTTTTGAAGATGTAACACTGGAGTACGGAGAAAAATCTGAAAAAATGAAGCGAGCAGCACGGCTTTGCAGGGATTCAATGATACGTATAATGTAGTCTTGGCTCGGGTCCCAGATGGCACATGCATATTCAATTTTAGGCCTGTATAACATAGTGTACGCGAGTTTCTTTAGGTGTGAAGGCGCTTGATTTAGTCTGTGTTTCATGATTCCGAAAGTACGGTTAGCAGATGCAAGAGTAACGTTGATGTGATGATGACATGTTAGATCCGATTGCAAGTTGATTCCTAAGTATTTGTGCGTGGTAGTAAGTTCGACAACATTGTTACCTATAAAGTATGAAGTTGGTGTACGGGAAGAGGAGTGCGTAAATGACATGCAATTAGTTTTAGTATGATTTAGGGTCATTTGCCAATCTGAACACCATCTGTTTATTGCGTTGAGGTCTTACTGCAATGCTTGATGGTCAGTGTCAGTAGAAATGGTAGGGTAAATTACGCAATCATCGGCGAACAGTCTTACTCCGGACGACATGCAGTTAGGCAAGTCATTAATATAAATTAGAAAAAGCAAAGAGCCAAGCACGCTCCCTTGTGGAACACCGGACGTAACAGGAATAAAAGGGGAGTTGCAATGATTAATATTTGTGAATTGAGTTCGAAATGACAAGAAATCTTTTATCCATGCAATGACTTGTGCGTCAATGTTAAAATGTTCAAGTTTCAATAGTAGCCTGTGGTGAGGAATGCGGTCAAAGCTTTGGCAAAATGTAAGAATATCACGTCGACTTGGTTGCCAGCGTCAATACATGAAAGCAAGTCATTAGTAAACCCTGCAAGTTGCCCATCGCATGAATATCCCTTGCGAAAGCCGTGCTGGTATTTGAAGATTATGTTATGTTCTTCTAAGTATTTTATGATTTGAGAATGTATGATATGTTGGAGTAGTTTGCAAACGGTGCTAGTTATCGAAATAGGCCGGTAGTTAGGCGGTAATGAGCGATCGCCAGATTTAAAAATTGGTATGACCTTGGCTTGACGTCAGTCATTAGGAATTTGGCCGGATGACAATGACTGACAAAAGAGCGCACAAGATTGCCGAAATGCTTTGCGATGTACTTTTAAGCAACTTGTTGTTGAACCCAACGTGGTCAGATGCAGATGATACCTTACGATTATTAAGTAGTGATATGATACCGGACTCGGTAATATTTATCTGTGGCATGGTGATATCGGAAAGTGTACCTATGTTTGGACATGAAGTGACGTCCTCGCGGGTGAACACAGACGAGAATGCATTGTTTAATATTTGTGCATACTTTGACTCGGGAACAGTGGTGCCTATGGGATCGGTAAGCGCAACATCGGGGTGATTGTTTGGATTTATTACTTGCCAAAATTTACGAGGATTGTTAGTCAGCATAGATGACAAGTCGTGGTGGAAAAAGTGACGACGACTGGATTTAAGTAACTCTTGGTATTCTTTGTCGCACTGTTTGTATTTAAGCCACGATGGTGCAAGACTGGATTTCTGGGCTTGCCTATACAAACGCTTTTTTTTGTTGTTTAGACGCCGAAGTTGCTTGTTGAACCATTGTGTAGAGCTCCTACTCCTAATTGTTATGGATGGTATATATTTGTTAACGACATCAGTAAGCATATTTTTGAACGCGACCCAGTTTTCTTCAACTGTACGGGACAAGAAGTCAGTAAGAAACTGGTCTGCAAAAAGAGATAATTGTGCATTCATTCCATCAAAGTTAGCTCTGCTATAGCATTTAATTTTTTTTTCAATGATCTTCCTACTGTTATGCCGACAAACAATGTCCCCAGTAATGACGTCATGATCGGAGTGCCGATCTAGGTGACTAATGTTGGCGCAAATGTCAGGGATATTAGTAAGGATTAGGTCAAGAATACTGGAGCATGTGGCAGTGCGCCGTCTGGGTTTCATGATAAGTTGGGATGATAAAAAATCTAGAGATGACTGAACAAATGCATTCGATTCTCTTTCACTCTCCGTGAGAGATAGAGTTGCCCAATTGATGCGTGGATAATTAAAATCCTCAAATGTTAATAACACACAATTTGGAAATCGGTTACACACTTCACTCAAAATGCGATAGAACTCTTCAACAAAAGCACTGCCCATATCAGGGGAGCGATAAAAAACACCAATAAGTATGTCAGTACTGCTACCGTTTAACAACACCCATACACATTCAAGAAACGTAGAAATTATCATGGGTACACATGATAATTCTTTTTTATTGCCAACAAAACACCACGACCTCTCCGAGCAGACCTGTCGCAGCGAAATATGTTAAACGTCGCCTCGGTAACAAAAATGCTGTCGTCGGGAACATTGTCCGTAAGCCACGTTTCCGTGAACGCGATTAAGGATGCAGAGCATGAATCAATAAGCGAGGAAATAGGAACAGCTGAAGAGAGGACACTTCTGGTATTTGTGTAGAGGAAAGTTAATGCGGTATTATGGCAAGGCTTATGAACTGACAGCAAAGAAGGGTTGATTACTTGAACTGAGGCAGGAGAATGATTGGGTCATTCGTCAGCATTTCCGTGGGTGCCGTCCTTTACCTCTGGCGCATCATTTCCAGATGTTTGTAAACGGACTGCGCAGTTGGCATCCGTGTCCCAGACGTAAGCGTCATCATTTAGAATGAGCTTGGTGAAAGCAAGGCGGGGACGATCACCCTTCTTTTTTATTGACTTCGAGAACTGCCAAAGCTTTCGGCGCTTCTCGTGCACGGCAGCAGAGTAGTCCCGTGCTATCCTGAAATCTGTTTCCTTCAGCTTGCTGCCATTGCAGAGCACAGTCTCGATTTCTTTTTCATTGTAGAATTTAGCTATTATTGGTCGATTTTTCTCGGCTGAGAACCGACCCAGGCGGTAGGCCCTGGCAATAGACTGTACTGAAACCCCCAGTTTATTTTTTCAAAATTCTCGAACTATAGCCTCGCTACTGTCCCACGTTTCTGAATGGTCGCTGTCTGTAATGCCAAAAAACAGTGCATTCGATCGTCGTGAACGGTTTTCGAGGTCATCAATTTTCTCTTGGAGTTTGCGAACGCTACTGTAACAGGTTTCTGGAAGTTGCGTTGGAGGCATAGGTACACATTTAGATTCAAGGTCATTGACGCGTTTAGTTAGCGCGTCTAAGTCATTCTTAAGGATGCTATGCATTTCTAGAATTTTATTTACAGATTCTAGAAGGCTCGCGTTATTTGTCTCGAGACGCCTAATTGCATCGCACACTAAGTCAAGCTTCTCCTCCTGCGCCTTTGTCATCGGGCCAGGGCTCGACTCAATATCACCACCTAAGAGCAAACGACGCCACAGGTACAAAGCCGCGGAACGAAAACGCTTGCAACAATCTGGTGGTCACGACACCGCAACAAGACAGAAATTGTTGTCACGAAAGCCGTAGGAATCGTGGTAGCTAACCTGTACAAATACTAACGGTGAGAACAACATCGCAACTGCGGTGGCGTAGCCCGGCGTGTCGAAGATGTTGGCGCCCTTTTCACACTGCGGATCAGCTGACAATGTTCCATGTTGCCAAACGAAGGGTGCTCCCGTGTCCAGAAGTGGCGGTGTTGGTAGCGGTCGGCTCGAGGATAGGACGCACTGTTCCATTCCAAGGGCGGCGGTCCTAGTTGATGCGTCAGCACACCATCCGTCCTTTATCTTGAAAAGCCGAGTCGAAGCAATAGGCGTCAGCAGACCAAGCCCAGTCACCAGCACCTGTACAAATGCAAACGGTGAGAACAACATAACAACTGCAATGTTGCGATAAGTGGGGTCTTGATTTGATTAATTATCTAATACAGAAGATACACTTCTTCTTAATGAAGACAATGTGTTGAGAAAAACTAAGGTTAAATTCAAATTTGATGCCCAAGAATGATACACAATCGGAGACGGGTGTGTGATGACCATCTACAGTTATCTCAGGTAAGCCAGGTTTCTTCTTCATTCTTTCGCTAGATCGAAAAATTATGAATTGAGTTTTTGAAGGATTGATATTTATGTGATTGGACAAACGCCAAGCAGCAATATGGTAAATCTCATTGTTTAGTTTAATGATTAAGTTTGTTAAAGAATTATTGCGCAGCGACATAGTAGTATCGTCTGCGTATAGTACGCTATGTGCCGGCTTGAGACAAGCTGGGAAATCATTATTGTGAATAGAGAATATAAGGGACCTAGTATGAAGCCTTGTGGTACACCTTGGTTAATAACTTTAGTATCAGAATAAGCACCTCCAAAACAACTATTTTTTCTCTGTAATGTAAGTAATTTTTTAGGTGTTTTACAACTGGACCAGTAATTCCCAGGGTTTCTAGCTTAGTAAAAAGTGTGTTGTGATTAATTGTATCAAAAGCTTTAGTGAAGTCCAAGAATACCGAACCAACGAAATTACCCGTATCAATAGAGTGACGAATTTAGTCGGTTAGAGATATTAAAGATAAGTTATTCGAACTGCCTGCGCGAAAACCAAATTGAGAGGATTGCATCAATTTTTTTTAATTATTTAGGTGCTTACAAAATAACTTGTCCACTAATTTACTAATCGACGACAGAATAGAAATATGACAATAGTTAAACACCTCCGTTTTATCACCTTTCTTGTGTGCAGGAATAATCTTAGCCCTTTTAGGTGAAGTGTGAACAATACCACCTTTAAATATTATTAAGTGTATTGCAAAATGTATCAGAAATAGGCGGTGCAACAAGTTTAAGATGAAATACAGAAATATTCACTAAGTCAGGGCTAGAATTCTTTAGAGCTAATACCATGGAACATACCTCATCCGCAGTTACGGGAAAGAGAAAAAAAGAATGATTGCAGCGGTACATGGGATAAGTAGTAGTCATGGACGACTGATGTATACATGGTAGAAGTAGCCACTGAAACTATTTGCTATGCTAGAAGAATCTGTACGTGTTTTATTGTTGTAATTCATTTTATCAGCAGTATTACCGGATTTAGGTAAGTTTGTGAACGCATTAAGAAGTTGCCATTGCTTTTTCGGATTGTTCTGGTGCTTAGCAAATTTACTTTCGTAACACTGTCATTTAAACTTCTTTAGCAAGTTATGCAAAATGTTACAATAATTTTTATAAGCATGCCGCTAAGCGTACATTAAAAAGTTTCTTTTTAGTCTTTTTGTATACATTCTCTTTTTTTCTCATACTAGTCAGTAGACCTCCCGTTACCCAAGGGTTACAGGGAAACTTAGAATCTTTCTTGCATCGGACGGTAGTGGTGTTAGCGTGAGCGGCCTGTAGAAAGATGGAACAAAAATTTTCAAGAGCTTGATCGGGATCGTGCAGGGAGTTAATTGCAGACCCATGAGTATTTGTTGTAGTGTTAACAAAACTGTCTCGGTCAAGCTTGGATAAAAAGTAGCAAGGCTCGGACCGAGGTATTTCGGCCTGAAAGGAGACGAATATTGGGAAAGGGTCTGTGATCTGAGTATATATGACACCAGAGTTTGGAGCAGGCGCCATGTTAGTCAGAGCATGGTGAAGAAGCGTGTTGGTAGCATGACTAGAACACCTAGTAGGACGGATAGTTCATTATTCCAGGCACAGGCGCCGTAGTTCCAAGACCAGGGAAGATGCAGAGTCAGCCTGCTGAGTGTGCGCAGTATGCTCTGCAAGGCAGCTGGCAGGATGAGGCCGTCTGCTGCGTCAGAGGGGAGGCACGGTGATATGGACTGTAGACAGCGGGAAACACGAGCTGGAGTAAAAAATGTCGGACGGTTAGGCTGCGTTCTGTTTTGTTGCAGCCGCTGCTCGCTAATGATGAGCTTCTGTTCCGAGGCAACGTAATCAGCAAATCTGGAATCAACCTCGACCCGCAAAAGACAGCTGCGATCGCAATGTTCCTGCAGCCCATCGAGATGACGGTAGTGCGTAGGTTCCTTGGCATGTGTGCCTACTACAGGGGCTTGTCAAGGACTTTTCTCGCATCGCCGAGACGCTCGCTGTTCTAAGCAAATGTGGTGTTAAGGTAAAGTGGGAAATGCCTCAGGCCCATGCATTTTAAGGACTCAAAAGACGCATGCAGCCGCCACCAGTGCTTCCGCACTTCGACAAGGACGCCTTTGCCGAAATCCACACTGACAGCAGCAGCTTAGGCCTCGGTGCCTTCCTAGTCCAGAGGAATGACGGACTTGAACGGATGATAGCTTACGATAGAAGCTCGCTGTCGAAAACGGAAGGCAAATATTCTAGAACTGAAAACGAATGCCTCGCCATCATTCGTGCTACAGCAAATTTATACCCTGATTTAAATGGCAGGCCATCCAAAGTGGTCAGCGACCATTGCACGTTGTGGTGGCTAGCAAACTTAAATGACCCTTCAGGATGGCTCCCGCAGTGTAGCCTCAGACGGCAAGAACGTCACATCAGTGTAATCTAGACGTCCAGAGGAAAATACTCAGATGTTCATTGGCTGTCACTCGCCCCTATTGACCCTCCACCACAAGATGACGAGGATGACGACGCCTGCCTTAGAATATTAAGCGTGCAAGACTTCGCTGAACAGCAACGAATAGACACTGAGTTATAATGCCTCGTCGAGTATTTGGAAGAGAACACCGTCGTTGTACCTAGGGCATTTAGGCGAGGATTGTTTTCGTTCTCGCTTCAAAACAACCTACTCGTAAGGAGCAACTTCTCACCAGTCCGTGGCAACGTCTTGCTGTCCGTGTGTCTTGCTGTCCCCTCAGCGCTGCGTCCAGAAGTACTGCACACCGTACATGACGATCCGCCCTCTGGGCATGGTAGATTCTCCCGGAGGCTGTGGAGGATCGATGAAAAGTATTACTAGTCGCACTTGACCGCCGACGTCGACCGTTACGTCAATACATGCCGAGACTGTCAGCGACGCAAGACAGCACCGACAAATCCAGCAGAATTACTACAGCCTGTTAAGCCTGCTTGCCGACCTTTTCAGCAGATCGAGATGGATTTGGTCGGACAGTTTCCGACGTCAACATTCGGAAATAAGGGGATTGTCGTTGCGACGGACTGCCTTTACCCGCTTCGTTGAAACAAGATCTGCCGAAAGGTAGCGCCGCCAAAGTGGCGACAGTTTTCAACGAGAACAGCCTGCTGCGACACGGTGCCCCAGATGTCCTCATCACCGAGAGAGGAATGTCCTTCACAGCAGAGATAACCTGAGCCATTCTGCAATACAGCTGGTGAAGCCACGGGAGGACAACTGCCTACCACCCGCAGACGAATGGTCTCACGGCGCGCCTGAGCAAGACCCTCGCCGACATGCTAGCAATGTACGCGGACGTCGAGCACAAGACGTGGGACGCGGTCCTCCCGTAAGTAACCTTTGCTTAAAACACGGTGGTGCAAGAAACACAGATCACGCCGTTCAAGCTGGTTACGGCAGGAATCCGACGACTACTCTCTACGCCAGCTGCCGCACGTCTGCGACGAAGAGGATTTTCACAGCGCCTCCTGTCTCCACTGCGCCGAAGAAGCTCTACAGCTCGCCCACCTGCGGATCAAGAACCAGCAGAGGCCCTAATTCCGACACTAAAAGCTTCGACGACGCTCAGTCGTGTACTAACCCGGTGATCGTGTTTGTGTTTGGAACGCAATATGCCGACGAGTACTTAGCCAGAAGCTTTTACGCCGCTATTTCGGAACCTACAAGATCATCGGATGCATTGGCACACTCGACTATGAGGTCGTACCAGACAGCATTTCGCTATCACAGCGGTGCCGCTGAAGAGCTGCAGTAGTCCATGTTTAGCAACATAAACCTTTCAAGCTGCGCTAAAGAATTTTGGGAATTTGCATAGCTGAACTTTGGATGTTCTTTGGACTGTGTTACATTAGAGTGTTTCATTGTTTTTCGTTGCTTTTCTTTATTAAGTGTACTTTTGTGTTTCACTCTCCTGTTACCTTTATATCATCGGCACGTTAGTTGAAAGGGGGGGCAATGACACGTGGACTCGTTTAACTTTCACGGTTGAGTGGTTTTGACCACCTTACAAATGTTATCACTCAACGCAGGACGCGTCCGCATGCATCGGAGGTTACTTGAAAATTATCGGAGCTGGTTGCGCTGTCTGTTGTTGCCAAACCTTCTGTAATCTGATTGCATGTAGACGCGGCGCGAATGGTGTAGAACTCTCTGGAAGACATGCAGGCACCAGCGATTACTCTGGAACGTTCGGTGGCTCATGTATAAAAGCTGACGCGCTGGTAAGATTTCGACGATCGCCGAACCGTGATCGCCGCTATCGCCGTTCTTTGAGCGTGGGGAGTGGGGGCTTTGTGGGAACAGGTTCGCCCAATAAAAGTTAGTTTCATCTTTCACAGTGTTGCTACTGTGTTCTTTACGGTCACTACCACGTGACAACAGACATGTTTAGAATACCGTTTGTCGCCTTACGTATGTTAAACATAAGCGTCTTTGCGGGACATTACGGCGCGTGTCCTTTCAAGTTTGTTAGTTTACCTAACGGAAACACGAACGTAAAGAAAACGGTATAAAACAGGGTGCCGTCTGGTGCCTCATGCCAAACGTATCCAAATTAAGCAACCATCCTGCTGTTGCTATGTGGACGCGTCTCGTTAGGCGTACTGGCGCCAGAATCGTCGAACAATCTCAGAAAATGTACGTGGTATGCGCTCATAACTAGCCTTTCAGGAGAGTTTAGAGAAAGCGAAAGCTCATTACAATAGTTACTGGTGATCAACGCGAGTGAGAGCGTAGCCACCACGAAAATTCACGCTGAAGTGGGAACCATGGGTCCCACTATGTTCGACAACGCTATTTCTTAGCGTCCGTAAATATTACGGACGTTAAACTTGCCTAATAGCGCGTGTAAACCATAGAAACTCAATAACATTCCGAGCATGCGCATTGAGGACGACGCTATTTCTTTACGTACCTAATGCTGTTACGTTTGGTTGCAAATGCTAAACTAAAGCTGTCTAATATAATCATAAACGCCGCAGGTGGTTTTGACAAATATTTGTTGCTTTGGCAAAATTAAGATCACTGTGTACGCGATAGTATATATTGGGGTGCGTCAACTAACATTAGACAGAATCCGAAAATTTGTAAGTACCACGTAGCTAGACAGAACAAAGGCAATGTGGTTGCCGTCGCAGTTAGATACCCAAAGTATTTTTCTTCTGATTCCGCCTAATTTGATATCAGTCATAATAATTGAATCAACTTCTCTAATATTATAATTAGATAAAGAAGTGTCAATCCGAAAATTGCAGAGCGACGTGAAAAACTCCCGGTGTAGCTTTCCGTTGCTAGATTCTTGCTACATAAGTGTTTTCCGAGCGTGAAAGAAGCCCGCAAATGCATGCAAAAGTGCCGCGCCACTGGCCACGCCAGGAACTCTTCATGTATTGGCGGGCTCTCTCGCACTCGGCAAAACACTTTTGTGTGGCACATATTGAGCAACAGAAAGCTTAACGGGAGTTTTTTGTGTCACTCTGCAGTTTTGTCAATGATACTTTTAATCAAATTGTAGTAATATAGAGGCTGAATAATTATTCAGGACTAATTATCGCATTAGGCGGAACGCAAAACATAATATGTGTATCTTTAAACAACGGCAACTAAGGGTAGGTTTGTTCCACGCAGCCATGTAGCATGTGCATATTTTTAAAGTCTGGCGCAAGTTAGCTGGCACAGCCTGTACAGTAGAACACGGCCCAGAACGGGAACAACCTTGAACACAGTTGTTTGGAAAATCACGTCCTAGATTAGCACCCTGTGTTTTCTTGATTGTCGTAATTTTGATCAGTATGTTCTCGCCACGGTAAGAATGCAGTTTGTCGGGAACAACAAGAAGTACCTCCAAAATTTGGTGAAGTTGCAGCTGAGAGAGCGAAGCATACACGCAAAACCAACAGCTTGCCTTCAAGTTTGCCTGCTTTTCAACGACACCGAAAGCTGCGTATATTTTATTCCGATTGAAATTACATGGAAACCCCAGACGCATTTCTGCCTTCGGTGTCGCCATCATCGTCATGTTCCGTATAATGTCCAAGGATAATACCCCTGTCGCTGCTCGCCCTACGCTATTGGGGGAGAGCTCCACCACTGGAACCGCTGGCGCCACCGTCGCCGTGACGTAGTATGAGAGATCACGTGGACACAGCAGCCGCGTCGGCTGCTTCTGAAGTGCCGAAGCGCGCTCAAAAGGAAAGTTTGAATTCGCCACCTGTGCTTGAGTTCTGATCAGGTGAGGTCATTCTTGCGCTTAACGTCTGTGCTTGACAACACTTGAAAGCACTATAATATATAGTGGCTGCAGTTGAAGGCGTCCAACATGGTAGGCCACTGATCGGTGCCGCAGCAGCGGACGTACACAATACAGCCGGTGTCAGCCTTGAGATCCACCCGCAGGACAAGAAGCCGCGTTAAGCCTGGATCATAGACAAAAAAAATTTCAACAACATTGGACACTCCCATAGAGCCCAGCGGTCAAATCGACTGTAGCGCACCAAGCGGATGGTATTAATACGTTCCTGTTTCGGTTTTGGGCGCACGCGTTTTGAACGCCAGTTCGTACGCGCCACGCCCGCTCCTCTGATCGGCATGGCGTCTATTTCGTTTTTCGCTTCTACTGCTGAACCACGTGCAGCCTCGGCGTGGAATCATTTTATTATTTCGTAAAAGTGGTTGTAAACGATCTTTAGAAGCCTCCACCAATATGTGCCACGTGCAATTTCACAAAGAAAACGCAAGACTTCGTCTGAAATGATGCAATGTTTATTTCGCTCTATGTAAATGTTCGTTCCGGGCTTCATGTGCATTCATTTAAAGTTGTGGCAACGGGTAAGCAGCAGTCATTACCGTACGAAGCTCCACCGGATGCAATCAGCTAAAAAAGAGGTATATTACAAGCATGTATCATTTTGGTATATTGACCGAACAGGACTGTTGCGTGTAGAGGTGAAGCGTGCGTAAGTGGCAAATGAGCGGCATTACAGATAAATTCACTTTTACATACATTTCGTAGCAAATAGACTCCGGCCAAACAATGCCTTAAAATCTAAAGAAAACATTATTTTAAGCATCCCTCCCTTCCTGCGCATTATTTAGTGCACTTTAAGAGCACAAATACGCGGGTGACTGCTCGTTTCCAAAACAACTTGACCTCAGTCCACGCGATGGCATGCCTAGTAGTACACAGAGGTGGCTACAATGCAGGGTGTTAGCCAGACCATCTTACACGCTCGCAGAATGTCGTCTCGTCGCACATAAGACGGATTCGTTGGTTCCAAAGCCCTTTTTCTGTTCCTGAGAAGACAGAAATGTCAAGTTGTTGAGCTTGTCGGCGTTATCTTTTACGCGTCCTCCCGGCGCAATCAACATACTCCCGTGTTATCATTCTCGGTAATCGCTCGTCGCGTTTTGTACAAGCGTGAGTCCCGAAATAAGGTATATGTTGTTGTAGTACCATAAAAAGCCTCACAAACTTGTTCCGCTAAAATTCAGTACACGCAAAAATAACTAACTATCGCCGGGTTGCTTTTTTGCTAACAGCTTCACAACCCCAGGCGCGGCGAGCAGGCCTCAAAATTATCACAGAAAGTTACGAAATTACAATATATTTTGGGGCCAGATAATGCGTCACGAACTTCTCCCTCTAAAATTCAGTACACGTAAAACCATCTGCGGCACACAGCCGCGCTGCTTTTCTATCTGCGCCACTATGCCGAGCGCGGCCACTGTGCTTGAAAAGTACCCCAAAATGTAGTGAAATTAGTTACGACAATAAGAAAGCGCCAGAACTTGTCTCGGTAAGATTCAGTACAGGCGAAACTGCGTCACACGGCCGAGGTAGTTTTTTTTCAGAAAGCCAGGTGCGGCGAGCCTGCCCAAGTTATAATAATGCCTGGGCTTATAGAAAGCGTCGCAAACATCTCCCAGTGCAAGTAATGAACTCAGATTAAGTAGGCGTGGACGGCGGAGCAGTTTTTCGATAACTGCATCACTATATAGGTTCAGTTTTGTGCAGTAAGCATAAATGTCCTTGAAATGCGTCGAAGACTGTCAAACAAGATTTCTCACCTTGCTATAGTCTAGTAGTGCAGCTGTGCCGTGTCGAAATGCAGAGAGAACGCAAAGAAACGCCGGGCGCCCGACTAACGGGCAGCATCCAAAAGGTCGCCAAGCAAGCGGGCTTCACATGCGCAGCCGGCCTCGCTCGCTTCGGTGCCATGTCTGGCGAATGACGCATGCATATGGCGCGTCTGGCATGCCGCTAGCTTGTTGGTAGGTTACGCAAGAAAAGTAGTTCGCGAAGTATAAGTTAATTTATACGCAACACTTTTTAGTATTAGCGGGCAAGAATAAACAAATGAAACGTTGTCTGTAACTTTATTTCACAAGCTTTTTTTCCGATGCTAGCGTCACCTAACGGATGGGGTTGACACTAGGCGTGACGTGTTTCCTGTTGCCAGTTTTTGCCGAGTGTCCCCTGTTGTTAATTTCAACCTCTTTGCTTGGATCCCGAAAGTTAGCTTCGGGCGGCGGTGCTCGGTGAGTAGCACAAAGCGCCCACTGAGGCGCTTGCCCATGCGCGCTTCCCGGTTGTCATGGAGCTTTGGTCTATGAACTCGTTGCTTCTAGATACTACGAAGTTTACTGGAATGTAAAGGGAGTAGTAAAAGTAAATCAAATAAGGCATGGCACATGTTCACGCCTGTGTAGCAACAGACAATGAATATTGTACTGGATTAGCAAAAAGAAGCAGGGGCCAATTGCTCCCTGCGAAGACCAATAAACGAACAGTGCGATCCAACTTGAGAAATTATGATATTCAAAGTTCCACAACTTGAGAAGAAAGCAAAAAGAAAAGATTCAATTGTCGCGACGACAAATCACAAGTCACCGTAGGCGTCGAAGTCCCTAGGAATAAAGAAATTATTGTTGAACGGCACTGATAGTGTCCAGGCAACCATGGTTGCCTGCTTATTGTCAAATGCTCATGTGCTGCGGCACAAAGCTCACGGCACGGTAGGACAAGTCGCTCGTATCTGAAGCGAAACATTGTCCGCTGACATGCATGCAGACGCTCAGTCGGTCACAGCGAATACGTGCGATCACTGCATTGAAGCGTCATTCTGTTATAATCCGTTTGGCTATATAGACCGCCCACGATAACAACATACTTCACTTTGTTTTCTCTGAGTGACTGCCTTCCTTTGACGCAAGGAACCGGTTCAAACGAATCTGTCGCGGCGATGAGGTGCAGTGTCGCAGCTCAGTGTACGATGTAGGTAAACAGACCGTGTGTATAAACCATTCTGCGCTTTCTATTTGTCCAAGATCCTTATTTTAAACGTGAAATGCTTCTGTCATATCACGCGTAGAGTTTTTATTGAACGCTGATAGCCAAAGGTATGCGGTGGAGGCCACGTTTTCCCTCAGACTACGGAAGTGAGGCGCTTCCGACAGATCGTGACTAGTGGTCCTGTATATGCTCCCGCAGGGAGCAGAGTTGCGCATACCTTGTCCGGCGCCGCTCGCACCGGTATTCGCCGAGCGCAATCACGTGGTGGAAAATGACGTCAAATGATCAACCGCGCGCCCCGAAGCCAACTTTACGGGAACGGCGCCGACTCGTTTCTGTGAGTGCCATCGAAATCGCAATCAGCGGACCGTCGAGCGCGCGTAGCAACGATCGGCTCCGGGTCGCAGGCACGGTATTCGAGGACAATAAGTTAATGACTTCGGTGAAGTGCTACGAAGCAGATCATTCTGACACTCGTATTGCAGTATGACGGGTTGCAGCGCACTAAACTGCGCAAATCGCACGGAAGGTGACAAAGCTTTTTACGCGGTGCCGTGCGGACGGTCGAGACCGGCCGGCTCCGAAAGGGGCCAGGATATGCAAGGTCCGTTCGCCTTCTTTACAGAGGTGAGTTCGGCTTGTTTAAACTAAAGCGGCATTCATCTCGATTAACAAACCTGTACACGCTGAAATGCTTACGCCTGGCATGAGAGATTGTTCAGTTGTGCAATTTTTGGTGTATATGTGCAGCGTGACACAGACGCGGTACAAAGAAAGGACGACACATCTGTGTAGCGCTGCACATATGCGTCAAGAATGTTAACATACCAACTGGCTCAATTCGCTTTGTTGCATGTACGATTGTTCTGACCATGCAGCTCCAGAAAAGTGTGTTCAGAACAGAGTAAATACTAGCCGGTGCAATTGGCCCGCTGCACCATGGCTTTGCTCTGCTCCGTTTTGTTTTTGTCGGCTTTCTGATTTTGCATGTAAAGTCAATTGATGTGCCGGTGTTCATTGTTTTGTAGTAAGCGAAAACACCGTGCGCTCCCGCTTATGAGACAGCTGGGATAGCTACAGAATTTAGCGTCCGCAATATGTTGCTTGTTCGATCAGCCTTAGTCGACGCGAGCAATGTGAAATCATTTTTGTACGTTTAATAAGCTCTGTTTTGTAGTAAATTAACCTGAGTAGTATGAAGAGATCAAGAAAAATGTGCTGTCATATTACAGTCTGCAATGTGTGAATAATTACTTTGCCAGTTTGTCATTTTCTGTGATTAGTCCAATAAAAAAACCTGTTGTTACTCTTAATAACTTGTTGCCTTTACAGTGGCTTTGAATTCAGCCCCCAAGGCTCCAAGAACCAGCACTCATCCCCTGCTCTCACCAGCCATTGCTCATCCATTCCCTTGTACGAAATAAATTTGATCTAGAAGCTCGTGCATCTTGCATCTTTTTCCACTTGCAGGTTTGCTGCTACGAAGCAGCTGTTAAGTTCGCGGTATGAATAGTCAAAATAAGGTTTGCATAAGATGTGCGCAAGTAAACGTTTGAAATGCGTTTAAATTTACGTGTCTGCACTGCATATATTGAAAACGTGCAGCTGCTGTGAACGACGTTTAGTGATGAATGACATAATTGCAGGCACGATATTTCTGTTGGCAACATCCATTATTTGTCTCCTTTCGGCAGCCAAAACGTGCTCACAGAATTGTCTACCGCACGTGTGTGACGTTTTCTTTAAAAACCCTTCAAATCATTTCTTGCCTTCCACCTCCGCAAGAAAACTTCACATGCGTGCTCAAAAACATCGCGCCGCTTTTTGTTGCACGGTAATGCGCTTTTGCACGCGAACTTTTGAGATGTTCGAGCCACGGGCGTAGTCAGGATTTTATTTCGAAGGATCGAGGGGGTCCTATATGTGAATTCGTGCGTGTATATATCTACACACAAACTAAAAATTTCGTGGGTTAGCACCTCTACGGCTACACCAATCGTTCGAGCTTGGCATGCATTAAAAAGTGTCCTATTGCTCAGCGCTTGCGCACGGTTGCCGCATGTAGCTCGCGACCAGGAGCCAAAAAAGCAAATGGAACACCGCGTGGGATTTGCCTCCTGCGCGCGCAAGGAGTGGCTCCACTGCAGAGCTGGATCATAAACCAGACCTATGCGCCACTCTGCTCCCTGCGGGAGCATATACAGGAAAACTAATCGTGAAGCCATAAGTCCTCCCCCCAATGCGTACGAGTCAAACTCTGCAATTGGAGCCGACGAGGCGGCTGAATTTCGCCCGCGCGAAAGGGAGGAAAGCGGGGATGAAGCGCGCCATCTTCCTTCGCGCGCACGGCTCCCGACGTTGCCTGGCGCCGGGAGTAGGGAAGGGAGAGAGGATGGCGTTCTGCTCCGGTCGCAACTGCGTACGTGGAGGCTGCGCGCGGTATCTTGAGCGCGATCTGGGTAGGGAGCAGAGTCTAGGTATACGTCGACGGCTTTGTGCGTGCTGCGTGCTCCTGGCGCAGAGTTTCCGTTGAAGCGACACACAGCACGAAGGTCACCTTTTTCACTGCTGCGGCCTCTATATATCACGCCAGCGGTTTGACAGCGAGTGTCGTAGGTCATTGAGGGTTGTGTGTTCATGGTTTCTGTGCGCGCTGACACCATGCTTGTTTATTTAGTTAGAAAGCGAACGTTTACAGGTTGACATGGCCGAAAGAAGTACAATGCTTACTTCATATAACTGTCTGCAATTCTGTTCCCGCAATGTATGCTGTGCCTTTCGGACGAAACAGCGGCATTTTATTATTATATTACTTTTTACTTTTTGTTAGCCATACTTTGCTTTTTTACTTCTCGTTCAATACGCGAAGGCCCCCTATGCCAATAAAGCTTTAGATAGAAATGCGGCCATCGTTTAAGCTGTGCATTAAAATACTCGTAATAACGACCTACAGCTTTAGAGCGCGGCTTTAGAGCTCGCCGACGCTCCCTTAATGGTATGGCGAAAGTGTGATACTATTGTGTCCTTGTATTCTGTGCAGAAGGGTAACCAGCAAAGCTGTACTGGGAGGACTATATCGGCGACTGTATAGATTTATATGGTTATTGCTATATTGAGATATATAATGATCCATACACGTAACTTCGTGGTTATTATCATCTTTATTTTGTCTCATTCGCTTCCACAGTGACCATAACTTTGTGGTCGCTGTGGTGCACCGCGATCGGTTGTATTGCTATGCTAGCCACGCTGTTGCAATCGCCAAATCTATACGAGACTGGTGACGGGTGGTTGGCACGTCTGTGCAGCACTTAATTCCCAACCATTCCAACAGGACGGATACAGTCCAGTTGTCGGGTGCGCTAGGTCGACGTCAAGATCTCCCACTATGACGATCCACATGACAGATAAGATGCAACCAAAGGCGTCTATTAGAAATGTCTCAACGTCTCCTTTGGGCGTAGCCGGATGGACATAGACCGTCGCGACGACGGTCCCATCTTCTATCGGCCAACTTCCACATACTCGATGGTCCCGACCCACGGGCCGCTGAGCGTTTGGGGGCTTCTCGTCGCTTTGGCGCCCATTCGCGCTTTTGCTCTCACTGACGCTTTTGAGGACACGTTCTTCTTCCTTAGAGCGTACGACGCGCGTCCTCCCGCTTGCAAGTTTAGCCTGCTGATGACGACGCTAAGGGGATGCTCGCTTGCCCAAGTGCACGCGCCGTTTCGCAGCCCTTCTCGCAACGAAAAAGCGAGCGAGACAACAAATGACGGTTCGTCCCCTTACCCTCCTTCTTGGCCCTCCCTCTCCCGTTGCCTGCCCGAAGAAGTAATACATTCAGAGCTACCGCCATGACATCACGCGGAAACAGTTCGACGAATGATTGCTCCAGAGCATAGCCAACATCTTGGGCAGATGTTTTCCCAGATACTAGCCATGGATAAATGTACTGTAATAAGCTTCGGGCTGTGCACGAAGGCCCTTTGCCACGATGGCTACGAGAGGACGCTAGAGTCGCGCGCGTCGTCTGTATGAAAACAAAGCGCTGCATGAGTGGGAGTTGGCTGCAGCGGCTGCTATGAATCGCGCCCACGCATGACGTGCGCGCCTACTATCTCCCTATTATCGAGGCCGTCTCGCCACACTTTGCTCCATGTGGAACCTGCCGCTCGAGACAGATTGTCCGCGCCAGCCAATATATTGCGAATGAAAGCACGTAAACATGTGCCCTCAATTTCGCATTAGGCAGTATCGTAATCGTCGGTGCATTTTTTAGACACAGCTTCGCGGCTTCTTCATTGTTTCTCTTACATTTCTGTGGTGTTTAGCCATGAGAAGTTTTAAAGATGATCAAAAAAGCATGCACGTGTGCAACTGTAGTAAGTCATTCCACGCTTTCTGTTTTTCAGGGGCAAATCAGAGATTAGTATTTATTATAAGAGAGCTGCGCACTCGTGGTACATAGAAATGAAGTACGAAAACAGTAAAGTGTCTACTATACATAGAAGGGGAGAATCCTTCAATCGTTTTACTATATCTTCTGACGCCGAAGTAGCAAAGGACTCCTTCTACTCATTCGCCGTTCATTGCCTGGACGACGAACATATGGAGGTAAGTTTTCACCACCAACTGAAGCTAAGGAAGGCCTAACCGGCTCAAGAAGCCTGGTTTTTCTTTGTTTTAGAGTTCTCAAAACGTGGGACCAGACTGTTTATCAGACTTCGGCGACGTGTCACGTTTGATGATGTCATGTGTGGCGTAGTCGGGGCATGAGAATTGTTTTTTTTTTCAGTGCTACCCACTCTGTAACCACTGAAGCATATCACCACGCTCCTCTGGTGTGCTTAGCCTTACCACACATCAAGTCATTTCATGGTCCCCAAACAGCTGATCTTTATTGACGGTATGGTTCAAGCATCGTTGCCGTATCTATGTCTTTCACCTAAAATACATCCCTGACTTGATCGCCAAATCGCGTTAGGTAGAGGCAAGCGTGGATTCCTGGAGGCAGCAAATCCAAACTTGACAATAAATGCGCGTCTCCAATGTGTCCAAAAATATGGTCGAACTATAGGTCATATTAACTGGTGAGTTCCGTATTATGAATGCGGCCGCTCCACTTTTGAAACGAAACAGCTTTAAAACGTTCAATGCGAGTTGTTTTGCTGTAACTAGTGTAAAAAATAGACATTATGTTATTGTCACGTATAGGTTTGCATCCATGCTCCCAAAGTACCATAAAGTTGCATGGCTGCGTCGACAAAAAAACCATGCAGATCTAATGAACACTTTCGAATGTTCTTGTGGTAAAACTTTCGTGATGAGGTTAATAAAATGCTATATATTTTCCCGTTTCTTCCTGCACCTTTCGAATAATGGAAACGTATGCGCCCACGTTCACTCGCTCGCTCCTGATACGGAATGTGAAGATGCTTATGTTAGTATACAGACCTTCACTTTTCTTTCCTTTCTTTATGTGAAACGGCCGGCACTATGCTGATTGCCCGTTGTGAGTATCCCCTTAAATTATCATAAATCCGCACCACCAAGGTATAGCAGGCTTAAGCCAATTGAAAATAAATGAAGAAGGGTGGAAATCCAATGTGTAATTTGTGAAAAAGCCAATTGTAGCAAAAAAGCGAGGTAAGCCGACTCAAAGTGAATACAAATGAAAAGTAAGGAGCAGGAATTACCGCGATGTATAGGTCTGCATTGGCACGGCATGTGGCGAGTCGGGATTCCGACCATTTCTTTATTAAGCCATACAGCAGAAGTATGAAGAGGGAAATTGAGGGAGAAAAGGGACAGCAAAAGAAAAGAAGGAAGAATCAGGGCGACAGAAGAGAGCAGGGCAAGAGGAGGCCTAGGCAAGTCCAGCTGGATGCCGGACAGCAGATGTTCGGGTGAGCCGGGCTGCAGGAGGCTGCAGATGGACTGGCACTTGGTAAGTGGCTCCACGTTGACTAACGCAGTGGTAAACGCGTGAAGGCTCGTGGGGCGGCACGCATCTGGTACAGGTGACCGGAGGTCTCGGGTAGGTCAGGCATTGGGCCAGGCACCAGAAGCAGAGCGCAGGGGCCGCTTGACTGAATATCTGCGCGACTGAATATCTGCAAAAGGCTTGAAAGCGGTAGCAAAGCAGTTTCATTAAATGTATATTTAGCATTCAGCAAAGAAGACAGACAGGAAAAGGAGGGAAAATAAAATGGGCTGAGCCGGGAGGTCAGACATTCCATCTATCGAGTCCCCGGAGACGAGCTCCACCTTAGTTGGCATAACTAAGGCCAATATAGAGCGAAAGGCGAAGAGCAAGGCGGAAGAGGTAAGGCAAAGAGAGAAGGAGATAGAAGGAAAAAAGACCAGTGGAGAAATATGGATGGCTGAAGGAAAGAGCCTATTAGGAGAAATCAGGAAAAGTGACCCAAGAGAACACGCGATAAAGAATAGTAGGAGTGCCCGGCTTCGTGGGTCGGTAAGGAGAGAGTTATAAATATTAGGTATCACCGTAGTCGAGTGATTATCTTTAAGGAGATGATCAATATGAGAAGTGAGGGGACAGTCGTTCAAATAATTCAGCAAGTCTGACCAAGGAGTACCACTTGCGCAATTACAGGTAGCTGAGAGATGAAAGCGCAATTAGTTAAAAGGGAAGCGGCCATGAGCGGTGTTGAGGTGAACGATCGGTCTTTTCGGCGGGAAGAAAGGGACAATGCGATTAAGGTTTTTGATCCATTGAAAAATTCCAGTGTCACTTTTTCTCGCGTCCAATGAACATTCCACTGGGCAAAGGACTAGGCACGCATCTTAGATTTTATGGAAGAAGGAGTGGCAAGGAGAAACCTAGGAACACCATGGGAGGCGGCGGAGTTAGCAAGGAAGTCGGCCATCTCATTGCCATCGACGCCCTGATGTGAAGGCACATGAAAAAGAGACACCCGTCGCCAGGTATAAATGAAAAGGAGGAGCTGCTTGATGTCCCGGACATGGGTATTGGTGGTTTTGAAAGTGTTCAATGCAGTGAGCAATGACAGACAATCGGTGTAAATGTGCTGAGAGGTGAAATAAGGCAGAGTCCGTATGTAGGCTAGTGCCTCTAATAAAGCGAAAGTTTCAGTGACATAAGAAAAAGTGGCACTATTGTGTTTAACCTTGCCGAACTTAGTGATATTGCCAGTTGGATTATAAAGTACGAAAGCAGCGCCAGCAGAGTGAGAAGTATATGAGCCATCAGTATACAGTTGGTAAGCGTGCACAGCGGTAAAAGAGGGTACCTCTTGAAGTTGAAGGCGATGATCAGAACAACGAGATTTGAGGCTGGGAGGACAGTCGCAAGGGTTCAGGAAGTAAGGGACAGGCGACGCAAGGTAGGTGTCAGGGCGATAAAAGTGAAGGGCCATGAGCATGAATAAGAAAAACTTAGCATTTAAGCAATCGAATTCAAAGGGGAGCGGTAGTTCATTAGTCAAAACCTGAAGAGACGAGGTACAGTCGCGGACAGAATATTACGGAACATGAAATCTAAGAAAAAGCTGAATATCTCCGCAACCTCACAACGCAATCTGGTATTTGCATTTTGCACCTCGACTAGAATATGCTAACAACGTTGTCGTGGGCAGTTTTACTGGTTACTGCTACAGGCTGCTCGGGCACTGAACGTTTTCGGAGATCCCATTGTCCATTTTATTCTGTCCGCAACTGTACGCGTCGTAAGAAAAGCACCGGTGATTGTAAGAACAAGGGTTCGTTGGATAAAGGTAATATTGAGTTTAAACTGTGTCGTAGGAAAAGTGGGCCACCAGACAGGAGAAGCATGTGTTATGGAAGGAAGCAGAGCCTGATTATAGAGGAGACAGAGAGCGGAGGGAAGCATCAAATAGTGCATTTGAAGGAACAGGACAAGAATGGAAGAGAGAAGGTCTGCTTTAGCACGGATATACGTTAAATGCGCGTTAAGGGTGGGATGTGGGTCCAAGATAACGCCAAGAACTTTGATACTCGACCGAGTATCGAGGGCGATACCGTTAAGGCGAACAATGGGAAGACGGGTGCGTGAATAGGCAGATGAGTGGCTATTGTGGAAGTAGAGGAAACAGGATTTACCGGTACTCATTGTGAGTTTAGTGCGTTGTGCCCAGGTCGAAATAAGATTGAGTGACATGCCTTAGACCCTAAGGCGCGACGATTGGCTGCAAAGAGCGCGACAACAGTCTCATCGGCGTACGCTTGCGCAAATGCGTCCGGGGGAAAGGGCAGGTCAAGTAATGCGTAAATAACAACATTCCACAGTACCGGACTGCCGGGTGTCCTTTGAAGGCTGCCCAAAATAGCCGTGGCAGACACCGCACCAGCCTACGATCGGAAAGTGACCACGCGGTGCTCTAAGAAGGATTTTAGGAGACATTACAGGTTAGACGGACAATTGGGGGAGCGTAAAAAGTGGAGAACGACCAGGTGCCAAACACTGTCGAAAGCGCCTTTGAAGCCTAGGCAGAGGAGAATGGCGTGCATATCATGCATTGAGGGGGAGTCTCTAGAAACGTGAAAAGTAAAGAGAAAGCGGGCAGCATCAAGAACACTGCATGTTGAAAGACCATCGGGTAAAAGGAGGGAGGGGAGGTAATTGGTTCGAGAGAGTTTATCAAAGCAGGTGCGGAAAGGAAGGCCGAAAAGATTACGTTTTGAGAGATTGGAGCAGGTAGATTGGGAGGCAGCAGATTGGGCCATGTCAATGTGCATTTTATAGTTGGCATGGGCATCGTATTATTAAGCCTTAAACGTCTGTCGAAGGAGAGGGTCAGTGGTGCGTTGAAAGCGCCGACGGATAGCACGGATGCGTTTGCGTTCGACGGTGAGCTCGGTAATCCACCAAGAATTGGTCGGCAAGAGGCGCAGCCTAATCCAGCGAGAATGGAGATGGTAAAGCTGGTCAAAGAGAGTGTAAAACTTCGCTAAAACCAAATCGACTGCGTTGGGTGATAGCAAAGCCGTCTGCTGCACCATCGAGAACCATGGAGAAGTAATGAGTGACTGCAGGAGATGAGATGTAGTCGATTGAGTTAAGCGTTTATGCCGAGGTTTGGTATAGCCAAAAAAGAAAAACAAGATATATTTGTGGTCGGAGACCGTTTCGGCATCGTCTATCGAGCAGCTGCAGCTGCGTAAGGCGAGAGCAACCGATGCAAAGGAGACATCGCTCCAACTCTCAGCAAGGTGGAATTGGAAGGTAGGCGGCCAGCGTGGATCGTTCAATGCTTTAAAGTTGTTTGCGGCAGCAAATTGTGCGAGCTGCGCGCCATGTATATTACCTTCCACTAGGCCCCACAGTAAATGTTTGGCATTCAAATCACCCGCCATCACGAGAAATGGCTGAGTGATACAACACAGGTGAGCCTCTAAGGCATAAAAAAGAGGTTTCAGTGGTTCGTGGAGGCGGGGGGGGGGGAGCGTTAACTTCAAGGATGACGAAACAGACGGAAGGGGTGACACTGGGGACCATGCCATAGAGACGATGGGAATGTATTAGAAACATGTCACATGAATGTTTACGTGCTGAGGAAGCCAGGCGCCAAGCAACTGGTGAAGCGAAAGTGATGTAAGTGTGAGGTAGGTCCGGAAGAGAGTTGCCTCGTGAATATGGTTCAGAAATAATAATGAAGTAAATGTGCTACTGCTGAATAAAATCTGACAACAGCAATGTTGGTTGTCGGGAGTGTGCCAAATTTGCCTGCAGAAATTTAATAGGGGTGTAATGGGCCATGGGTGACAGTATACGAGATGGGGGAAGAGAGCATTAAGATTAATATAGAAGCGGAGATGGCAGCAATGATGGAAGGTAGACTGAACGTAGTAAAGACGAGACAAAAGGAGACAGATAAAAGGAAAAGAAGGACGAAAGAGAGAGAGAAGAAAGGAAGGCAGCCACAAGAAAGACCGAAACCACAGAAAACAAAAGAGGCAATTGTTGAGCAACAGAAAACGAAGATGGAAGAGGAGGGAGGGACATATGCACCCGCCTTGGAGGGAAAAGGGCTGCGCAGTGGCAAACCGACCCTAGCGTCAGGTCCAGAAACCGAGGGATAGTGAGCAGGCTGATGCGTCTGACGGCAGGAGATACACATCAGAATAGCCACCATGAAGCTCCGAAATGACAGGAAAAGCTGGTGCGTGTTTGCTTAGCCATAACTGTGCGCATGCGCATACGCGTAATGCTTTCCAGCAAAACCTGCCAAGTCGCATTGCCCGCGGGATGCGACGACGCCCGAGCCACTCGCCGGCACTCGGCGCACGACAGCGCCGCGTCCCCCATGCGGACCGAGTTCATTTCCGCGAGATGTGACTCTGCACACTTCATGCACCCTATCTGCCAGGGGTCCGACTTGTGCGGGAAGGCGCGTTTAGAGGGCCCGTACGTCGAGCAGTAGGTGCAGGTGGGGACATGCAAAACTTCCCGCACCGTAATTGAAGTCCATCCAATGATTAACCTTCCGAGGGCGGTAAGGGAGCGGAAGGAGGCTGCATCGAGGGCAAGGACGTGGGTAAAGTTACCGGAGCGTTTGCGGAAAGAGACTCGCAATTTACAGGATTCAGGGTCGAGCTGGACAGATGGGTTACGCGCGTTGATGGCTGCGAGGAGGCCATGAGTGGGCACATGAGGATCGACACCTGAAATGCGAACATGGGGTTGTCGTTGTTCGGCTACCTTGATGGATATCTCTGTAAGAGTTAGCGGGTTCCCCTCAATTGCAGATATAAGATGGTCGAAGGAGTGTCGCTCATAAGTGAGAATTGTTATGCCGTGGCGTGTACGGCGCATCGACAGGTCTCCTATCCGCTCAGTGATCGGGTCTATATTCACCTTCAGAAGGGCCACGAAATCGCGTGCAGGCGAGGCGGATGGAGCAATGGTTGTCCGAAATATGATAAAATCGTGCTCTCGGATGAGTGCACCATGTCGTGGAGGAGGCACAGGCGGGTCCATGTCAGTCTGTAGAAACTCTTCTGGAGCCAGTGTTGGGGGTTGCCGGGTCGTCGCCGGAGGAGCCTGCATCCCAAGATGCGCCGCAGCAGCGTATGTTCTGGACTGGCAGGGAGCTGGCGCAGGAGCCGCCAGCGTATCACCAGCAAAGCGCCTCGCCTGCTACAGCTGGTCCCGCAATTCGTTGACGCGACCCGGCTGATGGGCAACAATTGCGCCCACATTGGAACATTCCTGAAAAATCTCTGCCGACCAAGTTACAGCGAGCGGTGACCGTCGGTACTTTGGAAGATGGATGGAAAATCAAGTCGGTGATTTTTGTTTCTCGACTATACGATGGATAGAGGCGGTAATCAGTTGTTCGGGATCAGGTTTTACGGTGGAAACCGAGTGGCCACAATCGGAAGGCGGGGAACTGCGGGCAGCAACATTAGGAGGTAAAAGCGCGGTAGTGGGGACATCCCTTCCAGGCGGATCGCGTTCCCTCCCAGGTGTCTCGGCGTCGTGAACTAACGCGCCCCCATCAGCAGAAAAGACTGACTCGTTTGAAACGTCCGAGAGAGGTGACTAGACCCCACTAGGGAAGTTTCGCACGCACGACTGCACGTCCTGGCGAGCCTCAGGCTTAGGCATGGCCGCGTACATGGCGGCCATGGCAATCGGCTGGCCTGCAGCTCATGGTACTCGCTGGTCCAGAAAAGCAAAAGGAGCGCATAAAAGGCGCCAATCGCGCGATGGAGCGAGTGCTAACAAACTCAAAAGGATCCTCAGTGCAAGGCTGGGTTGGCGGGTTCGAAAAAACATCGCCTTTTTCGAGGAAATCGAGGAGCCGATACAGCCGCTTGACCCGTACCCAGTGCCATGGCGTACATAATATTTCCACTGTATTGAAATTATCACCATCACCAACATATCATATGCCCACTGCAGGATGAAGGGCTCTCCCTGCGATATCCAATTACCCCTGTCTTGCGCCAACTGATTCCAGCTTGTGCCTGCGGATTTCCTTATTTCATTAGCCTACCTAGTTTTCGGCCGTCCTCGACTGCGCCTCCCTTCTCTTAGGACCCATTTTGTAACTCTAATGATCCAGCGGATAACCATCCTACACATAAAAGTGCCTGCCCTGCTCGCTTTGTTGCTGTTCATGTCAATTATAATACCGGCTGTCCCTGTTTTCTCTCTGATGCACACAGCTCTCTTCCAGTCTCATATCGATACGCCTAGCATTTTTCGTTCAATCGCTGTTTACGCGGTCCTCATCTTTTTCTCGAGCTTCTTTGTCAACCTCCGAGTTTCGGCCTCATATCTTAGCACCGGTAGAATGCAGTGATTGCACACCTTTATTTTCAATGATCCATCATTCTAAACAGCACTTGGACAAGCCTGATAGCCGATCGGCCATTGTGGATATATGGTATGGCACAGAACCCATAATCGTCCTCAACACAAGCCAATAATTGCATAGGTTCTAGTTGGTCGCACGATATCTACTTGTCTACTTGAATTGTCTCAGCGCCGATGTGCGGACGCACTGATGACGATGGAGCTGGCGAAGGCTCGAGCGGAGCGAGCGTTTGACCGCTGTATAAATAAAGTAGTCGGTACCTCCATTTCAACGTGGTAGCTAGGTTTCCTGATCCGTCACGGGGCTGACTCCGGATTACCAAACACAACGTTGCAGAAATTTCCACTGGACCTCTACCAAGCAGGGACTAAACCGAGTCCCCACCTCCGACGATGAATTACAACTCATTGCGACTGCCTCCATTCTGGCCTGAAAAACCCGACGCTTGTGGTTTTTGAAATAGAGCAGAGTTTCCAAGTATCTAACATCATTTTAAAGTACGCAAGGTACGGCTGCCAACACGGCGCACTACTTTACTGCTGAAATGTGCGACACAATAATACAGCCCCCAAGCCAGACACCGCACGACACGCCGAAGATGGTCATCCTTGAGCGCACAGCAATTTCTCAGTCGAAGCGGCAGAAACGGCTGCTATGGTCAACGGATCTTGGTGATCGCTGTCCATCGCAACTCCTCAGATAGATGCAAGCACTTCTCGCTACTCGGGTTGGATGTTTCGGCGACGGTATACAAAAGAAACTCTTTATCCAGAGCCTACCACCCACGGTTCAGTGGGTCTTGGCATCAGCATCGGAGCTGAACCTGTTCGTGCTCGCCGATCTCGCCGATAAGGTATGCAAAAAAGCGCCTGCCCAGCTATTCGTAGCTGATACCTTGTGGGAGCCGTACACTTATTCCACACTTATAGGGGCATTGCCCACGAACCTATTTTCCATTCCGCAACCTACTTCGCCATCGCAAGATGACATCGGCGAGATTCACGCCGACATTCAGCGGGTCACAGGTATTGTGGCGAGCAACCTCATCACAAGGGACGACGATACCTCAGCGAGATCATCCGCAGACAGACAACGTTTGGCGAGATCTCCAGATCTTTCACCAAGGTCCTCCCGCCACGGTGCTTCTCCGGCTAGACACTTCTCGTAGTGATCACCGCTTTGCAGATATCATGCACGCTTTGGGCAGTCCAGGCGGCGTTGCACAAGACCAGTTGGTTAGCTGGGATACGGCATGTGGAACCACTAACTGGGAGGAGTAACCGCGCCTCTTCTAGTCATGGCGTTTCTGGTCATGGCCATACCGACTTAAAAAGAAACAAGCTGGAACTAACCATGTTATTTCTCCAGTTGCCATAAGACGCCCTTAGATGCAAGTAAACATGTATGTAAAATATTAGCATTCCCTCTCAGTACGATACAAAACTGTGGACTGCTGATTTCCTGATAGGGCTTGCACCTCTCTATCTGGCAAACCTGCAAACATTTCATAGTCAGGTGCATAGTTCAAGAGGAGCGGTTGTCAATATGGTGACCGTTGAGGTTCCTATGGCTTGGCGTGGGCAGCTTGCCAACCAATACTCTTTCTTTTGTCCGTGTTCCTCAAAAGTGAAATGATGAAGACGACAAACACGCAAGCAAAGAATAATGAAACAAAAATGACTAAAACTAATGAACACATCACGGTTCTATGTGAAGTGTTCAGAAATATTCCTTGCAAGGATTCTGGACCAGTGATGACACATTCACTGTTGACTTCTACGTCGAGAGACAATAGAGTGCAAAGGGGTAAATGAATATTAGCAGCGTATTGGAGGTTGTAGTCGAAGGAAAAAAAGGCCCTCAATTACTGCTGCGGAAGTGCGGGTGAGTTCACGATTCATGTATGACTAGGAACAGTGCACAAAATGCTACATGACAGAAAAGCAGACACACCAACACAAGCTGCTTTGAGTGCGCTTTTCTTTTAGAGGTGTCCTTGTGTGGGCTGTGTTTAGTGAAGCCTCGATTAGATGAAATTTTCGCCAGATACTTGGTAATAAACAGAGCAAATTTGTTATGTATCAGACGCAATTATTCGAACTCTATCTCTAGAAGTAAATATGGGCAGTGAATTTATCGCTGTGCATCATTTATGTAGAAACAGCCAAAACTCTTTATTATTTATGCTTTAGTCTGTGTTGGCAGCTTGCTTGAGCCTCGCTTGAGATCCCTTTGAATAGGAATTGCTTTATAATTATTATTTTTTCACTTTTAAAAATTACTACAGGAATCTGTTTTATACGCATAGCACGCAAGGAAATTCAAAGCTGAAAATGCGAAGCAGTGCATTTTTACTTACCGCTGAACACGCATCGAGGCTGCACGATTAACATGCGTACGTAGGTAGTTTCCAAATCGACAGTGCTCGGTTCCAGCGGCGAATTTCCATGCTAGCTAGCACCTTTATTGAAAGCAACGCGTTACTACGCGGCCAGATGCGGCAGATCACTAAAGAAGGAAGCCATGCATGCGGATGTCATTCCAGTGAAACGCCACAGCAGATCAAATTTGCCGTCTTTAAACACCTTCACTTCGTGGCGGCTATAGAATGTTGAACGGGTAAACTGACTGAGATATTCCTGTTATGTATTTAAAAGGAACCTGCGTGATGCTGCTCAAAGAAAACGACCAGCCCGTTCGCAAACATTACCGCCGTACAATTTGAATTGGCACGTACTGCAATCGATACCAGTGGGCTGCTGCTTTTGTTCAAGTAATAAAACAACACTTTTGTTCATAAATAACTTTTGTTCAAGTAATAAAACAACAGAAGTGCATTATAAAGAATTGTCTACTTATGTTGCAACAAAATGACATGGTAATCATGTTTGTCGGCTATGATATGTACATTCATAGATCAAATATTTAGCGGCGTCCTGTGCGCCTAACAGGAGAATAATATAAATTAAAGTATGTGGCCAAATTAGAGTAGCTCCAGTTACGCGCAAGATGCTGGGACGCGCTGTGGTTGATTTTTCGCCTCCTGGGGCGATCGATGGAATTTCAGTGTGCAGGGCCGCGCAGGCAGTGGCCAGGTGAAGTCGGATTAGCCATGCAGGAGACCCTAAGATCTCTAAAATTGTAGATTGCGCCGTAAACGCTGCGCTAGTCGACAAGCTTCACCACCTCTGCCACTGGTCGTCAGCGTGCTGACGTCACAAACGTCGCACAAACGTCGAACCGTTTCACCACCTCTGCCGCCCCCAACTTTCGCCAGAGTGCTGACTAGGGATTTCTCTGTGTGAGTGAGTCCGAGTGAACCCAGTTGCGTAAAAATTTGCTTAGTTTCAGTCTTAAACATCCGGACTGAGTATAATTCCGGTGAGTGTGAGTCCGAGGGAGCACAGCTGAACAGAATTTTTGGTGGGACGCAGTCCGAATGAGCCCAGCTGAGTATAGAGCTGGTGAGTTCGGGTGAGCCTTGCTTAGTATAGTTGTGAGGAGTCCTAGTGATCCCGGTGGTTTAGAATCTCGAGTGCGAGTGGGTTCTATAAAAAAATGTCACCCACTATTGCGATGTTCCCTAGTGCGACATCTTAGCGCAGCGTAATATGTGTTTTTGTTTCGCGATATATTGCCTGTCGCGGGCAATCTGTCTCGTGCGGCTCGTTGCAAACGGAGCCAAGTATGGCGCGACTACCTTGCTAATCGGAGATTGCGACAAGCTGCCCGTGGGTGAAGCGTGGGGGTGTTTAACAGCAGCCACCACCGCAAACCGACCTCGTAGAACCGCGGGAAACTATGGCACCATATCGTAATCATCGTCACTACATGGGCGACATGCGCGGGACTGCAATTTTCTTCTCACGCCTTTCGACACACCCTCTTCCTCCGCTTTCACCCTCACGCTTCCACTGCACTCTGCTCTTGCGCTTTCCTCCTTGCACCCTCTTCAATTTCGCCGCTTTGTACAGCTATGCTGTTTACGCCCCCGTATGCTTCACCGCATGGGCTCGCAGGCGCAGTTGCCTAGTCAGATAAATAGAGAGCTGAAGAGGAAAGGCAAGGAGGTTAGCCAGATATCCATCTCTGGTTTTCTACCCTACATTGGGTATGGGCGGTAGGGGTAGAAATTTCTTTAGGGGTGGGGGCCTCACATTGAAGCTCGACCTCCGCATTCTGGAATTTTTCGAGGGATCAAATACAAGAATAATAACTGCATTGCCATCGCCAAATACGCTGCAAACCAATTTGAACGCTACGCACTCTGAAGACAAGGAAAACATGTACTTTTTATAGAAAGAATAAACACATATGTCCCCGAAATCGTACCTGAAACGGCTTATATCAATGCTTCCATCTTCTTTGTCTATTTAGTAAGTAAAGAAAACATCACACGAACTTTAGTATTTTATCAGTTTGAAACCAGCAAAGCAGTGTATGCGGCATATATGAAATATGTAAAGGCTGTGAAATGAACAAGTTGAGGACAACTATTTTAATGAAACCTTGTGAGTCAAGAACCTTGTTTATATTTCTGTACAAATGCAATGGCCAGAGAAAAATATTACTGGCGTTGTTCTTTGTTGCAATTTATTGTACAGAAGCAGCTCTCACCGGTTGTGTATTGCGAGTAATTGCTCCTAAATTGTAGTCGCAACAGAGAGCACACATAAAAAGCAGTTCTGCAAAATATACGAGGTCGAGACAAATGAAAGTTAGCCAATATGAATACATGACAAACGGCGTACTTAATTGAAAAGTAGTCTCCATGACCATTTAGACATTTGTCCCACTGACCAATGAGTCGCGTGATTCCCGTCTCATGGAAATTCTTGGGTTGCTGCTTCAGAACGTCTCTAACTCACTCTTTCATGTCATCATCCTACACAAATCTTAGTCCCTTGAACTGCTTCTTCAATTGCCCGTAAATGTGGAAGTCGCAAGGCGACAGGTCTGCGCTGTATGGCGGATGTTGCAGCGTTTCCCAATTGAACTTTGCCAGTTTTGCGTTAACCACATCAGCGAAGTTGCGACGGGCATTATCGTGGACCAAAGTTACCCCACTCGCCAAATTTCGCAAATCGTTTGTTTTTTATTGCGACACTTAGCCGATCCGGCATTTCTGGATATCGGATAGGATTTATGGCGTCTCCAGGTCTACTAAATTTGATCAGTGATGGCTCCTGACGATCGAAAAAAAAGCCACTACATTTCCGGTGGAAATGACGGCCTTTACTCTATCTCGAATGGTGAATTCGAATGTTTACACTGTAAGGTTTGCCGTCGTGTTTCAGGCTCGTAGCAGTGGCACCATAATTCGTCCCTGGTCACAATCGCGGACAAGTCGTCAAATTCACTGTGATATCGGATCAGATGAGCCAAGGCAGCGCCGAACCTCTTCGTCTTCTGGCCTTGGTTCAAAATCTTCAGCATCCATTGCGCACACAAGAGCCGATAATGGAGAGTTCATGACTTATGGTGACCGCCATGGTTGCTCAGTAGTTATGGTATTCGGCTGCTGAGCACGAGGTCACAGGATCGAATCCCGTCCGTGGCGTCCGCATTTCGATGGGTGCACAATGCGAAAACACCCGTGTACTTAGATTTAGGTGCACGTTAAAGAAATTCAGGCAGTCCAAATTTCCGTAGTCCTCCACTACAGCGTGCCTCATAGTTAGAGAGTGTCTTTGGCACGGTAAACCCCATAATTTATATTTTTAATGACTCATGGTGTGAACCAACAGTCGCTGTTGTTCGCACGCTCAGCCAGTTCATCGATGCTTATCCTCCGTTCTTGTTTTATCAGTTCATCAACTTTTGCAATTGTGTTGGCTGTTATTGCGCGGTGGCTTTGGCCAGGGCTTGGATTGTATTTGCAACTTTCACGTCCTTCTTTGCACCATTTACTCCAATGATTCAAAGTAGCCAATGAAATACAATGTTAAACGCACACGGCAGCCATACGGCGACAAATTTCTTTTTGGGAAACACATTCAGCTGTCAAAAACCTCACGACACAAGGTTGCGGAACTTTTAGAGCGTCCATTATCGTTAATTATATCAGAGAACCATGTTCAACGCACTGTATGAGCGCAATAAAGAATATTTATCCTTACTTCAGTGTGTCACATTGATAAATGAGAGATCGCTCTGCGCTACGCGCATGCCTCGCAGTTAATAAAGCCAACCATTAATGGGCGGAATGGCTTGGCCCGCATTCGGTTGGCTCGCCCTCGTACGTTAGAAATGCGAAGATACTATGAAATATACAAATGCGAAAGTAGAGCTTCATAAATGCAAAAAGCGTCACTTGAAACAAGGTTCGCTGCACGTAGGCAGAATACCTCGCAACAAGGTATTTAAACATACGTAAAAGTCTCCAATAAATCTAAGTGTTTAAGGAAAAGTCACTGTGTATAATGCGTGAAACAAGGCATATAAACATGTTGCGCAATCACAGATCACAGAAGGCTAAAGCACATTCACGCCGAAATCGCAGCGTCTAAGCGGCCAAGCGGATTTTCAATGCGGCGAGCCGGTGAGCGCGCGCGCCTGTTCATACCGGACGGCTTGGCTGGCGGCCCGCGCAGCAGGGAAGGCGGAGCATCTAGCGTTTTCGTGTCACACGTGTCACGAACTCTTGGTAACGGTCGTCCGTCCTCAACGCGCGCACGCGAGCGTCGTCACCACGCCGCCGTCGTCTGGCCAGCCGCTCTCGGTTGCTAACCACTTGTGAAGAATAATCAGCTCCGACGAAGAAGACGAAATAGTTGGCATTCTACTCGCCGCTTCTTTAGCAGCTTTTCAAGACGAGCAGCAGAACGCTCGAAGGAACACAGGCAGCCAACGCCTCTGGTGGGTTTCCCCCAAGAGGACGCCTTCTCATCTGCCGTGCTCCGCGAGGATTGCTGTCGCCATGCGTTTACGTATTTGCACATCACTCACCGGGTGTACGTTCTTCGGCATGTTTTCCGTCTGTATGGCGTCCCAGAGATCCGGTAGCATTGTTTCCTTCAGTCCCCGCACCTCGCGATATCGAATGCCGAGCAGGTCTGGGATTCGTCTTCCCGTTCTGGTGCTCGACAGCTTCTGAAGCTGCGGATTCTCGGCGCCTGAGTGATCTCCTCGAGCGTGCTGTGTACGCCCAGCTCGAGGAGCATGGGGGTTGGCGTGTACTGGGGTACTCCTAGAGTGGTCTTGAACGCCTTGCGGATCGCCACGTTCAGCTTGTCGGTTTCGCTCCTGTTCCAGTCGGCGTACGCGGCGATGTACGCTATGTGGCTCAGCGCGTATGCCTGCATTAGCCTCGTAACGTTGTCTTCCTCCATTCCTTACCTTTTGCTCGTGACCCACCGCACGTGGTGTGTGGAGGCGGCCACTTTCTTCTGCATTCGGGCAGCCAGCTGGCAGTTGGTATTGTTCTCTTCCAGCCACAGGCCGAGCACTCACAACTTGGACGCCGTCGGTATTCGGGTCCCCTCCCTCGTCATGACGCGCAAACGACGAGTGTCGAGCACGACCTGCGGGAGGGGCCTTTCTTGTGCGGTCTGTGGAGCAGGATCTCCGACTTGTTGGGTCAGCAGCCGAGTCCCGTGTCTTCGAGATGCCGCTCCACCTCCTGGACGCCCCGCTGCAGCCGGTCTTGCATTTCGCCGACGCTCGTGTTCTCTGTGATCCACACCGCCACGTCATCTGCGTAGGTCGTCTGATTGATGCCCTCTATCACGTCGAGACGCTCCAGCAGGCCTATCATGACGAGGTTGAAAATCATGGGGCCCGCCAAAGGGGCGTCAGCAGGCGTTGGGTGTGTTGAGACACCACGTTCCCGAGTACACGAGGGTTGGACCCTCCCGCGCGTAGCCGTGTCTGGGGAAAGTGGGATACTGGAGGTTGAGCCGATGCTGGGTGTTTGGAACAGTTAAGGCCCCCCTGTGGAGGCAACACACATCTTCGGCCTCGGCTTGACATAGACGGCTCCTCCAGACTGACCCACCTGAAGGACATCGGCAGTCGCCTTTTCCTGTCTCTCCCTCCTCGAACTTCGTCTTTATCTCTCACTTTTTGACCTTTCCTCTCTTTCTCTCTCTTCTATTTATATCCTTTCTCCACGGCGGCTAGAGTTAACCATGTATGAGTAGCCAAGCTAGGTTATATCATATTTGGTTACAGTGGTAGCTTACAGCTGGCGTTTCTAGGCCGTTTTTTACAGTCCCTGCAGCGTCCCCTTGGTGGGCTCCATGGTGGGTGGCTGGCACTGCTGCCGAAAAATACTCTCACATATGGCTAGTTTCTTCTCTACACTACCTGATCGCTCCCTCAAGAGGGGGCGCATCAAAGAAATTTTTGAATTTATTGGACGCCAAAAAGAAAGTTTCCCGCTATTTCATCTCATCCATTCTGAAAACCAAGAAAAACAAGCAAGAACCATCTCAGCTTTTGTTGTTTCGATATCGCTTTTTCAGGCACTTGGACCAGGCTACAAAGCATCAAAGATGGCAAGCGGTGATCTCCTTTTGGAACTCCGCGACAAAAAGCAACACAAGAAACTGCCTAACCTTGTATCATTTGGAGATGTCCCAGTAACAGTGACCCCACATCGCACGATGAACACCACCCGTGGTGTAGTTTCATATGATTGTCTGATGGAGCTTAAGGAAGTTGAACTATTAGAAGGCTGGAGCGATCAAAACGTAATCGATGTTAAGAAAATTCTGCTAAGGCGCGATGGCAAGGAGAATAAAACAAAACATCTAATTCTTACCTTTGGTTCAAGTGTGCTCCCTGATAGTATTGAGACAGGATATCTGAAGATCCGGGTCAGACAATATGTCCCAAACCCACTCAGATGTTTTAAATGCCAGCGATTTGGCCTCAGCTCATCGAACTGCCGTGGCCGCCAAATTTGTGCAAAATACAGTGCTCATGAACACTCCGCTGAGTCGCGTGAAAACACTCTCCGCTGTGTCAACTGTGATGGTGAGCACGCCGCATACTCGCGGTCGTGTCCATCCTGGAAAAAAGAAGAAGAAATTGTAACGATCAAAGTAGAAGAGAATACATCATTCAAGGAGGCACGCAGGCGGGTTTCATACCTGCCCAAGAAAACATTTGCCGAAGTGACGCGTCAAGGGCCAGTGACACAACGGCTCCGGAGGTTGGCCGAGCCACAAGCAGTGAGTCGGCAGTTACACTGTCTGCCCCCGCGGTGGTTGCAGCTAGCGCTGCTCCACCAACCAAGCAGAAGGGAACATCGGCCCCGAAGTTGGGAGCAGCCGAGGCTGCCCCATGTCCCCGGCCCCTTCCGGCGCTGGCAATAGCCGGCGCAGCGCAATCCCTCAGGGATCCCCATCGACCTCCAGGCTGGTGGGCGCAGGGGTCTTGCCCTCCAGGGCGGGACTCTCTCTGATAACTTCTCGCTCGCAGCAGCACTCGTCCGGCGCCTCACAAGAGGCAATGGATGCTACACCTATCCTCAAGGCGCACAAAGCGCCTAAGGAGCGGCCAGGCTCCCTCGAACGCTTCAGAAAGGGCAAAACCCCCGCTGCAGGGCCTCGAAAGAGCTCTATAATCTAAGACATCACTTCGGTTTCCGTACACACAGCATCAATTTACTTTAAATATGGATAACAAGTTATTCAATGGAATGTCAGAGGTCTTCTTAGAAACCTTGATGATCTGCAAGAACTTATCCACAAACACAATCCAAAATTGCTGTGTTTACAGGAAACACACTTAAAATCGAAAACACAAACTTTCTCCTACAGTATGCTACGTTTCGCGAAGATCGCGATGATGCTGTAGCATCATCGGGCGACGTTGCCATTGTTATTCATAAAAGCATAGCGTGTCAACGTTTGCAGCTACAAACGTCCCTCGTAGCAGTGGTGGTTGGAGTTGTAAACAAACTCATCAACATTTGCTCGTTTTACATAGCCCCGCATTACCGAATAAACAAACATGAAATTCAGTCCTTTATGGACCGATTGCCAGATCCTTATGTGGTTCTTGGCGATTTCAACGCACACAGCAGCTTGTGGGGAGACTCTCGTATCGATGCGTGAGGTCGTCTCGTTGAACACTTCCTTTTTTCATCCGGTGCGTGTCTGCTGAATAGGAAGGAACCCACATATTACTGTCTTGGTAACACAACCTTTTCTTCAATTGATCTTAGCCTTGTTTCCCCGTCTGTACTGCCTCAACTCGAATGGGAAGTTACCAACAATCCTTACGGAAGCGACCACTTTCCCATGCTGCTAAGAACACCTAAAGAGAATGAATATCTACCACAGGCTCCTAAGTGGAAGAGTGATACAACCAACTGGGAGAAATTCCCAACTCTCACTAGTGTCTCATTGGATGACATGTCCTCGTTAGGAATTGATGCTACCGTTGAGTATTTTGCAGCCTCATAATAGATGTCGCATCGCATCTAAATGCATATAAGAAGTAAATGGCTTGGCATGCAAACTGCGTGTCTCGTGGTGGAACGATGATTGTGGAATTGTTTGTAAAAAACAGAACACAGCGTGGGGGTTGCTAGGCGCCTCTTCTACTGCGGAAAATCTTATTAACTTTACGAAAGTAAAGTGCCAAGGCAGGAGAACTCGCACACAGGCCAGAAGAGAGAGTTGGTAGAAGTTTTTATCGTGCCTCAACTCCTATACAGATAAGGCCAAAGTGTCGAACAAGGGTAAAAGGATAAGAGGGCGACAAACATATTCACTCCCTTTGGTAAATACACAGGGTGATACACTTAGGGACCAGAAAGAGTCACTTGGGGAGCGCTTTGAACGCGTGTCGAGCTGAACCCACTATTCCAAATCCTTGCTTAATTAAAGAAATAGAAGAACGTAAGCCAATCATACAGAAATCCAGACAGAATTAACTGTATAACCGGCCTTTTAGTATTGCCGAGTTGAGAGCTGTGTTGCACACAAGCAAAAGCACTGCACCAGCACCTGACATACTCATGTATGACATGATCAGAAACTACTCACGCTGTTCAACCCCATTTGAGCTGTCTGATGCCTCCCGTCCACATGGAAAGAAGCGATTGTGGTACCTGTTCTTAAGCAGGGTAAGGACCCTTCCTTGGCGGCAAGGTACCGTCCAATAGCTCTTACAAATTTCTGTAAGCTTTTCAAAAAAATGGTTAATCGCAGACTCATACATTTCCTTGAACTCACCAATATGCCCGATCCCAATCAGTGTGGTTTCAGAGAAGGATGATCGACAACCGATCACCTAGTGCGCATTAAAAGAAATATCCGTGAATAATTTGTTCATTAACAGCTTTTCCTGTCAATATTCCACAACATGGAGAAGGCGTATGACACAGCATGGCGTTACAGGATCTTGCGAGATTGTCGGGAATGGGCATCCGTGGGAATATGCTGAACACAATTGAAAGATATTTGTCAAATCGCATCTTCCGCGTGACAATCGGCAACGTATTATGGAGACCTTTTATACAAGAAACTGGTGTACCCCAGGGATTAAAGCTCAGTTGCACTCTCTTTATCGTCAAGATGAACACACTTCGTTCTTTACTGCCACCAGCCATTCTTTATTCTGTCTACGCAGACGATATACAAATAGGTTTCAAATCGTGCAACCTTACATTGTGTGAAAGACGGGTACAGCAGGGCCTAAACAAGGTGTCCAAGTGGGCAGACCAAAATGGATTTAAAATCAACCCCCACAAAAGTTCTTGAGTTCTCTTCACAAGCAAGAGAGGCCTGGTCACAGATTCTTGCATAGAACTGGACGGAAAACAAATACCTGTGAACAGTGAACAAAAATTTCTAGGGGTTATACTTGACTGGAGGCTTGCTTTCACCTCACACATAAAATGGCTTAGGGCAAAATGTCTAAAAACTATGAATTTACTTGGTCCTATCCTAAGCAGCATAGGGTAGCGACAGGAAGTGTTTACTGAATCTTTATAGGAGCCTAGTTAGATCCCGATTAGAATATGGTGCCGTAGTATATCACTCTACTGCACCGAGCGCGCTAAAGATGTTAGACCCCGTTCATCATCTGCGTATCCGCCTGGCCACTGGCGCAATTAGAACAAGAGACGAGTGATCACTACCTTTTCAGAGAACGTACGTCAGCTTTCAACTATTCTCTCAATGTGCGCTCCAATGAAGAAGATCTGTGTTTAAAAGCTGTTCACGACTTGACGTGTGAAACAATTTTTCGTAATAAACCCCCTATGAGACTTCCTTTCGCACTGCGTGCAAGAGAACTTAGCATGGAAATAGATGTCCCAGTTCTCGAACATCGCCTGATGCTTGCAGCTAACATATTACCGCCCTGGGAGTGGCAGGTGAAAAAGTGTGACGTATCCTTTGTAGACGTCACAAAGCACGCACCTGACCTCGAAAGCGCTATGCATTTCCGTGAACTTGAATCGAGATACAGCTGCTCCGAATTGTACACAGACGCGTGAAAATCACATGCTGGTGTATCTTATGCTGCTGTTGGTCGCTCTCTTTCGAAATCTGACTTAATAAACCCGCAGACAAGTATCTTCACTGCAGAAGCCTATGCAGCACTGTCTGTAGTAAAACATTACAGAAATTGAAACTCGACAGAGCAATTGTACGCACAGACTCGCTAAGTCTCGTAAATGCGTTAATTTTATTACAAAAGCACAAAAATTCTGTTTTCATTGAACTTTACTCCCTCTTATGCAGCATTTATCTATCACATATACATGTAGTAATATGCTGGGTACCTGACCGTAGAGGTACCGGGGGTAATGTACTGGCTGATAAAATGGCCACATCACTCACATCACTAAACCCTTCTCCTGCAGCTGTTGTTCCTGTCACAGATCTGATGCCTTTCTTGCGCAAGAAACTGCGACAACACTGGCAACGTATGTGGAACGCAGACATAAATAATAAACTGCACATTATAAAGCCACAGTTAGGTTTTTGGCCTTCCCCAACAAAATCACGGCGAACATTCTGCCGCCTCAAAACAGGGCACACATTTGGTACTCACATTTTCTGCTTACTGGAAATGAACCGCCAACATGTGGTCGGTGTGGCGAGAGGCTGACCGTCCTCCACGTCCTCTTGGTGTGCCGCAAAGCCGAATCTGAAAGAAACATTTTCCTTTTGCATATCGTTATTGCGTACCTCTTCACCCAGCTTTGTTTCTTGGTAAAGAACAATTTTTCAACACCAAAGTAGTCCTCAGTTTTTTAAATGAGGTTGTCCTACATGTTATAAGCCCAATAAATTCGTAGCGCATCCTCTTTCCAGAGGATGCCGCTCTGATAGTTGTTTTATATAGCACATGTCTCCAGGCCCTTGTGTCTCAAGGGCTCTAACGAGGCCATGGTGCTCCAGTGAATTTTAGAAACTTAAACATTTTTATATCGTATCCTTATTTTGAAATGCACCTAATGCTCATAGTACACCTCATTTGGCATCGCCATAATCTTAGTACACGTACATTTTACGCACTTTACAGTAAGAATAATTTAGGCCCCTTCACAGACACGTGATATCTACTTCATAGAACCCATCATTCCACTGCGAAAACGCTAACACTTGCGTGGCCCTCTTCGGCCATACCTGGCCCTTTCGCCAATAAAAACCACACATTCGTTGAATCAAGGGGGAGAGTCTCGGAGCCCTGCGGCGTGCACGCACCACCCATTCGGACCATCCACGGCGGTGCCCCGTCGATCTTGACCGTCGCCTCGCGCCCATTCAGGAAGCTGCTGACATATCAGTGGAACCTCGCCCAGAGATTGAGTCGGGTGATCTGGTCCCATATCGCCATGTGCTTCACAATGTCGAAGGCACTCTTGCTGTCCAGCCCGAGCAGGGCGCGCACGTGCGCGCTCCGAGCGTTTACGACATGTTCATTGATCTGCTGCATGTCGTCCTGCGCAGAAAGTTCCATCCGCAAACTGATGATGTGGGTGCCGAAGGCGTCCTTGTTCTCGAGGAGCGTCGTCATGTTGTTGAGGCAGGCACGCTCCATCACTTTCCCAACGCAGGACATGGGGGAGACCGGCCTGATGTTTCGGTCCTCCAGCTGCTTGCCTGGCTTTGGTATGAGTATGATGTCCGCGGTTTTGCACTCTTGCTCAATTTGGCCCTCCTTCAGCACGTGTTGATGCACTCGCAGAGCTTCTCGATGGCGCCGTCGTTGAGGTTCCTCTGGATTTTGTTGGTGATCCTGTCAGGGCCATGGGCCGATTTGGTCCTCAATAGCTGGAGGACGGTTTTAAATTCTTGCGCGGAAAAGTACGCGTCCAGGTTCTCGTTGGGAGCCCCGCAGTACTCTGGGTGGCTCTGCCCTCTCGGTTCGGTCGAGTGAGGGGCGTCTGCATGAGCTCTTCCACGAAGACCTCCGGGTCGTCCTTGTACTTGTATCGCAGCTTGGCCATCTCTGTATGGGTCGCGGTTCTGGTGCTTGCCGGGTCGAGCAAGTGCCTGAGAATCTTCCAGGTGCGTCCCGCGCTCATGTTCCCGTTCATCGAGTCGCACACCTCCTGCCATTCTTGCTCGCACAGGTGGGCGCAATGTGTCTCGATCTCCCGGTTGATTTCGGCGATCTTCTTGCGTATCTTCCTGTTGAGCTTTTCGCTTACTCGCTCTCTGTTGCATGGATTTCTTGGCCGCAACGAGATGTGCCAGCCGGATGTTCACTCTGGACGGTTGGGGAGCGCCGTCGTCCCCGGCTCCACGGCTTCTGTCTCCTTCTCTAGGGGGTTCTTGTTGTCAGTCCGTACATTCGATCTCATCGGGACCTTTCTCCACGTCCGCGAGTAGTTCTCTGCACCATTCGCCAATGTCTTCGATCGGGCCCTCCTTCTTGTCTCGTTGCCGATTTTCCCGAAATCTGTCGCAGTCCACGATTCTGGCCTTTCGGCAGACATCCACCTTGCTTCCAACTTCTCCCATGGTCACGCACAGGGAGGGTCCTGTGGTCACTCCCCACGTCCTCGAGAGTGCACCTTTTCGCGTACCATTCTCACAGCTTATACAAAGCGGATCCCTATAGGTCCCGAAGCTTCGGGCGAAAAGTGGTTCAGAACAAATTCTCACCGACATCAGCAAGGGTGGTTATGGGAGCAGCGATTGAAGCGCGACTATAATTGGTGGGAACGAACATTGGGAAAGGAAAGAGCGGGTTTACTTAAAGCGACACACACATAGATTCAATCAATGAAAATAAAATTCTTGGTCAATATTATATATGCATGACGAGTAAAGAAATAACTAGACCATTTTATTTTGTTATTCTGAATAAATACATTCTGTTTCAGCGCCCAACGCCGCTATCACTTGCAAAGCAGCGCAGCACTTGGAGTGTGCAGAAAGGCGCGCTCGTAAAGTTCACCTGCTACAATACGCCCCCCCCCCCCCCCTCCCTTCCTCCTCCTCTAACACGTTGTGCTGTTTGGTTGTCGACGTTTGCCTGAATTTGGTGACGCGGGTAGCTTCATCGTTTCTTAACCTGTTGAGTAAAAGTAGTCAGTTACGAGCACAACACAGTTGTCTACTATAGTTGTTTTGTGCAGCTGCGCTGGCCATCGGGCTTGGCGTCCGGAGACAGGACCAGCACTCTACACCTAAAGTTTCATGGGCCTCATGGGCCTAAGAAAGTAAGTTTTATGCAAGTGTACGATTTCGACTTCAGTACGGCTGGCTTTTTCCTACGCCGCTTTCCGATCTGCAACCATGAAACGTACATCAAGTCGATTGGTGGGGCATCTTACTATACAGCTCTCATGTCAGGCCACCAAAACATATTTCGTGTTTTCGCAAGTAACATGACGTCACTTCTCTTTTTAGCGGACATGGAGTCACAATATTTTTTTCTTCCGCCTCAAGTGTTCCGTCCTCATACAGATGGCGCTAAGCACCATGAACTGCGGATGAACCACAATGTTTTGCACGCATGGGCTGCTCTGGAAGCTTCGCTGCCAGGTATATTGACTACTTTGGCTTATACGTCTTAGAAGCCAATTTCTAAAGCCACGCGAGTATGAAGTGTGAATGACGGCAAAAAATGAACGCAGGAAAGCGCAATCGCACGAATGGTCGCATCTTGGCTCAGCTCCACGTGCCACGTGCTCCAGCAACGCAACTGCCTCGGACGACCTTCTTTATGTGCATTGCAGTTGTTGCTGAGTAACTATACACTTCAGTAATATATATTCACGTAGAACTGCAATCGCGGTGCCTTCAGATTTGCCAGCGGAACGATTTCTGCCTACTCCTGGTGAAATTTGAGGGCGCACTATTTGGTAGCAGCTAGCACATTACTGCGTATGAAGCAGCAAAAAGTGCACTGCGCCAAGCCTCTTCGCAAGCCGGTTCAAAGCTGTCCGCTGGTGTCGAGTCGTTGTACTTCGTCATTTCTCTGTATCATTTCTCAGCCAGGACAAAAATAGAACGTGCTCAACCTGAACCAAACCAGTATTATTTTGAGTTCAATATCCACGTTTTATATATATATTGACTATGATTACAATTCCATAAATTTATGAATTTTTCAACTGGGCCTGGTTCCGTGACAAACTATTTCTGGTTCAACGATACCTGCAGGAATCCCGATGCTTAGATAACTCTAAGATGTGGATAAAAAATGGATTACTAACATGAAAAATCTCCATTCTAGCAATCCTGTCAGCATTCATGGTATACTGACTTGTGCAACTTAGGAAATATAACGTCATGATCCGCCCAGCTCAAGCTACGAAGCAATTTAATGTTTAGCAGAATACGATGATATGAATTTTTATTCTCATTGCCTTTCGCTAACCTAAAATGCCCAAAAATGAATCAACAAATGTGTAATATACATGTCAGCCAACAGAGGGTAAAAATGAAGAGTAAACAATCGAGACAGGTTTGCTTGTAGAGAGAAATGTTGCACACAACTTAATAAATAAATAAATAAGCATATATATATATATATATATATATATATATATATATATATATATATATATATATATATATCCACACACATTTGGCTTAATTGCTTTATCGACAAGGTGCAGTTGCATGTGGTAAACATAGCTCATTGGATGAACCAACTTCGGAATGTTTAATGGACAAGGGTGAGTGCTCATGTTAACGGTAATCATTATTTATTGAGACCCGCCATGGTTGCTCAGTGGCTATGGTGTTGGGCTGCTCAGCACGACGTCGCTGGATCAAATACCGGCCACGGCGGCCGCATTTCGATGGGGGCGAAATGCGAAAACACAAATGTGCTTAGATTTTGGTGCATGTTAAAGAACCCCAGGTGGTCGAAATCTCCGGAGTGCTCCACTACGGGGTGCCTCATAATCATAAGGTGGTTTTGGCACGTAAAGCCACATAATGTTTTATTATTTATTGCCGTTTTTTATTTATGATCACCATCCTATACAAATGAGTGTTGTTCTCTCCAGGGTTACATAAACAAGACCTGGGTACATAAAGGAAATGTCGTCAAAATCTCAGGTAAGCACTCTTATTTATAAACAACAATTTTAGTCTAGAAACTGCAGGAAAATATTAGCACAATTGCAAGTATGTATTCCTTTCCTTTAAAAAGCACATTTGGGTAACAAACTGCCACACAATATAGGGAAGATCGTAAGAACGGGAATGCCTGCATGCTATATACAGTACGTCCTCGTTGCAGTAATTTGTATGCAACGTGCAAGATATATTTCCGGTGGAGAACCTTCGAGGGCGTTCGGTACAGCAGTTAAACAATGCGTTGAGTATGTTACAAAAAAGCTTGTTGATGAGCGATTTGATACTTAGTTTGCATGGCGTAGTCAGCGCAAGCAATACGAACACGAACGAAAACCCCGCTTTTTTGTTCATCTGTGTGCTTTTGTTTGCGTCCCTATTCTTTGCGCTGACGTTACCATATACTGTATTCCCCACTTCACCGCATTCCGTTCGTTCTGTTTCTGCATTAGTTAGAGGGAAGTTTCTGATAAGTAATATCTTTAGGCCTGCAACGAAAATCGACGAGGTGCTAAAGCGAGGAAGCTAACTTTATTTCCAATATTTAAGAAATTTACTTTCTCCACCATTGAGTACAGATGTCCATTTTCTGTTTCAGCTTTTTTCCGCGACTAGACACGCCCAACTTTACATTACTTAGGCGTCATTCTATATTTTTGTGCACAATGCTGTCCCTCACATTTGCAATATATCGCCTAGTCCTTACTTTCTGAACGCTCTAGCGGGTTCATTGTTGGCATTAATCCTCAAGTCAGATTTGCTGTTCTCGTAGGATTGCGTTGTGGTTTGTGCTATGAACCTTATTCGCTAATGGCTGATATTCAGATGCTGGAAATTTGAGATCAGGCATTCTAGAAATCTAGTTTACAATAGTAACGTCTAGGCTTTATTGTGAATATTACATACCGTGCCCATAGTGGGTTTATTAGGCCACTTTCCATCTATATATCATGCGCTCCAAGTCAAGGAGTTCCTCCTCTACTTCGCGCATATACGCTTGTTTTCGTGCTATTATTCCAAAATGTAGCCAGACAGCACAGCCTCCTGGTCACATCGCTTCCCTTCGTTTCAGTGTGCAAGGCAGATTAGGGAAGCCCATTGACGGGTAGCAAGAGTTATGTTCCTTTCCCTTTTTCTTCTGCTAGCTTCTGTATTATTTAGATAGCAACATTTTTGAAGTCCGAAGTCGGTGGCCCTCGACTACTCATGTGCGAAGCAGCAGCACAGATGGAATAGCCTTTGTCTCATAAAGAGCTGCTTCATTCAAACGCCAGAGTCCGGGTCCTAGGTCGAACCTACGCTCTTCACTCAACCAAAGCGTGGCGGTAAAACCTTCGGTGGCCTAACCAGTCGCTCACCAGCCAATCACACATGAGTACTCACACCATTACCAGCAATAGCACCAAAGCTTTCGAGAACAAGGCAGCAATGCTGAAAACAATGACACAATCTACAACACGCAAGGGGATATGTTCTTTTAAAGACACGTCATCACACTCTTCCCTACATTTGACACCGAGTCTTGGCCTTGACGTCCTCCGGTAGCGGAGGTCAGGCTCCAGCTCGCACTTGTGGCACTAAACTGTCCGCATGGTTCGATTTTGTCTAGGCAGAAGCGCACGTGTTGAACACACAGCACGCCTGTTACTGTTTCCAAAAAGCTACGTCTATTTGAGATATGGCTGACTGACAAAAACTGCCGAGGAAGCGCTAGAAGAACTTGGACACTCCATGCAGCTACGGGCCGGGTGGCTTGAATTCCCCGAACACAGAAACTGCCCACAGTCAAGTTTTCTTTGAAACCACGCCCACTCAGTTAACATGTTTTAGGAAACAAAAAAATTACGGTCACTGGCCAAGTAAAAAGTATTAGACGTCTAGTAACACACACGAGTTCCTTGTTCACAGCGCTGCAGACAATGCATCGGGGTCAATTTATATCCGTATTACGTGACGTAGGGAGCGAAGATAAACTTTCGGCGGGGTACCGGTCCAGGGTACAGGGTAGGTTACAGGGTAGCGTACAGGGTAGGGTACTGGCAGGGTACAGGGTAGGTCCTAATGGGTGTTTTCTGTTAGCCGTATATACAAAGAATTGAGCAGCAGCCTCGTGGTCACATTCTTTTCCATTCCGATAATTGAAGCGTTGTACCATTTTATCGTGTGATTACACTTGCGCACGTATTCCGCCACTGTGTTCGACACATGACAATTTTTCTCGACATGAAGTTCACGTTTTTTTTTCAGTCGCCTTGCGAAATTTCTGGTTTCGATGATCTAGCAAGACGCGCACGGTAGCGATCACATACAATAGCACCCATTCGTCGCAACCGGATAAATGTTCATAAGCAGATCTGCGTTTTCTCAAGGCGAGCGCAAAAAGCGCGCGGATGCCAAACATCAGTACTGCAAGCGGGTTACCGTCTGCCGCGTTGCCCCTCTTCCGTGCATACGCCTCACCGCGCGGCGACGACGCCCGTAAACAGCCGACAGTAGCGGCCCCTAGTGTCAACGAGGCATCTGGGATTCCCGGGGGCGCCTCGCAGTAGTGTGTGGCTGGCGCTAAACGTTTTCATCTTCTGCTTACGCTAGTCTCACCGTAGGTTTCCCAATCAGGCCACACCGTCCTCCCGCGAGGATTCGGCTTCGGCAACTCTTGTACAGCGCTGCTAAGGCATCTTCCACGCATACATATCACCCGCGTCCTGCGTTCGAAAGCGGCATTCGCGAATGGACCGTTATACGAAAATTGGCCCATTTAGCAGATAGAGAAGTTATCAGCACTCTGCAGCATTCACATAAACTGGGCGATTCTGTTCATAAAGCTTCATAACAAATCTAGGAAGCCCCTAGGTTTCCTGGACAATCTTCAGTTGGAAAATTTTCAGCTTAGCTCGTCGAAACACCATTGTGGCCGCCGGCAAATTATCGTGTTTGGCCACCTCGTGCAGGGTAACGGCTTGCAACCAGACCCGTAGCGAATCTACGCAATAACAACATCCCTGTTCCACGCCCTGCTAATTATATTTGCAGCTTCCTCGGAATAGAGTATTGCTTGCATTTTGTGAAATATCTTGCCGTCAACGCGAATCTGCTTACGGGGCTTTTCAGAAAATGTATCCGTTCTTGAAGGCACATCCGAGAACCTCCCTGGGTGTTACATATCATGAACCCGCTAACCAACCCTCTGATTTTCCTACATCGACCACACTGTCCCTGCCAAACCTCGTACTGAAGAAATAAGCCACTCAGTCGGAGCTGTATTACTCCAGCGCTAGCATTGTCATGATATTGTCATCGCTTACAGCAGCTGGAAAACATCGATCGCGAAGCACAATTACGCCACCAGAGAACTCAACTTATGGCTGTTGTATGGGCGTTGGCGAAATTCCGAGTCGATTTATACGGCAGGCCGATTCTTTTATTGCCGCCCACCGCGCGCTCTGCTGGCGGTCCTCCGTCAAAAAGATATTCCTTAATATTGATAATTTCCCTCAACACTGATATTCGGCTCTTTATGAATCTGGCCGCCTACATCGTGATGAATATTGCGCTTCCCGCTATTCTGTCGACTACCATAACGACGCTGATGTGCACACCATCCAGCCCGTGTCTGACTTGGCTTGCATTGGTGACGAACCGAAGCGATACTTCCTGCGAGCGATCATCGAAGGTGCGATATATTTTGCCTGACATGCTTCCATTTGTCAATTCGCGTTCCAGGATGGCATCTTGTACCGCTGGTATTTCCGCCATGACCAACCTGACACTCTTATTTTTGTCGCTAAAGATTTACGCCGGAGTGTTCTCAGTGATCTCCATGATACATCAGTGCGGGTAACTCGATGTATCTGCTACCTACGAATGTGTCCGCAGTCGTTTCGTTTAGCCAGGCCTTGCAAACTAATCTGCCGTGGCAGCTCGCCAGTCATGTCAACATCATCAAACGCACCCGCCGCTATCTGCTTGTTCCATTCGCTGGCCTTCCCTACAGAACCGTTTTTCTTGCGCTATGCTGAACTTGCTAGGGCCTCTTCCCACATTCATTTGAGGACACAAACTAGCAGCCGTGGCTAATCATTAAGCAATGTGGTCCCTCGATCCCCGCTGACGAGTTCTGCAAGTGAGGTTGCGTTGTTTCTACTATCTCATGTTACCTTACTTCAGAATTGCTTAATGACCGCGGGTGTAAATCTTTGTCCGAAGTAATAGTCCACATTCTCAATCTTGATCTACTGAAACTGAACTAACCGATTTTATCATCCCCATAGGAATCGCCACACGGAGCGCTTGAACCGCACTTTCACATGTATGCTGGCTATGTATTGTAGGGGTTGGAGGACGGACTCCGGGATGAAAACCAAACTTGGTAGGGTTTATTTTACATTAAATACAGACAGGTGAGAGTCAAGTAACAGTCGTACAGTCATTACGGGCCGGCAGCAACTCGGGCGCTGCGGCCCGCGGCAAGAAGTTCGAGAGAGGTGAATCAGGGAATCAGGGAAATGCTCTGGTCTCTTTGGAATGCTTCTTATAAACCCTTCGAGCACTGGAAGTCGCGTCATGTTTGACCAATGGGATAGTCCGCTCAGATGACGCCATTTTCGGCCAATCGTTGGCGCCCGTGTCGCGGTGTCACACCCGGCGGCTCTCTGCGGTCTTGCCTCGCTGACTTGCAATGCACTTCTTCTAAGGTGGAGAAGGGGGGGCGCTCATGCTCCATTGTACGAGGGCCCACCTGCTCCCGGTGGTACGGCTCCGCAGTGGGGGCAAATGCCTTCTTCAAAGGCGAAGAGGGGTGACGATTGGGCTCTATTGTCCGATGGCCCCTTCTAATCCCGGCGGCGTACGAACTTGTTTGCAAGTGTCCTGCCTCAGGAATGTGGCACCCCTGCTTCTGCATTCCTCAATTAGCTGTGCTGCGATTCGAAGTGGTTTGGGGAACTCGAAGTAGCCTCAGGAAACGGCGCCATATCTAACAGTATGTTCTGGCAGATAACCGGATGGCGACGAGGTTATAAGAGGTTTATTGCAGTTGGTAGTGGTAGAGCATCGCACGCGAAACGCGAAGGTTGTGGATTCGGTTCCCACCTGCGGCAAGTTGTTTTTTCATCCACTTTAATTTGCACTCATTTATCGTTTCTGTATTTAATTTATTAGGCGCAAGTGATTTCCCCTATGTTGTCCTTGGTGTCAGTGTTTCTTGGCTTCTTATATGACTAATAAAAATGGGGCCCTCGGTTAACCCCCTCTCTTCTCGTTCGAGTAAAAATGTAGCTTACATCCCACGATGCGGGAAGCTTTCTTCCCATTGAGGCCTTCCCAGTTCAAGCCGCAGCAGCCCGATTTCAACATCTTCATGATAGTTAGAATTACCATACTTAAGTATGGTCACTCTAACCATCATGAATAACTAATTAGTCATTCTAGTACGGGTGAATATGAGTTCTCAAAGGCTAGTTGGAAATGGTTCTGATTTTTAGGTAAGGCGCCTGCAAACGCAACTTCGCACGCATAGTATGTTTGATAAATTGCCTAAGGACGTTTCTGACAAATTTACCGAATGAACCCTACACGCTATTTACACGTATGTGCTGCGTGCAAATGATCTTTTTTTCTGTGTATTTCGTGTGTATACCGTTTGACCGCACGCTCCGTGTCAGTTGCAAATGAAATTAATTTGTACTGCACGAATGTGTGTTCTAGTCGCAGTTTCTAAAATATTAATGTTGTCGTTGCACATAGAACACAAGAACGTGTAAATATATATTCTTATGCCGAACTCATCAGGAAAAACTGGATAAGTCACCCGCCTTTGCATCACGTAAGCAGGCTACAACTGTTGACAAATGTCGTCTCAGTTGGCGCGGCAGCTGAATTCAGGAGCTCATCAACACATCAAATGCTCCGATTTTGGCGCTTTCTCTGGCCCAATATACACTGCCGAGTCATGTAGTAGGCAAACATGAAATATTAAGACTGCAGATTAAGCACGTAACTTTTGGTCTTACAAAAGGAATCGAGCAGCCAAATATTGGTGTATCTGAATGTTAGAGCCAATTTTCATCCGGCGAGGGCACGTTTGGTTCAGCGCAGATTCCAAATATCAAAGAGCAACACTTAGCTTTGTAATCGTGGAATGGAAAGTATCGCTCGGCAGCTGGTCTTTGCAACGAAACGATAGGACCAACTAAAGTGCACATATTTTCCGTATTGTTTATGTCTAAAATCTGCATGCGAAACGTGTCAGGTAATTCACCAATAATGTTAAGTCTTCCGCAATTTTACTTCAACACTCACATTATAGTCTCAGGTGACACAACATTGTTTTGCTCCGTTAAAATAAATACCTTAAGTAGTATTCGTAAGAATCTACCACATATTCTGCCTCGGAAAGCATTTTAGGAAGCGCTGTCATCATTTGCCAAAAACATGGCCAAGAAACTTCCGCGACACGCGGTCCGATAAAGAAAAGCAGCCTCTGCAGAAAAGGCTGCTTCTCAAATATATGCAAGTTCGCATTGCGCAAACGTCAGCATTCTCCGCAAGACATGCCTTTACCGAAGTAAGAAGTTTCAGAAGTGGTACATATTATAATATATCCTCCCCATCCAGCGAGAAGACGTTCTCTCTGAGTTCGTTACTGCCAATGTGTTGGCATGCGTTCGGTAAAATTCACGTACGAAAGGAATCATTTACCGTTGTCCTACAGTAGAACTTCATTTCATTTTAGTAGCTTACAGACCACTAAGAAAAGATGTACTACACAGGAACAAAGTAAACACGTTTTACAGGTATTTTACCGTATCTTGGGTTGGTCGCTCTCTTGCGCTTTGTGGCACATTGACGGGCGATTCGATATTTGCCGGGTTGAGACGGGGCTCTCGAAACACGTTCAGCTGGTTCCATCGGTGCAATCGTATCGGGTGGAAAATGCTACGAGGCACTCAGCCTGCTTCGTCGGAGCAGCTCCGAGATCTTGGCGAGCTCCGATAACGTGGCACCCGGAAATTCTGTTTATTGGGTGGTGACCGCAGAAGTCGTTATCTCTTTCGGGTTCCTGGTGAAGCACGGGGTATAGCGTCGTGCAGCGACGGCGATGGGAACGCCGTAACGCCAAAGAACAGCAAAAGCAAGCATCCGAACCAAGCTCGTGTCCACGTCTTGGACGCTCACGCTCGCGCAGTGCTTTCCGTAGCGGATACCGGAGTGCGTCGTGCCATGCCTCACGCCACGCTTCCCGTCATGCTTCGTGCAGTGCATCCCGCCGTCGTGACTCTTCTGAGGGGAATAGCTGCGGCGCTAGGCGATCGTGCTCCCGTGACAGAGTCAACTGGGCCAACGCAGTAAAGGGCGAAGTGAAAAAGCATAAGCGCTATCTCTAGAAGCGCCACTAGTAGTCGAAGCACTCCGAGCAGCTGGCAGGCGTGGACTACCGGCGCCTGCTACAAGGAACTCGAACAACTCCGCGCAACCAATGCGGCGCTGGTAGAAATCACGCGCCAGCTTGCCCAAGAGCTATCCAAAGTCAAGAAACAACTCCGAGTAACGCGAACCCAGCCTAGCACTGACTCAGATTTCTTAGTCTGTGCTCGTATTGTGGACTTCCTCTCGTCTCAGGAACATGTTCCATAGGAACCTGTTCAGCTCTGTCACCCGAGACACCTACACCTTCCGTTATCCTGTAGGAGAACACCAAGACGCCATCACGGCAAGGCACACAATCAATGGACACAACCCAAGAAGAGCCCCAGGAGGAGAAGGCCACTAACCCGACCCCCAAGAAATGAGCTCGCGCCGAACCTAGACCCGCCGTTACCCCTGAACAGAACACCGATGCGCCATCACCCCAAAACACACAATCAACGGCCACAACCCAAGACTAGCACCGGGAGGAGAAGACCGCTGACCCAACCCTAAAGAAACGAGCACGCACCTCAACACAACACTACAAGGACGTGACCGAAATGGAAACTATGCTGGACGCCAAAATTAAAGCGCTCGCTAGAACCTTCGCCAGCACGGCTGCCGTCACCGACCAATGACTGGAGGGGCTGGAGGAGCTGATCACCATGTCCTTCCGCGCCATACAAGAGCATATCGACTTAATTGAACAGACCCTCAAACACATAGTATGCAGCCCCATTTTTGCGGCGCAATTCGCCAACCACCCATGCCTCCAAGAACAAACGTAAGTCCCAACTTCGCCACAACCACGTCCCAGCCGCAATCCACAATAGTGTCGCTACCGGGCCTTATGGTATGGCAGTGGAACTGCCATAGTTACAACAAGAGAGCAGCGCTGCAACAACACATCACCACAGCAATCAAGAAACCCGACATCATCTTGCTGCAAGAAACGGCGACGGTGACCCCCAACCTTCCTGTGTATCGCGCTCACGTTAGCCTGGTGGAGGGAAGGGGCGTCTGCACGTTCGCCCGTAAAGGGTTCACGTTCCACGAGCACCAACTCATACAGGGCAGCATCAGGGTGGAATACACCTTCACCGAAATCATCCCATGGAAACAAAGGAAAGGGAGCCTGCTTATCACCAACATCTACAGTATCTCCAAGCACCAAACACAGAAATTCAAGACCCTACTACACACAGCTAGCACCAAAGCCACACAAAACACGTTGCTGACCGGAGGGTACTTCAACGCCGCCCATCAAGCGTGTGGTTACGTGAAGGACACGGCCAAGAGAGGGACCTATCACGCGATACCCTGGACCACAACTGCGCCCTTATCACTGACCCCGCTCATCCCACCTGCATCGGCAACTCCGTAGAGCCAGACACCACACCAGACTTTACATTCATCAAGACCGACCACACAGACAAAGAAACAAGCACAACGCTGGCGTCGACCTGGGCAGCGGCCATTGCATCATGGAAATTACGATGCCCAACCATTGCCGGGGCAACAACATTTTACATAAGTGGGCGGACTGGGACGGGTTCCGTAAGGTACGCCCCACTAGAGCACAGGAAATCAGACAACGAAACCTGGACGGCGGAGCTCCATGACGTAGTGCACTCCGCCAGCAAGACCATCAAAACGGACGAGGACATCGTCACCACGGACAGCCACCCGGCCCATCTGATAGAGGAGGAAGGTTCTATATAGGCGCACTGCAAGCGGCAACGGCTGAATCGCACATTGAGATAGATGGTGGCCGACTCACACCTGCGGACGAACACCGACTGTATCCTAAGGGGTAATTTCTGCTCTGGGAAGCCGAAACGCAATGTGAAAGGCAGCGTAGACTATTGCCAATGATCTTACTTTTCTTGTGTCCGACAAGGAGGGCGGGTTTGTAGTGATGCCGAAGCAACTGTTCCAAGAGAAGGCACGTGAGGCTATATCGAAGAATTTTGTGCAAAGCATTCAACCGCCGCAAAGTTCAACAAGCACGCAATATCCCTCAGTAAAAAGGTAAATGTGGCTTATATTAAAAAAAAATAGAAGGGGCCGATAGAAACTGCTTGACTGTATTTTTAGGCGAAAACTCACAATCCAGAGGTTCCCCTACATTCGATACTCACTGAGACAGGTTCTTGGCAGTGTATTCTTTCTAAATTCCTCCAAAAATGTTTGAACCATCTTTGAATTGATGACCTCTTCAGAGTGTAGCGAGAAGAAAGGGGGTTAACCAAGGGCTGATTGTTGGCTTCTTATGATATGACTCTTCAGAGTGTGTAATTCAAAGGTTATTATTGATTGTTTCTCTTACGAAGGGAGGTCATTGCAAGCTAACTTTTCTTTTTTGATTGACATTGCAGACCTGGTTGATTCCATTGCTCAAAGTGATATTTTAGCGTCAGTCAAGGACAGAATTGAATTGTCGGGAACTGTGGGCTTCCAAAACGATGCGGGTATTTCTATGAAAATTTTTTAACGCTCTTACAGTTTTATCTTTCTGCTAGCTGCTTTTGTAAATTTTTAGCTTGGTAGATTCATCCAGTGGGAGAGAGTGTGCATAGGCTCATGCATCGGCCACGTTCTAAGTGAATTATTGCCTTTTAGGTACGTAGATGACTTTCTGCTGGTCGCGCAGACTGGTCAAGGTGTTTGGAACGAGGCGATAGTCCAAAGCACGTTAGCTGTTTTAAGGTCATGTGCTCAACTGACTTTCACCCATGAGCACAACTACGATGGTAGCCTACAGCTAGCTCTTCGATGTTCGTTTTTTCTTCAGCGACTCACGCACTTGTTATATGTACCAGCCAAAGTCGAAAAAAGTATAGCAAAATTTTCATCCGGCCCACTCCAAATTAGTAAAGAGAGGGACCGCCAAGACATGCTTACGCTCTGCCCAGGACAAGTCCTGCTAACACAAGGTTCATGTAAGTGCACATTTACAGGCAGTTCACCTGAGAAAGGCAGGGTTTCCTAGTGAACTTGTGGCGTCCATGGCTGAAGGTCTGACAACAGTGCTTATAGCTGGTGATCGGGCGTTGACGATTGAGCGACAAACTTATGAGCGGGCTAGATGCGTGGCACTGCCCTATATTCACCAGCTGACACACCGCCTTAAAATGCTGGCGGAGAAAGGCAATGTACGAGTACTGCTCATGGCACGGGATAAACTCGGGAAACTTTGCAAAGTTGGCAGGGGCGCCACTTGGTGGAAACGACCCTGCCCAATTGAACATGAACTGCCTTATGTGGAGTGCAGGACAAATGTGGTGTACAGAATTCCGGTGTCATGCGGATGTTGCTACATCGGTCAAACTGGCGGGTGTATCAATGTTCGACTGATGGAGCACAAGCTGCTTTTCGAGGCACCATCAAGTTCTGGGCACTTGGCGGCACATTGCAAGCGCTCTGAGAACGATTGCATGCCGCTCTTTGATAAGACTCAAGTGATTACCTCTGTCACAGAACAGAGTGAGCATGAAATACTCGAGACCTGCATTTTTCATCGGCAAAAACAGGCTTGCGTCAGCAAACTTAACATATCTTTGACGGTAAAAGATATACAATTCTTGCACAATAAGGTACCCTTGCGCATGCACTTGAGGGATTGATAAAGCACCATGTGTCTTCTTGCATATATATTTGTGTCCACCTGAGAATAAAGCCACTTAACGTCTAGCATTCGGTCTGTCTTTTTTATGTTCCTGTCCGTGTGCTTCTTTACGCGCTAGTGCGATGCCCCCTTATACGAATAAACAGCAACTTGCCCAGCTTTCTGCCTTAAATTCGCAGGGGATGTTCACGTGATCGCGCTCAATTGCTCTTGATATCACATCTAGGCGCAAGCCAGGAATCTTCGCTTTGTTAGCGAATGTTTTAGAACCACCTTTTCGTGTTTTTGTTCTGTTCGGAAACTTTTTTATTGGTTTACCACTTGCCGAAATCAATGCATCGATTCACGTTCGTAACGCACATTGAGTATTCAATCACTATTGTGGTCATGATGCTGCAATGCAAGAAATATTCTGCAGGCTATAATGTTTAGCACATCAACGTATTTCAAGGTAATCCACCGTCAACCGCCTTCATCGACTTTAGTCCTCCTTTATCCACCTTAATGCACCCTAATCCTATATAATGCACCTTAATACACCTTAATCCACCCTCATCGACCTTAATTTTCCTTAATAAACCTTATTAGCGCTGTGCACGGGCTCGGGCCGGCTCGAAAGCCCGGACTCAGCCCGGCCGGCCCGCGGGTCGGGCTCGGGCAATTTGGAGATTCTCTTACTCGGGCTTGGGCCGGGCATGGGCCAAGCTTTCTATGTCACGGATGGACCGGTCGGGCTCCCTGATCTCGACTGCGTACCTTATGCTAAAGTATGCTTGTCATCTCGCGTGTAGGTACAGCAGGAAGTGCGACGTATTTTTTCAACAAAAATGGAATCTACAGGGTCGGCAGAAAAGTACAAACGCTAATAAAAGGCAAACAAAAGCTTGTGGAGGCTCGGAATGCGTTTTCAGTTCTGTGCGCACGCTGTGCACAATTGTGTGCGCACTGCATTTGTATTTAATTATGATTTTGTCACATGGAATGCAGGAGCGCAAGATTATAAGGTCATTTAAGTAAACTGTTTTTCCTGATATTGTTTCTTTTTGTGTCGCCGTCACGTTATTGCAGGTCAGGCCGGGCCCGGGCCGGGCCTTAACCCGGCCTAAGGCCGAGCTGGGCGAGGCCGGGCAAACTCAAGCTTCTTTAGCGTCCGGCCGGACCGGTCCGCCCGTAGTAGTGTAGGGCCCAGGCAGGGTTCGGGCTCAGGATTGCGGCCTGTGCACAGCTCTACACCTTATTCCTCCCTAATACACCTTACTCCATCATAATACAATCACTAGTGAAGAAGTAACTAACATTTCTATTCAGTAATCATCTCTTATACGCGGCTGGACATGCTTTTGTTCTCTTCCGGCGTTCTTTGGATCACGTGATATTTCCTATATCCCACAGCTCGACCTTGAAACACAGGCTCGCCTAATTAGCCACACGCAGAGGGATGTGCCACAAGCAATACTAGTTCAGACGCACAAGGTAAAGCATCTCATCCTGTGGTAGAAAAATTGTCTGCAGTACTGAACTCGCCTAAAAGTTCCTTTTACATGAGCATACCCCGTTCATACGGCTTTGGGAAATAACCAACCTCCACATCAACGTTGCCCTCAGCATGATTGACGGGGTTATCAGCATTTCTCGAAAGATTCAACACAATTAGACGGTGCAACTGGCCCAAAATAACATGCATCCATTGAATGCTGCGGCCCGTCCGCGGCAGTCGAGGAGAATCGTGGAGGAAACCGGCGCGGCGAGGAAAGTGTCGCTACTTTGAAATTATCAAGGGGCTTAAGGCCATCGAAGCGGTGGAGTTTCCGAGGCCGGGTAAACAAGAGATGGCAGCGCCGGCGCTTGCGTCGCGCAAGCGGATACCTTTGCCGCGCACCACGCTATCGGTGATTTCGGCCATTTCTCAGCCAGCCGAGTCCGCCTGAGTCACTTGCGTTTCGTGAGATAGCAATAGCGTGACCTAGAACGTGGGCTCGTCATCACTCGCAGGTAACGTGTGTTGTCTTCGACTGTTCATGACTGTTCGCCACTTTTGGTATTGCGCAGTGATGCGCAAGGATAACAGATAGTCATTTAGGTGCATTTATAAAAATCAAAGCAACCTTTAAAATATCTGTATATACCGAGAGTTGATGACAGTGTAACGGCAGTCAGTGTGTCCACACGCACACAGCACACGGGAATAAACGGATTGAAACAGCCCCTGGTTGCGAGGCTCATGGTTTGGTCGTCACTCACTGTGCATTCACCCGTGCTGGAGCTGGCTGTGACGACGACACGTACATGCCCCGTTCAGCACGGTTCTCGGGCTCGGCACGCTCAGGAGCCGCAGGGGCAGCAGTTAGGGGACGGCTTGCTCCACACGGCCTCGCTGTCTGGCTCGGACGCCGCTCGCGACCGACGTGCTACCGTCGTACGCCCAGCACGGCCTTGGAGCCTAGCTCCTACGCCACTCGCAATCCACGTGTGGCAGTCGCACGTGAGGAAC